>NC_054485.1:55580254-55919754 GCF_017639515.1 Carcharodon carcharias | reverse complement strand
TACCCTCAAAGTTTATTTTCTCCCTCTTTATTTTTTTTGTCATCTTTTGTTGGTTTTTAAAGCTTTCCCAATCCTCTGCCTTACCACTAATCTTTGCCACATTGTTTGTTTTTTTCCTTTCAGCTTGATAGTATCCTTAACTTGCTTGGTTAACCATGTCTGGTTTATCCCCTTCCTAGAATCCTTCTTCCTCACTGGGATATACCTTTGTTGTGAGTCATGAACAATTTTCTTAAACGTCTGCCTTTGTTCACCAACTGTCTTTTCTGCTAAACGCCTTTCCCAGTTCACTCCCGCTAACTCTGCCCTCATTCCTTTGCAATTACCCTTATTTAAGTTTAGCACAGTTATTTCCGACTCAAGTTTCTCATTCTCAAACTGAATGCTAAATTCTACCATGTTATGGTCACTGTTTCCTAGGGGATCTTTTACTCTGAAATCATTTATTAAACCTGCCTCATTACACATAACCAGATCCAAAAAAGCCTGATCCCTGGTTGGATCCACAACATATTGTTCTAGTAAACTGTCCCAATATAATCTAAGAATTCTTGCTCATGGATACCTCTGTTAATTTAATTTTCCCAATCTACATGAACACTAAAGTTATCCATGATTAATATACTACCTTTTTTATATGCCCTCATTATCTCCTGATTTATTCTTTACAATATAACTACTTTTAGGGGGCCTATAGACTATTCTCAGCAGTCTCTTCTTCGCCTTGTTATTTCTTACCTCCACCCATATGTATTCCACATCCTCTGATCCGAGATAATTTCTTGCTATGATACATATTCCATCTCATACAAACAAAGCTACCCCACAACCCTTCCTGCCTGACCTTTCGAAAAGTCACATACCCCTGTATATTTAGTTCCCTGCTTTGATCTCCTTGTAACCATGTCTCCATAATGACGGTAAGATCATACCCCTTAATCTCTATACGTACCGTTAATTTATTTATTTTGTTCCGAATGCTACGTGCTTTTAAGTAAAGAGCCATAATTTTGCCTTTTTTCCCCCTTTCACCCTATTTTGCTGCTGCTTTTTTTTTATCTTTCTAGTGTCTGTACCTTCCTGTCACACTCTGGATATCATTACCTAAATAGCTGCCCTGCAATACTGACACATCCTTTTGCTTTGTAAGCCTACATATCCCCTCTCCAGAACCCTCCCCCTGCTAATTAGTTTTAAGCCCCTCTCTACAGCCCTAGTTATTCAATTCGCCAGGACACTGGCCCCAGCACCATTCAAATGAAGCCAGTCCCACAGGAACAGCTCCCTTCTACCCCAGTACTGGTGCCTGTGCCCCATGAACTGAAACCCATTCCTCCCACACCAGTCTTTGAGCCACAAATTTGATGCCATGATTTTATTTATCCTATGCCAGTTTGCCCGTGGCTCAGGTAGTAATCCCGAGATTATTACCTTGGAGGTTCTGCTTTTTAATTTAGTTCCTAACTGTTCAAATTCTTTCATCAGAACGTCCTATCTAGTCCTATCAATGTCACTGGTACCAACATGGACGACGACAACTGGATCCCTCCCCTCCCATTCAAAGTTTCTCTCCAGCCCTGAGCAGATGTCCTTAACCCTGGCACCAGAAGGCAACACAGCCTTCGGGACTACGCACATGGCTGAAAAAAACAGTATCTATCCCCCTAATTATACTGTCCCCTACCACTACTACATTCCTATTTCCTCCTTCCACTTGAATGGCTCCCTGTTACCAAGGTGCTGTGGCCAGTTCACTCACCCTCCCTGCAGTGCCTGGTCTCGTCCACACAGCTTGCAAGAACCTTGTAGCTGTTGGACAATTGCAGGAGGCGAGGCTCCTTGAAAGCTACTCCCTGTTTCCCCATTCCTGCCTCATCTGCAGTCACACCCTCCAATCCCTGATCACAGACCAAATTTGAATTACCTAATTTGAGGTAACCTCCCCCCTTCCTGATGTCGCAGTCTGCAGCACAGACTCCAGCTCCTCAACTCGGATCCAAAATTCCTTGAGCTGCAAACATTTACTACAGATGTGTTCGCTCTGAATCACTTTGGTGTCCAGCAGCTCCTACATGCTGCAGCGACAACATATCACCTGTCCTGGCATCACAATCATATTGAATTTAACTTACTAATTAATTACTCTAGTATCCCTGTTCTTTACACTTGAAGAATCCCCCACACTTTACACTTTATTGTAATTACTTTTTTACACCAGTATCAATCTTATACTTAACAAGCTATTTTTAGGAAAAAGAGAGAAAAGAAGATGAGATACCTGAACCCAAACTAAAGACCTTATTTTTACTTTGAAGATGAGAAATGCTCAGCAATCCTATTCACCAATCAGCTGTTTTCCCTGCACTCGTGTCACGTTATGGTTCATGACGTCATTTCGCCACTAGTCTCACTGAACTCTCCCAGTTCTTTTTTAAATGAAGTCTCCCGGCTCTTTTTAAAATGAAGTCTCCACACTCTTTATAAAAGGAAGTCTCCCTGCTCTTTTTAAAATTAAGTCCCCACTCTTTTTAAAATGAACTCTCCCTGTTCTCTGCGCTTTTTTTAAAAATAAGTCTCCCCACTCGTTTTACAATGAAGTCTCCCCACTCTTTTAAAAATGAACTCTCCCAGCTCCCCTCTCGCTCTTTTTAAAATTAACTCTCCCCGGTCTTAAAAATGAAGTCTCCCCCACCCCCAACTCTTTTTAAAAGGAAGTCTCCTCCCCCTCCCCATTCTTTTTTAAATGAAGTCTCCTCCCCCTCCCCATTCTTTTTAAAATGAAGTCCCTCCACTCGGTTTAGAATGAAGTCTCCCCACTCTTTTTAAAATGAACTCTCCCTGCTCCCCATGCTCTTTTTAAAATGAAGTTTCCTCACTCACCCCACTCTTTTTAAAATTAACTCTCCCCGCTCTTTTTAAAACAAAGTCTCCCCACTCTTTTTAAAAGCAAGTCTCCCTGCTCTTCATGCTCTTTTTTGTCCCTGCTCACCCTGCTCTTTTTAAAATGAACTCTTCCCACTCTCCGCACTCTTTTTAAAGTGAAGTCTCCCCACTCTCTACACTTTTTTAAAAATGAAATCTCCCTGTTCTCTGTGCTTTTTTTAAAAAAAAAGTCTCCCCGCTCTTTTTAAAATGAAGTCTCTCAACATTTTTTACAATGAACTCTCCCTGCTCTCCGCGCTCTTTTTAAATTGAGTCTCCCCACTCTCCGTGCTCTTTTTAAAATAAAGTCTCCTCACTCTCCTGCTCTTTTTAAACTGGACTCTCCCTGCTCTCCGTGCTCTTCTTAAAAAAATGTGCTCTTCTTAAAAAAATGAACTAAGAATGATCTCATCCATGCAGCCAAGGTATAGCAACCATCTCATCATTCTAAACTCACACACTCAAGCCCATTACACATTCACTAGCATCTCATTCACTGCCAGCTCAAAGGACATCACCACCCGTTCTCACAAACATACCCTCATGTGTCCATCAGGCTTCATCTCCTCTGGTGACTGCTCCCTCAGTCTTCAACATCTTGGGGCCACTTGCACGGATGAACACAATGTTGTGAAACTGATTTTTGACCTTCTCGTCAAAATGTCCACTCATGCCGCTGAACACGCCAGCGGGCACTACATGTTAGCACTTTAGGGAAAAAAAAGAGATTTCAAACTCATTGCTTTGAAAAGAATCAATCTGTGCTCAGATTATTTTAGGCTTCTGCTTAGGCAACATGAATTTTTTTGTTTATTCATTCACAGGATGTGGGCTTTGCTGGCTGGGCCAGCATTTGTTGCACATCCCTAGTTGCCCTTGAGAAGGTGCGCTGCCTTCTTGAACTGCTGCTGTCCCTGTGGTGTAGGTACACTCACAGTGCTGTGAGGGAGGGAGTGCCAGGATCTTGACCCAGTGACAGTGAAGGAACGGCAATATATTTCCAAGTCAGAATGGTGAGTGATTTGGAGAGGAGCTTCCAGATAGTGGTGTTCCCAAGTATCTGCTGCCCTTGTCCTTCTAGATGGTAGTGGTCATGGGTTTGGAAGGTGCTGTCCAAGGAGCCTTGGTGAATTCCAGCAGTGCATCCTGTAGATGGTACACACTGCTGCTATTGTGCATCGGTGGTGGAGGGAATGAATGTTTGTGGATAGGATGCCAATCAAATGGGCTGGTTTGACCTGGACAGTGTCAAGCTGCTTGAGTGTTGTAGGAACTGCACTCATCCAAGCAAGCGGGGAGTATTCCATCACGCTCCTGACTTGTACCTTGTAAACAGTGGACAGGCTTCGAGGGGTCACGAGGTGATTTACTCGTCACATGATTCCTAGCCTCTGAACTGCTCTTGAGCCACAGTATGTACATGGCTAGTCTAGTTCAGTTTCTGGTCAATGGTAACCTTCAGGATGTTGATAGTAGGGGATTCAGCGATGGCAATGCCATTGAACGCCAAAGGATGATGGTTAGATTCTCTTTTGTTGAAGATGGTCATTGCCTGGCACATGTGTGGTGTGAATGTTACTCGCCATTTGTCAGCCTAAGCCTGGATATTGTTCAGGTCTTGCTGCATTTAGACATGGACTGCTTCAGTACCTGGGGAGTCGGGAATGGTATTGAACACTGTGCAATCATCAGCGAACATCCCCATTTCTAACCTTATGATGGAAGGAAGGTCATTGATGAAGCAGGTGAAGATGGTTGAGCCGAGGACACCACCCTGGGGAACTCCTGCAGTGATCCCTGGAGCTGAGAAGACTGACATCCAACAACCACAATCATCTTCCTTTGTGCCAGCCAGTGGAGAGTTTTCCCCTTGATTCCCATTGACTCCAGTTTTGCTAGAGCTCCTTGATGCCACATTCAGTCAAATGCCCCCTTGATGTCAAGGGTAGTCACTCTCACCTCACCTCGGGAGTTCAGCTCCTTTGTCCATGCTTGAACCAAGGCTGTAATGAAGTCAGGAGCTGAGTGGCCCTGGGGAAACCCAAACTGGGCGTCAGTGAGCAAGTTATTGCCAAGCAAGTGCTGCTTGATAGCACTGTTAATGACCCCTTCTATTACTTTACTGATGATCAAGAGTAGACTGATGGGGCAGGAATTGGCCAGGTTGGACTTGTGCTGCTTTTTGTGTACAGGACATACCTGGACAATTTTCCATGTAGCCGATAGGTGCTAGTGTTGTAGCTGTACTGGAATAGTTTGGCTAGGGGTTCGGCAAGTTCTGGAGCACGTCTTCAGTATTTTTGCCAGAATATTGTCGGGCACCATAGCCTTTGCACTATCCAGTGCCTTCAGCCGTTTCTTAATATCATGTGGAGTGAACCGAATTGGCTGAAGACCAGCGTCTGTGATGCTGGGGACGTCTGCAGGAGGCCGAGATGGGATTATCCACTTATGGCTGAAGATTGCAGCATATGCTTCAGACCTTACCTTTTGTACTGATGAGCTGAGTGCCCCCATCATTGAGGGTGGGGATATTTGTGGAGCCTCCTCCTCCAGTGAGTTGTTTAATTGTCCACCACCATTCCTGACTGAATGTGGCAAGACTGCAGAGCTTAGATCTGATCTGTTGGTTGTGGGATTGCTTAGCTCTGTCTACCACTTGCTGCTAATGCTGTTTGGCACGCACGTAGTCCTGTGTTTTAGCTTCAGGTTAACACCTCATTTTTAGGTATGCCTGATGCTGCTCCTGACATGCTCTCCTGCATTCTTCATTGAACCAGGGTTGATCCTGGCTTGATGGCAATGGTAGAGTGGGGGATATGCCAGGCCATGAGGTTACAGATTGTGTTTGAGTACAATTCTGCTGCTGCTGATGGCCCACAGCACCTCATGGATGCCCATTCTTGAATTGCTCGATTTGTTTGAAATGTTTCCTATTTAGTACAGTGGTAGTGCCACACAACACAATGGAGGGTATCCTTAATGTGAAGGAGGGACTTCGTCTCCACAATGATTGTGCGGTGGTCACTCCTGCCGATACTGTCATGGACAGATGTGTCTGCGGCAGGGAGGTTGGTGAGAATGAGATGAAGTATGTTTTTCCCTTTTGTTGGTTCCCTCACCACCTGCCGCAAAACAGTCGGATAGCTATGCCCTTTAAGACTCAACCAGCTCGGCCATAGTGGTGCTACCAAGCCACTCTTGGTGATGGACATTGAAGTCCCCCAAACAGAGTACATTTTGCACCCTTGCCAACCTCAGAGCTTCCTCCAAGTGATGATCAACATGGAGGAGCATTGATTCATCAGCTGTGGGAGGACGCATGTGGTAATCAGCAGGGGGTTTCCTTGCCCATGTTTGACCTGATGTCACGAGATTTCATGGGAGCTGGAGTCAATGCTGAGGACTTCCAGGGCAACTTCCTCCCAACTGTATACTGCTAAGCCGCCACCTCTGCTGTGTCTGTCCTGCTGGTGGGACAGATCATACCCAGGGATGGTGAAGGTGGTGTCTAGGACGTTATTTGTAAGGTATGATTCTGTGAGGATGACTATGTCAGGCTTTTGCTTGACTAGTCTGTGAGACAGCTCTCCCAATTTTGGCACTAGCTCCCAGATGTTAATAAGGAGGGCTTTGCAGGCTGACAGAGCTGAGATTGACATTGTCGTTTCCAGTGCCTGTATTGATGCTGCGTGGTACATCTGGTTTCATTCCTTCATTGAGACTTTGTAGCAGTTTGATACAACTGAGAGGCTTGCCACGCCATTTCAGAGGGCAGTTAAGAGTCAACCACATTGCTGTGGATCTGGAGTGACCTGTAGGCCAGACCAGGTAAGGATGGCAGATTTCCTTCCCTAAAGGATATTAGTGAACTAGATGGGTTTTTACAACAATCGACAATGGTTTCATGGTCATCATTTGACTTTTAATTCCAGATTTTTATTGAATTCAAATTCCACGATCTGCCATGGCGGGATTTGAAACTGGGTCCCCCAGTGTGTGAAAGCACAGACTTTTGTAGGTTGTAAAGATCCAAGTTCTTAGAAAAAAAATTATGGGCAGAATTTTCCGGTCGGCGTGCGGGGGCGGGCTCGACACGCCGTCGCGTAAAATGACGTGTGATGACGTTGGGCTTGTGTCCTGGCGTCATCGCGTGCCATCGCAATATTCGTGCGCCAGAGTTGGCTGCGCACCCGCTGAAATGTAAAAGGCCAATTAAGGCCATTAAGAAATTAATTGAACCACTTGTGAATGCTGCCCGTCCAACCTTAAGGTTGGCAGGCAGGTGGACAGCCCAAGCAGTCTTCACGTTTTTCAGGAAACCTCATCCACGAGCGGGAGAATGCTGCGCTGCATTAAACACAGTAGCGGGCGTGAAAAGGAAATTTTACCCTCTGGCCGCAATGGCAGCTTTTCACACCTTATCATCCCAATCCTGCCTTAATCATGTATTGCTGGGAAACACGCCGGTCACTGGCCTTTCATTCGGCTGCCCTGCGATCACATCAGTCCTTCAGTAAACTGGGTGCCGTATTTAAAGGCTGCCCCTGCAAAGGGCTACCACTCTTCAAGTCACAGGAAGCTGCTGCGAACTGATGGCTGCCAAAGGGAGGAAATGTGCTGCCCCCAGATTTAGCGAACCTCCCTCGAGCGCTTACTAACATTGTGGAGGCCCGCCATGAAGTCCTCTACTCCTGCTCTGGGCGAAAATCAGCCAGCAAGGTCACCTATCCAGCATGGGAGATGGTGGCAGTAGTGGTCAGCGCCAATGCCCTGCATAAGAGGACAGCCACCCAGAGCCAAAAGAAGATGAACAGTATCCTCCATTTCGCCAGGGTAAGTCAGTCTTCTCATCACTCTCAACTGACACACTCACAAACCCATCACACATCCACAGGGATCTCACACCTCAAGGGATGGCACCACTAACACTCATACACACCCTCGCATCTCCATCAGGTTCATATCCTCTGGATCTCGCATCTTAATCCAGTCCATGTCTCTGCTCACCACACAAACATTCCATGCAGTGCCATGTGTCCTGGTCACATTATCTCCATCTGTATTCACGAAAGAGAAGCTTGTTGACAGTAGCAGGGAGAGGTCCCAGGCAGGGGTGGAGTGGCCCACATTAGCCGCTTACTCATTTTGAGGAGTGTGCCATCGCGTTGACTGGTGAAGACATGGACCATGCCTGTGGCGACAGTGAGGTCAGTGGCAAACACCACATCATCTCTCTCTCTACACAAATGTGAGTGCTCTCTTTCCTGCTTTTGGCTCTGCTGCCATGCACTAATTGTCTCTACTTTTGTTCACAGGGAGCTCTGGCAAGCAACCAACACCCTCGGCCAGTCAGTCTCTCAGCTCAATCCAGGTCCTCATCTCCAGCCAAGAGGACACCTCCTCCATTGAAGAACTGGAAATAAGCACCCTGGAAGATCCGTCACAGCACATACCCACACCCTCCGCCAGTGCAGAGACACACAACTCAATGGGACATAGATCCAGAGCAGGCTCGGGTTCACAATCCCAAGTGTCCATAGCAGGTGGAGTTCAGCCGAGATTCCTGGCACTCAGAGGACTGTTGTGGAAGTGGTGTCTGTGAGGTCCGAGTCAGATGACAAGCCTCTGGGTTTAGCCTTACAACTTATCGTGGAGTCAGTGGAAGGCAGGGGAACATCATGCAGAACTGATGGAAGCCCTCAACAGAGTGGCACATGAGTCAAAGGAGTACGTCTGCCTGCTCTCCGATGAAGTGGTGCCCACATGCGCACATATGGAGGTCTGCATGGGAAGGACGGCGTATGCCTTGGAGACTCTGGTCCATCAGAAAACAAAGATGCATGCAGGCCTGCAGTCCATCACAGTAGCCATGCGTGAGTTCCTGCAGTGGCAATGCTACAGGGAAAAGGGACGTCTCGACATCCCACCAAGTGCTCCTTTCTCTCAAGGAGTCAGGTCGGGACACCCGAAGGGAAGAGGAGTGGCAGCTGGATACCCCTAGGTCATCCACTCAGGGTTCGCAGAGACCACCCTCTCCCTCTGAGTCCCCTCAACCTCCTCCTCTGTCACCGCAGAGGAAGCAGCTGGCCCAAATGAGGCCAGCCAAAGCAAGCCGGGGTTCCCAAAGACTAGGCTCTCAAGAAGACGCATGCCAAAGTCATTAAAGATAATAGGGTCAAGCATTGCACAGGCTTTGTCCACCCCTCCTGCAGATGTCAGGGCAGCACCTAGAAGAGTTAAGCCTAGAAAAGTTAAGAATTTCTGATCACAAGTGGTTGCACAGGAGAACACATTGAGTCCCTTTATAATCTGAAAATATATTCAGTTTCACTGAATAATGTATAATGGTGTCTTTCAGCTTGATTGACAGGCTTCGCGAATCCTCCCCACTGCATCCCTCCCACTAGCAGTTCAGCTGCAAGCAACTGGCCCACAATTGTATCTGGAGAGAGAAGTGTGTGCCTGGCAGGGTCTTTTGGAGCCTTGCGCAAGCACTCTCCCACCCACCCAGATCCTTCCTCCATCACAGTCATCTCAATGTCCTGAGCATTTTTAATTCTGCCTGCTGGGGTTCTCTTTCACTTGTCCATCTGAGCTGACCTGCATGTCTGTCCAGCCACTGATTGCAACCCCAAGCATCACCTGTCCTGCCCAATATCAGGTCCTTTCACTTTTGATTTTAGAAGCATGGTACAGGTAAAGTTTGGCTTCAGCTTCCCCATCCTTTCTCCTCCCCAAGTCACTCACGTTCTCTCCCCCATCGCTGTCAACTGCTCTGACATCACCTTCCACCTTGCCACCGTCACCTACCAGTCAGAACTCCTTTTCTTTCCGTGATGTCCAGGTTAATATGCATGTTCCTATCTTCCCGGGAATCCCTTCCCCATCAACATTAACCTCCTCCTACTCACGCCAGGGTCCATGTCTGCCACCAAGACCCCACCAACCACCTTCGCCATCCCTTCTACTGCAAATGTCGCACCCTCACCTTCCCACCCTACTGCCTCACTCTGCCCTCCCTCATTCTCACCATTCCCTCCAACATGCCCATCTTCATTTCCCTCCCCAGGAGGCAGTCATCGACTCCACAGTTCCCTCCCTTGCACATTCACCTGGATACCCCGCCCTTACTCCTCCCTCCACCCTTACTCTTTCCTCTACCTTTACTCCTTCTTCCACCCTTACTCCTTCCTTCCCCTGGATTCCTTCCTCCCCCTGGTCTCCTTTCCCCCATGAACTCCTTCCCCTCCCAGACTCCTTCCCCACTGTGAACTCCTTCCTCCACTCGGACTCCTCCCCCCCTCCATGCTCCTTCACCCCCCTCCAAAGTCCTTCCCCCCAAACTCTTTCCCCCTTCCAAGCTCCTTCCTCCACCCAGACTCCATCCCCCCTCCAGACTCCTTACCTTACACCTTCCTCCCCCTTTAAACCTACCTCCCGAGTTGCCGTATTCTCTGCTGTTACACCCTCCTCCCCTTGTACTTCCTCCCTCCACCTCCCAACCTCAACCCCCCCGACACCATTGTCCCCCCTCAAACCCCCACCCCCCTCCACCCAAACTCATCCACCCTGGTACATCTTCCACTCTCCTTCCACCCCTCGAAGTCCTTCCCCCCCCAAACTCCTTCTCCCTTCCTAGCTCCTTCCTGCACCCAGACTCCATCCCCCCTCCAGACTCCTTCCCTTACACCTTCCTCCCCCTTGACACCTACCTCCCAAGTTGCTGTATTCTCTGCTGTTACACTCTCCTCCCCTTGTACTTCCTCCCTCCACCTCCCAAACTCACCCCACCCAACACCATTGTCCCCCTAGTCAATCCTAGACCTTCTGCTCCCACCAACCCGGTACACCTCCCTCTTCCAGTCAAATCTACACCTTCCTCTCCATCCTCTCAATGGTCATCTGTAGCAAACCATGGCCAAGAGTCTGATGTCCCGAAGTACACCCTCAACAGTGACCTTCCACCTCTGTGAGTTGCATCACGGTGGAGCCAAGTCCACGAGAATCCACCCATCATGCGATGCACATTCCTCTAGGGTTCAGCTGCTATGGGATTCCAGCATCCAATGCTACTCATTGTCCGCAATGTGAGCAAGGTCCTGACGGCAAGTCCTGACTTCTGCACATCACATTTTCCAAGAGGTGTTCTGCACCAGCATGTTTTCCCACTGACAGGGGTGGTTAATTTGACGTGGGGGGATGACTCCCGTGATACTATGATATGCAGATATATTAAAATTATATTCTTGATGTGCAGCAGTGGGAAACACAGCCTGCCATTGGCAGGTGGAGTGGTTTCATGCCATGTTGTCCACTCACGCCCGCCATGACGCTTGACACCAATGAGCATGGAAAATTCCACCCTATATTGTGGAGAAGTGTTCTGTCTGCATCAGGATGTTTTTAAACTGCAGATATAGATAATGTGCTAATCTCAGTAGAACAGTTCATTTAGCTAGTTACTCTGCCATTCAGTTTAAACTGGAACTCTCAACAGGAGCATTTTTCTGCCACAAACATGATAAGACTTCTAATATATGCAGCTTGTCTCTCAACGGCACTTGAAATTACTTTATTTAATGTGCTGAGTATTATGATGTTCTCATTGAATGGCTTGAGGGTCTGAATGGTCCAGTCCTGTTCCTATGTTCTGTGAACTGTAGAATATAATGTAATTTGTTCCGAATTTTATCAATAAGCATAACAGCTGAATTTAGAATTCTATCAAATGGGAAAGATTGGGAACTGGTTCAATGCAGTGGAATCTCATGGAATGGAAGCAGAGGGAAATAATGGAATCATTGAAATTATATTATCTGGGTTTGACAGCTAATAAAAAGTAATGCTGATTTTTCAGTAGCTCCAAACAATTAAGCAAAATATAAGTTACCTGGCTCCAATAGCAACAAGGTACTGCAATCAAAAATATAGCAATGTTGCAATCTCTTATGAACATTGTAAGGTTGCAGCTGAATTAGCTCCATCCAATGTATTTTCAAAAAACAAAGTGAACAAAAGGGAATGAGGTTTTTGTGAAAGCATAAAATATAATAGGGCAGAATCGTCCCAGATTTGAAGTAAGTGCAGTAGCGGGCGGGAAAAACAACATTTTATCCAGCAGCCGCAATGGCGGCTTCTCACGCCATATCGGCCCAATCCCACCACATTAATTATGTATTCCCGGGAAACATGCCATTCCGATGGTGGGCGGGCTCTGAATCACCTGCCATGCCGTCGCCTCGCTACTTCATCACTCCGGGCGCCACATTTAAAACACAGCCGCATGCGCACCTCTCAGTGCTTCCAGCCCAGGACTATTGTAAAGACTGTAGCCCCCAAGTTTAATGACACGTCCCTTGAGCGCCTTTTAGGTGCCATGGTGGCCCATTGTGATCTCGTCTATCCCTCCTCTAGCCGCAGGAGAGGCAGCAACATTACCACTCTGGCTTGGTTGGCAATGGCTGTGGTGATCAGTGCCAATGCTGCACAGAAGAAGTTGGCCATCCAATGCAGATAGAGGGTGAATGATTTCATCCATGCCTCCAGTAAAAGGCAAACATCTCATGGCTCTAAGCTTACACTCTCAAGCCCATCGCACATTCATTGACATCTCAATACTGCCAGCTCAAAGGACATCACCACTCATTCTCTTACACACACCCTCACATCTCTATTTGGCCTCATCTGCTCTGGAGACTGCCTCCCCAGCCTTCACCATCTTGAGGCCACTTTAACAGTTAAACCTGTGCTCCCTCCCACAAACTTCAGGGCCCCCACTTCTCCAGTACAGCCCTCACCTTGCAGTCTCTTCCCGTGCCTGAGGTCACTTTTGCCCCTTCCCCAAGCAAGCCCTAGCCCTGCAGCTGTACAAAGCCACCGCCGCCTAATGGCTGGTCTGGTAGGTAGAGACCTGCCCGTGAGTGTCCTAAAAGTGATGTGGTGCTGCCTGCGATGCTTGGCGCTGATGACTATGCTACCTGAAGCAAAGTGGGCAAACAAACCTCAAAGTCCTAAGCGAAGCACAGCTCAGCAGGTGCACGTCGCCTATGTGCAGTCATAAAACACGTAGGCGTGATTGGGTGGATGATCTAGCATGGGAGGATGAGTCCAGCGGGCTGGCCTTACAATGTTATGCAGATATATTACAATGAGGATTCCTACGTCCGATGGCAGGAAATGAATGGGTTGAGCAGGCGATCGCAAACTGAGTTCAAAACGTCGTGAAACCGATTTTTGACCTTCTCGCCATATTGTCTGCTCATGCCGTCGAACATGCCTGATGCCAGCAAGCATGGAAAATTTCACCCATAGATCAGTAGTTTCATAAAAAAATATATTTTTAAAATATATAACACAAAAGAATCAATGCAAATAGCTTTTTATTTATGAAACACTAGGGCTAGAAATTTGAAAAGGCTCATTAATGCGTGTGTGGGTCATAATGCGCGATTGCCTCACGCCCAATCGAAGTAATGCAGATAGCATGGAAACATTACACTTACTTGCGTGATTGTGACTTGTAGGGCAGTGCATGTTCAGTAGGGGAGCCCAAGTTCATATGAGGCCAATTTGCATTTCTTAAAGCCAGCCTGCACCTCTTCCAGTGGAGGTGCAGGTCCTCATCCAATTGGCTGGGAAACACATTAGGAGCAGGAAGAAACGTGAATAATGGAAGCAGCAAACCAAAGACAGAGCTTCTAGGCTGTCCAGTACATTGCTGGCATCCTTAGTTCAGGAAGTTGGAAGGAGGAGAGAGACTCCGGGTGGGTACGACTCCTACTGAGAGCTCTTCTCCTTCTCTCTATGAGCAGCTTCTTTTCTCTGCTGCCTCTGCTTAATTTTTCTGCATTTCAAGAGCCCAAGGGGAACTGCAATTATTGCCCCTAAACTGTAAGTGTTGTACCCAGTGCCCTTTTAAAAGCACACAAATTCTTCCAAAAGTTCAGCACCTCTCCATTCTGACTTAGAGAACTTCTGCCAACACTCCCAAGAACACAGTGTCTTCACCAACTTTGCAGCAGCAAGTTGGTACTCCAAAGTACCTCAGCTGAAAGCTGAATGGTGATGCCTTTGACTGGTGGGAGGGTTGGGTTCTTCATGCAGCTCGGTTGTGCATATTTAAGAGAGATATGAACAGTGAGGTCCAAAATGGTAGTTCGGGCATAAAATCAGCATTAGATGGTGACTGATGCTATGGTTTGCTCACCCTGCAGACTTCCAGTGCACACAGAGGAAGCTCACAATATTGCCCTGGTGATGAGCAGGGGACCTGCCCCCCAGTTGTCCCTCAGTTAGCTCCTGTAGTGCCAAAGCCAGCAAGCCAAATTTTGCTAAACTTTTACTGTAACCATGATATTGTGACGTACATTACTGTGTCATTTTTCATATCACAATGATAAAAGGATTCACAAAAAGTTAGAGATCCACTAAGATTTGAACATTCATATCAAGAAACAAGGAGGTCCTGTATTTTCTATTTCAGCTTCTAAGAATATTGTGTAGATTTTAAACCCCCTCCACCAGCCCAATAGGAATGGTGTTCCGCCGCATTCTTGACACATTCCCTTTATTATATCGTATTTGTGAACAAAAGAAGGCCACCTATCCTCAGAAAGTGGGAGCTTATGTTACATTGAAAAGTTACAGCACAACGACATCTTCTGAATCACAACAATATTTTTATTTCCTTATATATGAGGCTGGTATGGGGCTAATCCTACCAAAATTCTTATCTGAGGTTCTTTAATGGTTGTGATGGGCTTGTTGAAGATTTATGTTCAGACAGCAATGTACCATCCAGGACAAAGCAGCCTGCTTTATTGGCACTCCATCCACTACATTCAACATTCACTCCCTCCTCTAGTGGCAGCAGTGCGAGCATCAACAAGATGCACTGCAGCAACTCACTAAGGCTCCGTCAACAGCATCTTCTAAGCCTACGAGCTCTAACATCTGGAAGGACAAGGGCAGTGATGCATGGGAATGCCACCATATGCAAATCTCCTCCAAGCCACACACCATCCTGAGTTGAAGCTATATCACCGTTCCTTCATTGTCGGTGGATCAAATTTCTGGAACTCCCTTCCTAAAAGCACTGTGGGTGTACCTACAACCATATGGGCTGCAGTGGTTCAAGAAGGTGGCTCATCACCACCTTTCAAGGGCAATTAGAGATGGGCAATAAATGCTGGCCAACCAACGATGCCCACATCCCGTGAAATAATAAATAATCTAAAATTGGCAAAGTGGTTTGCCACTTCAAATCAAACCAAATTCAAATCAAAGTAATTTCACAATCTTGAATACCAAGTACAGTATACTACACTGGAAAAAGTATGTCTAAATCTCTCCAGAAAGGGAAGGAAAAGGGAATGTGAGCATGTTGCTAGGATTATGTTGCTGGCGGTGGAAACAATGGGTCAAGATCTGACAAGGACGCTTGTTGGATGGAAGAGGGACTCTGTCATTTTTGTTGGTAGATTGATAAATGGATTGAGAAGAGGGAAGGGGAATAAGCCTAAATCATGGATCAACATGGCTACATATGGGCTAAGAGGAGGCGGTTTGGGTACCTTCGAGGTATAGTTCTATGAGGGGGAAGGGTGGGGCAAGCAAAGCTAGAGCGCCCTAGATAAAGAAAGAGATAGAGAGTAAGGTAAGGCAAAAAATAGATGTATATGACTGATATCAGTTGATAATATATGCGAGGACCAGGCTGAATATAGAAAGTTCATACAGCAAGTGGAAAAGGAAATAAGGGGGCAAAGAGAGGGAATGAGAAGTGACTGGCAGTTCACATGAAAGGGAGTCCAAAAGACTTCTACAGGTAGATATACATAAGGCAGAACCTTGCCCTTGGCAGCGGGCGGGCAGCCAACCCCTGCCACTGAAATGGGGCCTGCCGCCATCTTAAGTGGGTGGGCCAATTAAGGCCCGCCCAGTGGCATCCCCAGCGGGAAGCGCTATGCGCTTCCTGTGTGGGGGGAGAGGGATTCCCCGTCCATCAAAGTGCGCTTTTTCGTGCATATGCGTGAAAGAGCGCACTTCTCCCTGAGGCAAAGTCCTGTCTCAGGGAGAATACTGACAGTGGTAAAAACTTTAAAAATAGAAAGGTTAAAAAATTATTAACATATCGCCCTCAGTGACAACGTCACACGAGATGGGACATGTTAATAAAGAACACATTAACTTTATTATTTTTGTACAAAGCGGACATGAAACTTCATCCCACCAATGGATGAAGTTTCATGAATAATCAGAAGCCTGCTAGGTTGGACGGGCAGTGCTGTTAATTATTTAAATTACTTTCCTAATGGCCTTAACAGGCCTTTGGCAGTTCGGCGGGTGTGCAGCAGCCTCTGGCATGCACCCATCAAACAAAATATCTGAAGGACATGCAATGATGTTGGGACTCATAGCCGGTGTCATCATGCGTCATTTTGCGCATGCTGTGCTGGGCCCGTCCCCGCATGCCGACGGCAATATTATGGCCATAGTTAAAGAGGTGATAATTGAGATAATAGATGAGTAAAATTTGATAAAGTGGAGGTATTCGAAAAGCTGGCTGTATTTAAAATTGGTAAGTCACTAGGACTAGATGGAATATTTCCTCAGGCCATGCCAGAAGACTGGAGATTTGCAAATGATACAATATTGTCCAAAAAAAGTGTAAGGATAAACACAGCAACTAGAGGCCAGTCAGATTAACCTCAATGGTTTGGAAACTTTTAGAAATGATAATCTTGGGCAAAATTAACAGTCACTTGGACAAGTGTAGATTAATTAAGGAAAATCAGCACTGATTTGTTTCAGGCAAATTGTGTTTAACTAAGTTGGTTGAGATTTTTTTGATGAGGTAGAAGAGAACGTTGATGAAGATAGTGCATTTGATGTAGTGCATATGGGCCTCCAAAAATGTTTGGTAAAATATTACATAATAGAGTTGTGAGCAAAATTTGGTAACCTTTCATCAGAACCAGAAGCATTAACTCTGTCTGTCTCTCCACAGATGCCAGACCAGTATTTCCAGCATTTTCTGTTTTTATTTCAGATTTCCAAAATCCACAGGATTTTGCTTTTCTTTTTCTTAAACCTTTCCTCCCAATATCTGTGTGGGTCACAACCCAAGCAAGACTTCGGTGTCTCTCAGTATAGCTGCTGAATATTATGTATTTGATACAATACCAAAAATTAATGAAGAAGTAATCTTTAAGTACTTCTGGTGATTAACAACATTGATGAGATTTCTTCACTACTATTGCTCAGACTTGCTTACCACTGTAGCTCTACATTCTCAGTATTCCTCCACTTTCAAGCACCAGAACTCCTACTTTCTCCCAGAAACTTGTCCATATCCTTCGATGTGCTAACCTCAGACCATCACGTCTTCTACTTCTTTCCATCATTAACTCTCACTTTCACTTGTCCAGGCTTTAATAGTACCAAATAGGAACACAACAGATGGTCATAGAAATGTTAGAAGAGTAAAGGGATAGAAAGAAAAAGAGTTTGCAGAGAGAAAGGGTGAGAAAAAATGTTATAGACAGTCAAAGGCAACACAATGAATCATTTGTGTGGGAGCCATAAGAAAAATAAGATAAAGAAGCATTGGAAACAAAGAGAATGAATTAAAAATCAGGACAGCTTTAAAGATACATACAGGAATTGAAAGATATATTTCCTTTCTGTCCATTAGCAATACAACTGGAGGTAAGTTACTTTGACAATATAATTGGATGGTCTCTAGCAAAGGCCAGATACTTTTTGTTTTTTAATTTGTAAAGGATTCAACAATGACACCACAGGTAATAGTTGATTGAGCATTTTGATCTTAAGTGAAATAAACATAAGAACTATTGTATTTTACACGTGGCCATCACTTATTCCTAAAGAATGTAGTTCAAGTATCAACAGCAAACTCATCCTACATGAACTAGAACTTTAAGGTATCCCAGTATTCAAGAACTCTGCAGTTACATGGCAAGTTACAGCTATATTCCTGAATAAATCAGAACTCTGTGCAGCTATACTGCGAGCATCCATATACTTTTGAGCAAAAACAGAAAATTTGTATGCATAAATAATGTAATTGTTAACTTCCTGAGTAAAGGGGAGATCAACACACTTAAGTAACAACTCTCAACTGTTGAATAAACAGGAACTTGGCAGTGTTACAGTGTATAGTTCTTATTCTGCTGAATAAACAGAATCTCTATATGCTTATGCAGTATATAACTCTGATCCTGATGAATAGATAAGAAGTCAGCATACTTTCCATAATCCTTAGTTTGTTACATAAACAGGAACTTTGCATACTTATATAATACACACCCTTTCCTCATTGAAAAGCAAAAAAGCCACATGCAGTGGCAAGTGCTATAATATCCAGTTGATAAACAAAAATAATTAAATATATTCTTTGTACACCAGCCACTGTCACTACTGGGGATTTGCTCGAGGAAATCTGAATGTAAAGTTGTCCATTAACAGTCAATCCAACAGACTATAAAAGTGGCTGTACATTGTGAAGCAGTGCTCTCCAGCCAAGAAAGCTTTTACCCAGGAAAGGGTAAAACAACTTTTTTGTCGAGCCATCAGTGACTATGAAGCAAAAAGACATGGGGTCCAAACCTTTTATAAGAACTTCACAGGCAGAGCTCCGATGAAGGGCTACACTCAAAACAATAATCTTCATTTTCTCTTTGTAGGTACTGGTAAGATTGCGGTGTATTTTCATTATTTTTAAAATTTTTTTCTACCCCTTCCCCACTTCTGTTGGCTTAGTTCAGAAGGGAGCCATATAAGCTGATCTAAATGACTGAAACTAAACCAAAGTAAGTGAAAAAAAAACACAGCCAAAGAGATATTGTGTGTAACACCCTAGGGTTGATTAGTCCACAGTTGGTTTTGTCTGGGCATTGTCATGAAATCCATTGATCTTTGTGTGCCTGGGTGCTAAATTAGCAGTCTGTGGAGACTGTAACATTTAAGGTACAGGATGTTCAAACGCTTGTCACATTGGTTCCTGCCTAGTAACAAGGGTGGGACCCTCTGGGAGTGTTTCGATCGGTTACCAGTTCTGTTCCAGGGTCAGTGAACAGCTCTTTTTGAAGCAGACAGTTTGAGGCAGTCTGCCAGCCAACAAATGCCACAGAGTCAGGGAAAGGTAGAGGTCCCGGTTAAGTTGAGTTAAAAAGTTAGAGAAACGGTTGTGGGGAGAAGACCTTAAGTAAAGAGGGCTGTTGGGGCAAAGGTACCCCTTTGGAGTAGTGGTGCTCTGCTTGGCATGGACATAGATCTGAAAGTGTACTTGTGTGCTCGTGTTTGAGTCCACTCAGGAATCTAAGGAGAAGGAATCTCCAAGGTGAAACTGTAATCCTGTGAGGTGGGTCATTGTTAAAGCCGTCCGAGTAGGAGCAACATTTGGTGAGAATTCCAAGGAGAGATCTTTAAAGGTGGAGGTTGGAAACCCTCATGCAAAAGACAAAGCGTCAATGATATTGGTTGGCTCACAGAGGGACTAACATCTGAGTAGTTTGTTAAAAATTCCATGGAATCTATTTTGGTTGCATCTAACATTTACTCTGTCATGTGGCGAGTCTGATCACATTTTTTCTATTAATTCACAAGTACCTCATACTTACCCTAAATGTTCCAATATAAGATACATATTGTAAATTGTTTTATCTTTCTGAACTTGTATAGTAAAGTTTGTTTCTGTTTGCTTAAAGCCCATTGAATCTTGTGGCTTTATTCCAAAAACAGGTGCCTTGAACCTCAGCCTTTATCTATTCTAAAGAAAACATTATTGGCCCATAACCGGATCTCCCCCCATGTCACTGGGTCTAGCCAAGGATCATAATAGCTGCCAAAGGAAAGTTCACCAGGAAGCAGTTAAGTTGTCAGGATGGGGTTTTAAGAGGGACTCATGGGAGGTAAGCTGGGAGAGTTGAGGGCAGAATAGCTTTTGATTTTTCTTTTAGACCCTGAAGGAGGAGCATTTCTACTTCTGCTGACTCCAGCAAAGATTTTGTTTAGGCCAACCATATTTTCTAAATTTTTCTAAATAGCACACACCATCTGAGGCCACGGAGCATGCTCTGAGCTGACTCCAGCTGGTTATTTGTAACTATCTTTTCCCCTCCCCTAGTCACCCATTTCCTTTCCCGCATCACTGTCAACCTCCCTGGCATCACCTTCCACCTCCCCTGCATGACCTACAAGCCACAAAATTTTTTCCTTCAGGGATGTCCAGGTGAATGTGCACATTCCCTTCCTTCCTGAAAATCCCACCCCAATCCACATACACCTCCCCAACCTCCTCCTTCCCACCCCCAGGGTCCATGTCTGCCTCTGAGTCCCCACAACCACACTGACTGTCCCTTCTATCGCTATTGCCGAACCCCTCACTCTCCCACCCTACTGCCTCACTCTGCCCTCAGCCATATTCATCATTCCCTCATGCCACGCTGACTCTCAGTTCACTGCCTAGGAGGCAGTCATGGACTCATCAGAGCCTCCCTTGCACATTCACCTGGACATCTTTCATTCCTTCCCCACCCAACCTCACCCCATTCTGACACCTTCATTCCCTCCTCCCAACCTCACCTCCTCCTGACACCTTCATTTCCCCCACCCAACCTCACCTCATCCTGACACCTTCATTTCCCCCTCCCAACCTCAACCCATCCTGACACGCTCATTATGCTGCTCCCAACCCACCCCATTCTGACACCTCTTCCTCTCCCAGTCGCTCCTAGGCCTTCCTCTCCCACCACCCGGTACATCTTCCTCTCCCAAACACAGGCAAACACAGCTGCACCTTCCTCTTCATCCCTTCGACCATCATCAGCTGTGAGCAGACCCTCAACGGTGACTTTCCAACTTCCATGGGCTGCTTTGCAACAGAACCAAGTCCATGAGAATCCACCCAGCATGCCATGGACGTTCCTCCAGTGTGCAGTTGGTGTCGGGCTGCATCATCTTCTGTTCCTTTGATGTCCGCGATGTGAGCAAGACCCTGGCAGTAAGTCCTGACTTCTGCATGTCACACTTGTCAAGATGTGCCTGCACTGGACGGTCCAACTGGGGGTGGACCGGGGTATCAGTCCGACAGGCTGGCCTTATAATGTAATGCAGATGTATTGCAATCAGATTCCCGACGTCCGATGGTGGGGGACGTGACCCACCAACGACGGGCTGAGCGGATAATTGCAAACTGGTTTCACGACGTCATGAAACTGATTTTTGGCTTTTTAGCCATATTGTCCACTCATGCCGCTAAGCAAACCCGACGTATCCCATCACCTTTTAAATTTAATTAATCCAAGCTTGTTTGATTTGCATTCACTTGAGATGCTTACCAGTTTCTTACCCAAGGCTTTCCATGTAAAAAAAAACCTAATTCTTAAAATTAAAAATGTTATATTCTAAAACACATGAATTATGAAAGTAGACTTTCAGAACAATTGTGGAACCAACTAGGTATAAAACAATTTTAGATTTAGTATTGTAACCTATAATGGTATTGTAGACTTGTAATGAAACAGGGTTAATTAGTAATCTCATAGTAAGTTCATGAGGAAAATTTTATCATAATACAATTGAATTCCATGTAAAGTTTGAAAGTAACATAATCCACCCCAAGAATCTTAAACAAAGCCAATTATATAGACATAAGAGGAGAGCTGGCTAAGGTTGATTAGGTACATAAACTAAAATTTATGGCAGTAAATAAACTGATAAAAAGGGGATAAACTGAAAATGTGAATGAACTAGCCAGGAATATATACAAAAAAAGACAATGAGAACTTTTAAAAGTGTATAAAAAAGGCAGAGAGTAGCTAAAGTAAATGTTGGTCCCTTACAGACAGAGACAGGAAAACATATCATGGGAGAATGATGAAATCGTAGAGACACTAAACAAATGTTTAGTGCCTGTCCTTATATTAAAAGACAAAAGTTACATAACAGAAATAAAGAATAACCATGGAAATAAGATCATTAATAGCAGCAGAGAAAAATTATTGGAGAAACTTAAGGGACTAAAATCTGACAAATCCCAGGCCCTGAAAGTAAGCATTCTTAAAGAGACAGCTGCAGAGATAGTGGATACACTGATTATGATTTTCTAAAATTTCCTAGATTCTAGTCAGTTAGCTCAGTTGGCCAGATGGCTAGATTATAATGCATAATAATGCCAATGGTGTGGGTTCAATCCATATACCAGCTGTGGTACTTCAAGAAGGCCTGTCTCCTCATTTTGTCCCACACTTGCAGTGGTGCCCTTCAAATTATATATGACCAATTGTCTCTCTCTAAAGGAGAGAGATGCCTATGGTCCTTTGTGGTCTATGGCTAATTAACTTACCTAGATTCTAGAGTGGTCCCAGCAGATTAGATGTTAGCAAATGTAACACCACTATTCAAGAATGGAAGGGAGAGAGAAAATGGAATGACAGCCCAGTTAGCCTGACATCAATCCTTAGGAAAATGTTGGAATCTATTACTAAGGAAGTCTTACTAATGCACTTGGAAAATCATGGTATGATCAAAGTCACTGTGGTTTTAAGAAAGGAAAATCATGCCTGACAGGTATATTTGAGTATTTTGAGGATGTAACTAGCAGGGTATAAAAAGGGGAACCAGTAGGTTTAGTATACTTGGATTTCCAAAATATATTACTAAGGTGCCACACAAAAGGTTAATACTCAAGATAAGGGCTCATGGAAATTGGGGTAGAATATTAGCATGGATAGAAAATTGGTTAATAGGTTGGAAGCAAAGAGCAGAGACAAATGGGGCATATTCAAGTTGGGAGGCTGTAGCTGGTGGCATGCTACAGCGATCAGTGCTGGGGGCTCAGCTATTTACAATCGATATTAATGATAGACTAAGACGTAAATAATAATACATTTAACTTTGCTGACACTATAAAGTCAGGTGGAATATCAGCTGTAAGGGGCACACAAAGGCACTGCAAAGAGATATAGAAAGGTTAGGTGAGTGGGAAACAAAGTGTCTGATGTAGTGTAATGTGGGAAAGTGTAAGGTTATTCACTTTGGTAGTAAGCACAGAAAAGCAAATTTTTTTTTCAAAGGCATTAAATTTTTAAATGTTGATATTCAGGCAACTTGGGTGTATTCATACCAGGAACTCAAAAATTTAGCTTGTAGGTACAGCAAGCAATTAAGAAGGCGAATAACATGTTGGCCTTCATTGTAAGGTGATTGGAGAACAAGAATAAGGAAATCTTGTGACCATTGTGCAGGGCTTTGGACAGAGCACAGCTGGAATATTGTGTGCCGTTTTGGTCTCCATATTTAAGAAATAATATACTTGCATTGGCATATACCCTTCAATATACTGAATGCAGCAAAGGTTGATTACACTAGTTCCTGGGAAGAGGGCGTTATCCGATGATCAGTGCTGAGTAAGTTGGACTTATATTCTCTGTAGCTTAGAAGAATATGAGGTGATCTCATTGAAGCATAAAATATTCTTAAGGTGATGGACAGGGTAGACACTGTGAGGGTATTTCCACTGGCTGGGAAATCTAGAACAGGAGGGCATCATCTCAGGACAATCATTTCAGACTGAGATGAGGAGAAAGTTCTTCACTCAAAGGGTTGTGAATCTTTGGAATTCTCCACCTCAGAGAGTAGTGGACAATCCATTGTTGAACATATTTAAAGCTGAGATAAACAGATTTTTGGTCTCTCAGGGAATCAAGGGATAAGGGGTGCAGGCGGGAAAATGGAGTTAAGGCAGAAGATCAGCCATGATCGTAATGAATGGTTAAGCAGCCTTGAGGGTCCGTATGGTCAACTCCTGCTCCCATTTATTATGCTGTTATGATTCTTTTATACTTCAAAAATCTGTCTATCTCAGCCTTGAATATGTTCAAAGATGCAGCCTCCACAGTCCTCTGCAGTCCTGCCACATCCAGTTGTAAATGGTGGTGGAAGAGAAGGCTCCACAAATATCCCCATCCTCAATGATAGGGGAGCCCAACACATCAGTACAAAAGATAAGGCTAAAGCGTTTGCAAAAATCTTCAGCCAGAAGTGCTGAGTGGATGATCCACCTTGGCCTCTTCTGGAGGCCCCCAGCACCAAAGATGTCAGGCTTCAGCCAATTCGATTCACTCCATGTGATATCAAGAAAAGACTGAAGGCACTGGATACTGAAAAACTAGGGGCCCTCACAATATTCCAGCAATAACGCTGAAGGCTGGTGCTCAAAACGTCCATTCCCCTAGCCAAGCTGTTCAGTATGGCGACAATATTGGCATCTACCCGACAATATGGAAAATTGTCCAGGTATGTCCTGTATACAAATAAAGGACAAATCCAATCCTGCCAATTACCACCTCTCTCTATCAATGACGAAGTCAAAAGTGGGGATGTTCATTGATGATTGTACAATGTTCAGCACCATTCATGACTCCTCAGATACTGAAGGATAATATCCAGGCTTGGACTGCCAAGTGGCAAGTAACATTCGCACCATATAAGTGCCAGGCAATGAGCCTCTCCAACAAGAAAGAATCTAACTATCACCCCTTACCATTGACCAGAAACTGACCTGGGCCAGCCATATAAATACAGTGGCTACAATACAAGGTCAGAGGCTAGGAATCCTATGGCGAGTAATTCACCTCCTGACTCCCCAAAGCCTGTCCACCATCTATAAGCACAGGTCAGGCGTGCGATGGAATACTCCCCACTTGTCTGGATGAGTGCAGCTCCGACAACATTCAAGAAGCTTGACAATCATCCAGTACAAAGCAACCCACTTGATTGGCACCCCATATACAAATATTCACCCACTCCACCACCGACAGTGGCACAGTTGCAGCAGAGTGTACCATCTACAAGGTGCATTGCAGGAACTCACCAAGGCTCCTTGGACAGCATCTTCGAAACCCACAACCATTACCATCTAGAAGGACAAGGGCAGCAGACACATGGGAACACGCCATCCTGGCTTGGAAATGTATCGCCGTTCACTGTCGCCGGGTCAAAGTCCTGGAACTCCCTCCTTAACAGCATTGTGGGTGTACCTACACCACATGGACTGCAGAGTTGAAGAAGGCAACTCACCACCACCTTCTCAAAGGCAATTAAGGATGGGCAATAAATGCTGACTCAGCCAGTGATGCCCACATCCCACGCATGAATAAAATAAATAAAAATAAATACCTTCCCACATGCCATGAATGAATATAAATAATTATTGAAAATTTATGTGACTCCAGATGCCAAAAAAACAGTAATAACGCAGTTTAGTAGCATTTGGTATGTTATTATTAAAGTTCACGTTATAGATCAATATAAACAGTACATAATGGACTTCTTTGGAGTGGCAATCAGAGTCAAACCTGTCTCGCATAACCTTCTGACTCAGGCCAGGCGGGATGCAAGTAGTGCAGTCCGTCGTAATGTCAAGTGCAGGCTGTTGGATGCAATGAGACCACGCCCCCTTTTTAGGGCCGTAGACCAGGTAAGTTACAGGTCCAGTCAAGTTTAAAGGTCTATGACAGCCCATGGAGGTCCTACATCTTCAAGGTTGGGGTTGGGGATGATCGAGGCATGTCAGGCCTTGCGGGTTGGCGGGGTGGGGGGCAGCAGTGAGGGGACGGGGTGAGTGCCGGGCTTGGCTAGGGTGGGGAGTTAAGAGTTGGGCCTGGCTGGAGACTGTGGGGAATAAGTCTCCATAGGGTGGGGGAATCCTGTGGGTTGGGGAGTTCCTGCCAGGGGTGTAGCCCTTTTGGGGGTGCAGGCAGGGCCATGGAGGTGTAGTCAGGTGGGGGATGTGGGGTGCTGGGGTGAAACCCCTGGGGGATCTGTGGGGGAGGGGGTGGAGGAGTCCAGTCGTTGCGGGGGTGGTCGGTGTGAGTCTCTGCAATGGTTACCCAGAGTTAGAAGAGGTTTCAATTCTTCTAACTTTTTCTGGGTAACTGTTGATGTAACCCAGCCAGAACCATCCAAAGTTTGTGATTTAAATCACATTTCTGGACTGTTTACAATGCAGGCAATTGCCCAAGGGAAGCTGGCATTTCTGGGTAATTGCCGTGCAAACCTTAGTTGTGAATTTCCAAAGGGGATTCTCCAAAGCATCTTTGGTGTACTCCCCTAATATGACCCAATGGAGCTTGGAAGTTATGGCCCAAAATAAATATCCAAATCTGTATTTTTTAAGTACTTTGTATTAACAGAAAATAATAAATGTCTGAAGTAGGTGATTGTCTACTGGCTTAGTTGTGGTTTATAAATACATTAATAGTTTTATATTTGTGAATTACGGAGTAGTAATTAATAGAAGTATACAGGCGATTTACACATAGAATAATCAGAGATTAGGAGAGTTTTAATTCAGATTTGGGCCTTTTCTTTTTGCACCAACAGCAGCTGTCATTATGAGTACCAACTACTTGTGCACAGTGTGAGATTAATGATTGCAATCTCAATACTGCACAGTTATGGAGAAGTAATCCAGAATTCGTTAAATTAAAATCATGAGGGAGGCTTTTTATTGCAGTGCTCTCAGGAGCACGAAAGTGGAAAATCTCCCCATATGTACTAATATATTGTGATAGCTTATCAGGTAGCATTTTCCTTTGTATGTGGCATTTGATTGCAGTTTTGAGCCAATTATTACTACATTAGAAACTAGACTAACTAATTTTAATTTAATCAGAACATTTATAGCAAGGAATATTCCAGTAATCTGGGCTAGATATGGATCAGAATCCACCATCAACAAGTTACAAGTCAGGATTGTGATGGTACTCCACTTGCCTGGATAAGTGCAGCTTCAACAACACTCAAGAAGCTCAACACCATCCAGGACAAAGCAGGCCACTTGACTGACACCCCATCCACCAACTTAAACATTCACTCCCTCCACCACCAACGCACAGTGGCAGCGGTGTGCACTATCTACAAGATGCAATACAGCAACTCACCAAAACTCCTTTAACAGCACCTTCCAAACCCACAAACTCTATCAGCTAGAAGGACAAAGGCAGCAGATGCATGGGAACACAACCACCTGCAAGTTCCCCAGCCACATGCCATACTTGCTTGGAAATATATCGCCGTTCTTCACCGTTGCTGGGTAAAAATCCTGGAACTCCCTTACTAACAGCACTGTGGTATACCTACACCACATGGACTGCAGTGGTTCAAGAAGGCAACTCACCACCACGGTCTCAAGGGAAATTTGGGATGGACAATAAATGCTGGCTTAGCCAGTGATGAATACATCCCGTGAACAAATAAATAAAAAAAACCTGAGCTGAAGGGTGGAATCATCCTAGATTTGCACCAAGTGTGGAGCGGGCGGGAAAAAGGTTGTTTTACCCATTGGCCCCAATGGAAGGTTTTGGCACTGTATCATCCCAATCCCACCTCGTTAATCATGCATTCCTGGAAAACAGGCCATTTTACTGGCGGGCAGCCTCCGATTCACCCGCTGCGTCATCACCTCACTGCTTCCTTACGCCGGGCGCCATACTTAAAGTGCAACCGCGCACACACTTCTCAGTGATCCAACCCAGGACCGCTGCACGGAACACATGGCCCTGAGAAGCAATAAGACTGCAGCCCCCCAAGTCAGTGACGCATCCCTGTGATGCCTCCTAGACACTGTTGGAGCCTGCTACGATGTCCTCTACACCCACTCTGGCTGCAGGACGCCCATCAGTGCCACCACTCCAGCTTGGGAGGCGGTGGCAGCAGTGGTCAGTGCCAACACTGCACAGAAGATATTCACCATCCAGTGCAGAAAGATAATGAATGATCTCACCCATGCCACCAGGGATGGTCTCATCACTCTGAACTCACAAGCCCATCACACATTCACTGCCAGCTAAAAGGACATCGCCACTCCCTCACACATACCCTCACATTGCCATCTGGCCTCATCTCATCTGGACACTGCCTCCTCAGCCCTCACCTTCTTGAGGCCACTTGCACAGATAAATATGTGTCCCCCTACATACCGTGGGATACCCCCCGCCCCCCCCTTCCCCAGTAATGACCTAGCCCTGCAGCCTCTCCCTTTGCCTGAGGCCACTTCTCCCCCTTTCCCAAACAATCCATAGCCCTGCAGCTGTCGTAAGTAGAGGCCTGCCCATAAGCCCTGCTAAAAGTGATGTGGTGCTGCCTGTGAAGCCTGGCACTGATGACCGTGGGTGCTGCATGAAACAAGGTAGGCAAACAAGTCACAAAGTCCTGTGTGAAGAGCAGCTCACCAGGTGTACGTCACTTATGTTCAGTTGTGGAAACACAAGCATGCCAATGTGCTCAGATGATTCCCAGCATGGGGGGATAATTCCGGCAAGCTGAGTTCATAATGATATGCAGATGTATTACAATGAAGTTCCCAATGTGCGACAGCAGGAAACGTGGCCCGCCATTAATGGGCGGGGGGGTGGCAACTGGTTTCATGACGTCGCCAAACCGATTTTTGGCCTTCCCGCTATATTGTCCACTCACACCCACCATGATGCCCAACACCTGTGGAAAATTCCACCTGAAGTGTTTAACTCACTGCATCGCCCAATGCCTGATATTACCACTATTGAAGTTCTTGTTGATTTGAAGTGAATTGTACCTACCGATAGATGTAAGTGCCTGTAATCATGTGAGACACATCTGGCAAAACTTGGTGGTCCCCAAAATGCAATTCCACGAGAATTTAATAAACATCTGCGACTGGCTGAACCTAAAAATTAAGGAAACACAAAACCATAACAGTTAACATAGTCATACACTTTCTCCCTGTACTCCATAGAGTCCTACCAATCCTTTCAGGAATCACAGTGTACAAGGTTTGACCCAGTTCAAGCCACTAATTAATATCATGAAGGAGGCAACTTTCTTGTCATTCCTGGCAATGCAGGGTTGCAGTGAGCAGCTGGAGATCCATATTATTAGATCTGTGGCACTTTTCGGTCAACTATTTAGGTCAGCGCAAAGTGGTTTCAACATAAACAGATAAGACCCTTTTTCAATATTGCAACACATTTAGTTTAACCAGAGAACCATTTTCCACCTAGTTAGAATGGATTTACTATAAGCACATCTTTTGCCCATATACACAACGCAGCTCTTAAAGCAACAGCAGCTTTTTTTGCTACTTTTGTTTATTTTCCATTTTTTATCTTATGCTGTCTATAGTGGCTTTTGTCAACAATTTTTGGGGAAATATTTTCTTCGCTCCATCTTGTTTTGGAAAAATAAGTAGCCACAGCACTAAAAGACCTTTATGTGGAACTTAAAATAGTTAAATATTATCTGCAAATTAATTAGAAAGTTGAGTATAATTGATGTAGATATAAACTTCAGTAAAACAAGAAGAATGGGGAAATGTGGCAACATGAAAATGAACATATATAATATAAACTCCCAAGGTTTTTGAACCTAAAACCTCTTGCCTCAGAGAAGACAGTGCTTCCACTGTGCCAAAACTGACATTAAAATCTTTGGGTTTTGATTTGTATTAAATATAATGAAAATATAGTGTAAACAACTCTCACCAGTTTGGAAAGAAACATTGGTATCCATGGTTTCAAAGCCTAAAAAGACCAAATCTAATGCACGTAATCCATTGTTAGTTCTGAATGTAATCAATAAAATAACACAATCCAACATTAATATTACTTTAATAAAGCATCTATTTTATAACATCAAATAAATATTTCACAGTTTGGTAGCATAGCTAACTGATTAATATGTTTTCCAAGATATATTTGGGACACTTAGCCAACATTGAAATGTCAGCCTTGCAGCTCTCAGTAACAAAAGGGTACTGCATCATCTTTGGCATCAAGTATTGAAGGTCAACGTAATGTTGCAACAAGCTTTTTCTAATGGATAAACTCATATTTGCCAAACATTTTCAAGTGAGTTGGTATAAAGGATTTAACATAAATAGCATGTAACATCAGTTCTGGTGTTCTTAAAATATCCCCGGGGCAACCCTCCTTATTGTATAGTTTAAAGGACATATGCAAAACAGTCTGTTATTGCCATCTTGGTAGTCTATGTGGAAGACCGTTCCCTGCATGGTGTGGTAACATTTCACTCAGAAGTAAATATGTCATCTTTCAACCAGGGTATCAGGAAGAGTCAGTGGTGAGGCAAGAGATGGGAAGTTGTGTTTGAGCCCAGAAAGTGCCAAGCACTTTGCCTCTCTAAAGAATTCAATGATCATATGGCCAACCTCCTAACATATTCAACAATGAGAAATTCATGAAGGTAATGAGCTGTGTGTAACGTTTCCTCTCAAAATGAGCAAGGGTGTCAATCTGAGCGAGGTTGCCAGACAGCTACCATATGTCAGATTTGCAAAAATTGGCAGCCTATAAGCTCATGAATGACTTACTCACTACTATGCCTTTCATTCACAGTAAGCAGCAATATGCATCTGTACCTTGGTCAGGTGCTTCCAAACAGCACCAAGGTTTTTCATTTCTCAATCAGTGGTATTCAATTCTCTGTCCATTAAAGTAAATGGGCAGAAAAATGCAGCTGGCAAGTGCAGCTATGGAAAATCACAGCATTTTTCCTTGGATTTAAGAAGCTGCACATAATTAATGCAAGTACATCTTTATGCGGATAACAGATTGCTTCATTAGCATAAACACACATTGATGTGTTTTGGGGTTTTTAATAGGATCCGGCTCAATTCTCAATTCAAGTTGGTCCAGGTGTTATATCACAAAAACCCATAGGCACTGATATATTTAAAGGCCCTATTGCATAACTAAATGTAGAGCCGCCATCCTTCTGAAACAGTTTACCAGCTTCAACACATAAAAGGTTACTGCACAAGATAAGGGCTCATGGTGTTGGAGGTGACTCATAAGCATGGATCGAGGATTGATTAACTAATAGGAAACAGAAAGTTGGGATAAATGGGTCAATTTCAGGATGGTAAACTGTAACTAGTGGAGTGCCAAAGGGGTCAGTGTTGGGGCCTCAAATATTTACAATCCATATTAATGATGTGGATGAAGATTGCTAGATTTGCTGACAATACAGATAGGTTGGAAAGCAAGTAGTGAGGAGGATACAAAGAGTTTGCAAAGGGATTCAGATAGGTTAAATGAGTGGACAAAAATTTGGCAGATGGAATATAATGTGGACAAATATGAGATTGAGGGATCTGGGAGTCCTTGTACATGAATCACAAAAGGTACATGCAGATACAGCAAGTAATTAGGAAGCCAAATGGAATGCTGGTCTTTGATGCAAGGAGGATGGAGCATAAAAGTCGGGAAGTCTTACTACAACTGTACAGGACATTGGTGACACTGCACCAGAGTATTTTGTACAATTCTGGTCTCTTAACTTAAGGAGGGATATACTTGCATTGAAAGCAGTTTAGAGAGGATTCACTAGGCTGATTCCTGGGATGAAGGGGTTGTCATATAAGGAAAGGTTCAGCAGGTTGGGCCTATACTTGATGGAGTTTAGAAGAATGAGAGGCGATCTTATTAAACATACAAGATCCTAAGGGAACTTGACAGGACAGATGCTGAGATGATGTTCCTTCTCATGGGAGATTATAAAACTGGGAGCCACAGTTTAAAAATAAGGGATCTTCCATTTAAGGTGGAGGTGAGGAGGAATTTCTTCTCTCTAAGATCCATTTGTCTATGGATTTCTCTTCCACAGACAGCAGAGGAGGCAAGGTTATTTAATATATTCAAGGCTGAATTAGACAATTTTTTGTTAGATAAGGGAGTCAAGGGTTATGGGGGACAGGCAGGTAAGTGGAGTTAAGGCTACAATCAGATAAGCCATAATCTTAGTGAATGGCAGAGCAGGTTTGATGAGCCAAACGCCCTACTCCTGCTCCTATTTCTTATGATCTGACAACTACCCACAAACAAATGATATTTTACGCTTGCAGTTCTGGCAGTGTTTGACTTCTATACTCATTGTATTTGGCTTCCCTAACAGTTCTTTTCAGTGTTCTAACAGATGTGTAACTAGTTATTTATGGAACAATTAATCACTTTACATAATTAATTTTGTATGTTATTGCCAACTTTTCCAACAACAATTTGACAATATGTGAATGCATTTTAAGGCTTGGCTGAGAGCCCAGACATCCATTAGTCTGTTGAAACAGCTGTACACAAGGGAAAACATTGCTTGATTGGCAGTTCTTTCTCTTAGATCTATTTTGTCATGTTGATACATTAAAGGGTTGGGTGATCAACACTTTAATCGGTCTGTAATAAAAAGCATATTTTCTAAGAAAGTTGTGAATAAATGACTGGTTATTGAGAACTTTTCCACACAAGGCATTGATACCGTAGGGCTTGTTGGTTCTGTACAGAGTGAATGGGGATGGAAGCCATAGGCTGGTGTGGAAGTTATGGGGGCCGTTGAGGGTGGTTAGAGAGATATGTGATTGGGGCATGGGGATTGTGTGTGTGGGGAGGGGGGGTAGTGAAGGGGTTGAGGGTTAGACAGCTGAATATTAAATAGAACAACTGGGACAAAGTCCCAGAGCAACAAGGCTGGGCTTTTAACCAGCCTACCTAGGCACTCGGCAGCCTCTGTGATTGCCTCCAAAATGTAACCTGCCTTGGCAGGCTGATTCCAGTTAGCAACTACCATCACCGCACCTCCCCCCCCTCCTCCAGATCATGCATCACTGCATTCCCCATCAAATAATCAGGCCAGGTTCAGGCCTTTACTCAGTCAACTATTGGGGAATCAGGGCTAACCTGGGAATGGACACTTGATCCGGTAAACTATTGAGGAATGCATAAAATTGCTGCATAAACTCCTGTAGACATTGTGCTCATGTAAAAGTTGACCCCAAGATTTTTGACCGAAAAATAATATTTCAGATACCCTGTGTAAATGTCATCCCTCGTTTTTCAGAAATAAAACCAATTTATGATTATTAATTACTTCCCAGTAATTACTATGGTTCATTAATTTAAAGTCATACATGGGAGCCCTTAGATTTTCCCTCCCCCAATTCTAGCAGCAATCTCCCATCCAATCGAGAAAACTAACATGCACCACATGACTTATCACGATGCCTTCAAGGAGGAATAACAAGCATGCAGTTCAATTTAAACTAAAAGTTGTAGCATTAGCCGAGAAGACCAATGATTGTGCAGCAGGAAAAGAGTTTAATGCTTCTGAGAAAATAATTAGAGATTGGAAAACAATATCCAATAAATTAGAAAAGATGCTGTGGAATACATGCGCCAGCAGAGGTAGACCAAGCAAGTGGCCTTGCCTGGAGAATGGGTTAACGATCATCTACAAAATAGTCATTTTATCACCAGTGGAACTATCCAACTCTACGCCCTCAGAGAAGTGAAAAAAATTTGGTGTTCCAGAATTCAAGGCCTGTGCACAAGATTCATGACAAGGCACATTTACAGGAGCACAGAATTTAGTACTCCATCAGAAACCAAACGACCTTGGAATTGGAATCCATTTAATAATCTATGCTATTTTACAATACAACAATAGCTATATTGCAAAAGCAGGTTTTAAAGCTCAAGAGGAAATTATTCAGTAGCACATTAATTCATCAGTTTGTAGAGTAAAAACAGAAACTTCTCATTTTAATTCTTCCCCCAATTCATCAACTAACAGATCTTTATTGTCTTGTTGTTGCCTTTTGGACAATGGTGAACCTAGATTTGCAACAGCCTGTCTTCCACGTTATTAAAATGTGAATGTGCATCAATTGAATTATTATCATGGGATCTAGATTTATGTGCAAGAAGTAAACAAAAACTGTTGAGCCATTTCCTTGCAAAGTATGTATTATTATTGCTGTCTTATTACCTGTTGCATTTGGAGGGCACTTGTTATAAACAAGTCCCCCAGCTGCGGTCCTTTTCCAGGTCATTGCCATGATGTAGTCATCCCTACACATCTCATGGGGAGCTACAGGAAAGGCAAAATTAGTTCCATCAACTAAAATTATTGAAAGGGCAAATGATTTTAGAAAACATTAAGGTTAAACTTACTATGTTTAATCTCAACATTTAAAGGCAGAAACATACATCAATTTTAGGCTACTTTGCCATATTTTCATTATCCATATTTTACAGCTAAATCTTTGATCAGTCCAAATCATTCTTTAAATTAAAAATTGACTGTACAATGACAACAGCAAGGCTTGACACTGTGCTGTGACTAATGTGAGGAACGTCCAACGTATCCTTCTACACTGGTTAAAAATAATGGCCTACATATTACTGTTGCCAAAATAAGTAGGAAACCATTTAACACATCTGTATGATATTCCTCTGTTATTTTAGTGAGGCATTAATCTATTTAAATTAAACTGTTTAAGACTTGCATTAAAACAAAATAGAGACTTTCATAAGTATTTACCTACTTACATCATCAACATTGATTTCTTGGACTTAATATGAAACAAGTATAAAGACAGCAGTCATTTGATTAATGAACAAAGATATAACTTTCGGTGGTGATTAGATTAGACAACTTAAAGAAGTGATTCCTTGGGCAGAATTTTGTGCTTGTCGGTGAAGTGTGTGACCGATCTGAACGAGCGTTAAGTGACGTGCAATGACATTGGGTGAGCGTCCGGACGTCATCGCACACTCATGCGATATTTCAGTCGGCGGTTGTGCTTGGAAGTCAGAGCCACGCCCGCCATTAATTACTAAGCCAGTTAAGGCCCTTGACAACCCAACTGATGGCGATTTAGCGTTGCCCGTGCGATTTTTCGCTTGTCGTACAGGCAAAACAGACGGGCGGACAGCCCACAATTGGCAAAACCTCATTCATGGGGGGGGATAAAAAGAGTCAGCAGCATTACCATTGTGAGTAGTGAGGGGTTTTGGAGATAGTTTGCTGCTGCTTGCATGCTAGTACTTGTCAGCTTAATCTCTGATTGGGGCTTCATTCTTAGCATTTCCACACGCCATTTCAGGACTTATTAGTGTCTTCAAAGCCCCTGAGGATTTGGGCCGTGTGGACCCTTCCAGGCATCAGACAGCCTTCCCCAGAGACCACAATGTGAATTGTGGTCTCTGCTGGAGGCACCTCCTCCTCCGAGGAACAGAAGGGAGAAGAGGCCAGTTGTCCCAATGCAGCTTCCAGGCGAAGGACCTGTGGGATGAGAGGCGCAGGCACAAGGGGCACAGGGCCAGCAGGAAGTCCACGGCGGAAGGGGCCACAGAAGATGCCACTATCCTGCTGCCAGGGTTTACAGGTGGCGATGCAGCTACCTCAATATATCTGATGGGCAATGCCAAAGGAGGCTTTGTCTCCGCAAGGAGCTGTGACCTCCATTTGTCAGATGATTAGGCCTGAGATCACTTCCGACTGTGTGTGTGGACACCCCGTGCCAGTGGCTCTGAAGGTCACAGTGTCCCTCAACTTCTATGCCTCCAGCTCTTTCCAGGGCTCAGTGGGCAATCTGTCTGGAGTCTCCCAATCAGCGGTCCACAGTTGCGTCGAGTTGGTGACAGAAGCCCAGTACAGGCTGGTATTGACTTTCATTCATTCCCATACAGACCACACCAGCCAGGCTGAGCAAGCCAAATGCTTTGCAGTGATTGCTGGGTTCCCTGGCGTTCAGGGTGCCATTGACTGCACATATGTGGTCATCAAGGTGCCAGCGGGTCAGCTGGGTGCCTTTGTAATAGGAAAGGCTTCCACTCCATGGTCATGTAGATAGTGTGTGACCACAGGATGCAGTTTCTGCAAGTCTGTGCAAGGTGCCCTGGAAGCTCCCATGACACATACATCTTGAGATGCCAAGGCTCTTCAGTGCTCCAGCCCGACCCAATGGATGGCTGCTGAGTGACTAGGGCTATCCATTAAAAAGGTGGCGCATGACGCCCCTCCACCAACCAAGAAGAGAGGCAGAGCAGCGATACAACAGAAGCCATGCCTCCACAAGGGTGGTGGTAGAGAAAACCATTGGGTTTCTCAAGATGCACTTCTGATGCCTGGACCATTCATGGGGACACACTGCAATACCCCCAAGAGCAGCTGTCACTGATCATGGTTGCATGTTGCGCTCTCCACAATCTGGCACTGGTAAAGGGGGGAACCACTGGAGGAAGAGGATCTTGACGCAGCTGCACAGGCCACAGATGATGAGTCCAGTAGTGAGTTCAGAAGAGAAGCACGGTGAGGAGAACGCTGAGGGCATGGAGGCAGACCTCAGTAGCCTCCAGGGAGGCAGGGACACCAGGGACGCCTTGATCCAATGCTCCTTCTGCTAGGCTGCCAAATCAGAGCACCACATTGCCAGGACTGTCGCCACCATCCTGGATCACAGAAATGACCCTTTCCTTTGCCCCCAAGATACACTCAGTGCCTGTGCAATAAAGCTTCAAGCCACCTATGTCCAGCATTACACATTGGCGTACCCTGCACCTACAAAACAAATGAAGCATACTTAGGCCAATAGCACAAAGCAAATGTAATTTAGTGTTGGAACTCAAAGTTTATTGAACAGAGCGATATCCAGTGCTGTTGGTCACACCTTTAAAAAAAAGTAAAACAAACTGGGGAACAAAATATCACCCGTGACCAGTCCCTCTTGTGCTTAAGTTGCTTTAAACTTATGTTTATGGGTGCTATGTCTAGGTGCTCCCCCCTCGCTGGCACTGGCATGGGAGACAGCCTGCTGACTCTGCTGTCTAGTTGGTCTTAATGACCTTGGTGGTCATCCTCTGGCCAGTGGAGCCTGTGATGGCCCTGCCTGGGAGGGAATGGCCAGTGCCACGGCTGACATCTCCCCAGTTGCCACAGACTCATCAGATGTCACGGCTACTGGCAGAGGGGCAGAGGAGCTGTTGTCGTCATCCAGAGCGCCATGAGAGGAGCCCGCAGAGACGATAAGCAGCTCATGCGCCAACATGAGGTCACTGTGGACCTCTCTGCTTGCAACTGATGAATGGGCAGCTAGCTGGAAATCTGGGTGCCTCATCTATCTCACACATGGGCACTGACCACCTGAGGTCAGTGCCTGTGTGAGGGCTTGCAGGTCCAAGCGCAACCCCAGGACGCCCTGATTCTGTTCCTGGAGCAGCCTTTCCATGAGAGTTGTCACTTTCTCCATGGAGGAGGCATTGCACTTGGCCATGAGGGTCAACGCAGCACTCACACTCGGCAGGGACTCCTCCACAACGGAGACCATGGCACGCATACCCTCTTGGGATCTTCGTCAGATCCTCCCACAGACCCCGCTGGACATCCAGAATCTGCTACCTAATGGACGACTCCAGAGGCCCTTCATTAGCCTTCGATTGAGCATCGCCCTGGTCTCCAGCAGTCCTCTGACTACCGCCACCCTGGGCACTCTCTGCCTCTGCCTGCGCTTCAAGCAAGTGTGAAGTGCCCTCACCAATGTGCACCGAGATACTAGCACCGAACTAAGGCCCACGGAGGCGCTGGTTTCTGCGCTGGTGCCTGATTCAGAAAGTAGGTGTAACGCAGGTGCTTCTGGAGCATGGTGGTCCTCCGGTGTCCAGGGTAGCTCCTGGAAGTCGTGCGCTTGGCTGCTTGGTGGCAGATCTAAGGGAGAAGAAGGACATGTAATTATTTTAAGTCATGATATTGTCACTGTGCATGCCAGGTACCCAGGTGTGACAATGGAGGTCTGCATCATGGTGCCATCATGCTTCAATGATCAATGAGGAATCCACTTTGGAGGACCCCATCAATGATGAGACTGAACAAGATTGTCTGCAGCATCCGAAACTCACCTCAGTGCACAGCACTCTTACCTTCAGCTGACACCCCAGCCTCACTGTGGCTGGCTGATCAAAGTGCATGGCACCTCTCAAGCTCCAAGGCCTCCTGCTCGTACCTGGAGAGGATGAGGAGGTGTTGGGGGGTCCTCCGCCAGTCCCCGAACTCTCAATATTGTTATTGGGTGTCTTCTCCTGAAAGGACAGAGGAGCATTGATTCGTCCATCTCTACCTGCAGCGTCTTTGCAGCATGGCCAACCCCACCTGAGGAGCACCTTGAGGGGCAGATCCGAGTCGTGGCCCTCGAGGAGCAAGGAACTCAGTCAAAGCAGCCAGGGCTCAACCCCTTGGTCAGTTCTGGCATGGTTGACAGTTGGCACTCAGACTCTAACACTCCTGAGTTCCAAGGGGGGATGGCCAGCCCAAAACAATTCAACACAATGACCCATGCCAACATGGTACTCACTCTTCCTGAGCGCAGCAGGTCATTGAAGTGCTTCTGGCACTGCACCCAGGTGTGCAACACCACGACATGGCTGCTCACCCAGGCTGCCACCTCCCCCCATGCCCTCTTTGTGAGGTGCAGTGGCCTCCTCCTCCCATCTCTGGGGACAAGGATGTCCCTTCTGGAGCCACCGCCTCCAGGAAGGCGATGAGGCACTCATCAGAAAAACAGGGCGCCGGGTGCCCAGCTGACCTCACCTCCTGCCTGGTCTCTACATTTTTGTTTGCAACTATGTCACTGCTGCAACTCCGACACGGACAGCCTCCCTGGGGCTGCATGTGCCATTTTTGAACCAGCCGCTAGGTCACCATTGGACGCAGAAGCCAACAGGCCCCTGCCCACCCCTTCTCAGATGTTCTGCAGCCAGCATTCACGCTGGATGGACCTTAATTGGCCCGCTGTGAGATCGTTGTTGTCACTTGATTGCGGGCAGTGGTCAGTTTCCCAACCGCTCCCGCTTGCCCCTGCTGAGCCCACCTGGCGAGGGCAAAATTCTGCCCCTTGTTTCTCAGTGGTAAATCAGAGAATGGTCACAGCACAGAAAGAGGCTATTCATTCCATTGTGTCCCTGTTGGGTCTCTGCAAGAGCAATTTAACCCCTCCCATTTGTTCACCATGTAACCCTGCAATTGTTTCCCTTCAGGTGCTTATCTAATTCCCTTTTGAAAGCCACAATTAAATCTGCCCTCATCGTATTTGCAGGCAGTGCATTCCAGATCCTAACCACGCACTACACAAAAGTATTTCCTCAAGTCACCGTTGCAACTTTTGTCAATCACCTTCAATCAGCGTCCTTTGGCTCTCGACCCTTCTGCCCATGAGAACAGTTTCTCTCTATATACTTTGTCTAGAATCCTCATGATTTTGAATAGCTCTTTCAAATCTCTTCTCAATCTTTTCTTCTTGAAGGAGAACAAACCCAGCTTCTTCAATCTTTCTATGTAACTGAAGTTCCTCATCCCTATAAACCATTCATGGTAATCTTCACTGCATCCTTCAGCCTTCATGTTCTTCCTCAAGTATGGTGCCTAAAATTGGACATATCAAGAAAAGCAGTGATCCTAACATCGACACCTGGGGGAGAATTTTTTCCCCATCGAGGAGGGTTGGGCAGGGGTGGGCGCACAGCCGATCGCCGCCTGCGATTGGTTGCATTCCGCCATTTTAAGTGGGCAGGCCAATTAACGCCCACCCAGCATGAAGCGCACCCAGAATGCACAGAGTTGCCTCAGGGCGATTAGTTTAAGCGCAAAAAAATTTTTAAAAGGGAAAAAACTTTTTTTAAGATATGTCACTGTCACATGAGTTGGGACATGTCTATTAATTTTATTAAAAATTTTTACAATACTTTAAGAACTTTCATGAAACCACATCCTGCCTGTGGATAAGGTTCCATGAAAAATGCGAAGGCTGCCTGGGCTCTTTGCCTGCCCGCCAACTTTAAGATTCGGCAGGAAGCTCAGTTTTTTGATTTAATTGAGAGTTAACTAGCTTTAATAGGCCTTTGACAGTTCGGCAGGCGTGCAGCCGACTTGGGCGCATGCCCGCCGAACTGAAAATCTGAATGACGTGCGGTGATGTTGGGACACATGCCCGATGTCACCGTGTGTCATTTTACACCTCAGCGAGCGGGCTCCACCCCCGCTCACCGAGCTGAAGTTTCTGCCCCGGGGAGTCGCAATTTAAACCTTGCCCCAGTCTAAAAAAACAACTGTTCATGACTACTTTCTGTTTCCTGTCACTAATCAACTTTGTATTCATGCTGCCACTGTCCCTTTATTTCAAGAGTTTTAAATTTGCTGGCAGGTTTGTTGACACTTTGTCAAATACCTTTTGGAAGTCCATGTACACTACATCAACCATCATATTCTCATAAACCCTTTCTGTTACTTCATCAAAAAATTCAAACAAGTTACTTAAACATGATTTATCTTTAACAAATCTGTGCTGGCTTTTTAGTGACATGTTTATTCTAAGTGACTGTTTATCTCTAAAAGTTATCCCATCACCAAGGCTAAACTGGCTGGCCAGTAGTTGTTGAGTTTATCCTCATACCTGTTTTATGAACAAGGGTGTATTGAACATTGAACATGGGTGTAACAATGCTTGGTGTGGAATTTAACTCTGCAAACAAGGAAGGAGCCTGCCTGTGCTGAATCAGCTAACCTAATACAGGCCAGTCAAGTTTATAGCAGTTAGTGCGCTAGTATAGGAAACAGGCTCTGCTGGTTCCCAGATATGACTGTTCTCCAATGAATATTGCTGGACTGTGTGCATATTAGAAAATCAGGTATGAACAGCAGCAAACTCGATGGCCACCATTGTTAATCAGTTTGCCAACACTCACTATCCACAATTTTTTAGAGAAGATATTGGAGTTCGAGGAAAGAACAGCAGAGCGGAATGATCGTGTCAGGAAACAATAGAAAAAAGTGAGAGTGCTGACTGCTGAGAGTCTTTCTTAACAAGGCTTTCATAGATCTTTGGTTTATTTCAGTTAAGTTTAGTTAGTCTAATAAATAGAGTCATAGCAGGGATCCAGAGTCCCATGGAATGCGCATCCTGTAACATGTGGGAATCCTCGGACGCTTTGCACATCTAAGACAACCACATGTGCAAGAAGTGCCATCAGCTGGAGGAGCACAAGCTTCAGTGTTGGGGTTTTAGTGGCAGCTTGCTTTCCTGTGGGACAGCTGCTGTGAGCTACATGCATAGCACATTTCTGGTTGTGGTTACCCTGCAGTATTAAAGGTATGCAGGAAGGGAGAATGTGTGACGGCCAAGCAGTAAAAGGAGGACCAAGCAGGTAGTGCAAGAATAAAATCAAAATACTGTGGCGCTGGAAATCTGAAGTAAAAACATAAAGTGCTTCAAATACTTGGCAGGTCTGGCAGCATCTGTGGAGAGTAAACAGAGTTAATGTTAGAGAAAAAGAGAGAACATGGCTCATTTGAAGAAGGATCATATTCAACTTGAGCTCTGTTTCTCTCTCCACAGATGCTGCAAGACCTGTTGAGTATTTCAGCACTTCCTGTTTTGATTTCAGGTAGTCCAGAAGTCACCTGAGTGCAGCTCGTTCTCCAATCAGGATTCAGTTCTGAACACTGATTAGAGAGATGGTCCCTCTGAAGGCTGCAGCCAGAGCCAAGTCTATGTTACTTTGGCTGCTTTTGTTGTAGAGGGGGCAGGAGGAAGATTGGAAAACAAACAGTGATAGGGATTTCTATAGTTAACGGAACAGGCAGACAATGCTGTAGCCACAGATGTGAATCCAAAATGTTATGTTGCCTCCCTAGTGCCATGGTTAAGGATATCACTGAGAGGTGGGAGAGGGGGTTAACAGCAAGCGGTCATGGTTCATATCAGTATCAATGTCATGGGTAGAAGAGGGATCAGGTTCTGCAGGCAGATTTTAGGCAGCTGGGAAAGAAACCAGCAAGCAAGGCCTCAGAGTAATTTCTTCCTGTGTCATGCACTACTGAATATTGAAATAGGGAAATAGAGGAGATAAATACATGGCTGGAGAGATGGTGCAGGGGGAAACGCTTTAGATTTCTGGGACATTTGGGACCAGTTCTGGGTAGATGGGACCTGTACAACTGGATGGGCACCTGAAGAGAGTTGCACCAAATGTCCTTCCCGGGCAGTTTGCTAGTGCTATTAGAGAAAGTTTAACTTAACCTGGTAGGGGAATACGAATCAAAAGGTAACATTAGAGAGGAAAAGCGAAGGGGTTTACAAAGAATTGGGAGAGTTAGCACTAGAGTAAGAAACAATAAGGTGTTAAGTGGGATTGGAGAAAGACGGAATGCAATAAGGCCTAAATTGGGGTGTTGTGCACCCATGTCAACAAATGGAGTGTAGTAAGTAAGGTTGGTGAGCTGCAGGCTCAGGTAACCATACAATGTCTTGATGATAACGGAGACTTGGCTCAAAAAAGGTTAGGGCTGGGTGCTAAATATTCCTGATTGCAAAGTGTTTGGGAAAGATAGGGAAGAAAATAGGAGGGTTCACAGTATTGATTAAGCATAAAATCACAGTTTTGGACAAAGAGAATGACCCAGAGCGGTCAAAGATATCATCTATTTGGCTAGAGCTAAGAAACAATAGAGGTACCACTATACTATTGGGTGTACTTTAAAAGCTACAAACTAGTGGGAACAATATAAAGGAACAAATTTGAAAGGAAATAACAGGGGCAAAAATGATAGAGTAGTTATAATGGGTGATGTTAATAATCTAAATTGAGTGGGATTGTAATAGTGCAAAGGATGTAGAGAGGGAAGAATTTCTGAAGCATGTTCAGAAGAATTTTCTACATTTGTATGTTTCCAGTCCAAATGGAAGGAGGCATTTCTGTTTCTGGGGAGTGGGTTGGGCTAAGTGGATCAAGTGTCAGAAGGGAAACATTTAGGGAACAAAGCTCATCGTATCACAAGGCTTAGGTTAGCTTTGGAAAATACAAGCAGCAATCTAGAGGAAAAATAATTAAATGGGGGTGGGGGGTTGCAAATTTCAATGCAGTGAGATGTGGATCTGGCCCAGATAAATTGGAAACAAAGACTGGCAAACAAAACTATATTGAACAATGGACTTAAAGAGGAGACAGATCAGGCTGAGTCAAAGTATATTCCTACAAGGAGAATTGCAAACATTACACCCTTTCTCAAAAAGTGTGAACGTATAAGCCCAGCAAACATAAGCCAGAGAGTCTAACTTCAGTGGTGGGGAAACTCCTAGAAACAATAATTCAAATAGTCATTTGGTGTACAGAACTTGAGTGTTGCTGAAAAAAGACATTTATCAAAGCTTTTTGTCTTGCCCTCATCAGGATAATTGCAAGAATACCAATGTCAGGGGAAGCGACAACTTTATACTATATGAGAAGAGAGTGCTGATTTGTTGACAAGTGGACTCTGATTGGCAGAGGCATTGCCATGGAGACTGACAGTTGACTGCCCAGCATTGTTTGAAATTTTAAACCAGGCAGCTTGACTTTGATTGGTCAAGGTGTTGGCTCAAGGATTGAACCAGCAAATGGCTATCATTTATTTTGTTTAGCTGAAACAGTGCAATGTGTGTGCATGTTCTTCCTGTCTGCAAAGAACAGGGCCCTGTGTATTAATATATGTAGCTTCCAGTACACGCAAATACGCCACGCTGCGAGCCGGACTGACAATCTTAATTTGGTTGTCAGTGTAATTTTTAGCTTGGTACTTAACTGTCAGTCACGATTAACTGGTAAATTCGACATGGCAACACCTCTACCAATCAGAGTCCACTTGCCAACCAGTCAGCATTTTCTTCTCCAACTGTGTAAAGTTGTTGCTTCCCAGAAATTGTTGTTGTTGCAATTGTCCTGATGAGCGCAAGATAAAAAACTTCGACAACATGTATTTTTTCAGCAATAAATAGTAATTTGTGACAAAATTAAGTCACATGGACAAATGAGGGTTAATTAAGTAGAGCCAGCGTGGATTTCTTAAGAGAAAATCATGTTTAACTAACTTGCTGAAGTTTTTTTGAAGAGATAATAGAGAGGGCTGGTAACAGCAATGTTGTTGATGTGGTGTACATCAGCTTCCAAAAGGCATTTGATTCAGTGCCACACAACAGACTAGTGAACAAAGTTAAAGCTAATGAAATAAAAGGGACAGTACCAAAATAGATACTAAATTGGCTGAGCGACAGGAAACAAAGAGAAATGGTTAATGAATGCTTTTCAGGCTGGAGGAAGTTTTGGAATGGAGTTCCCTAGGGATCAGTGTTGGGACCCTTGCTTTTACTGATATATATCAGTGATCTCCACCTTGGTGTAGAGGGCTCTGTTTCAAAATTTGCGGATGATACAAAACTTGGAATATTATAAACTGTGAGGAGAATAGTGTAGAACTTCAGAAGGACTTAGACAAGTTGGTGGAATGGGCAGATAGGTCGGGATTAAATTCAATGCAGAGAAATGTGAAATGATACATTTTGGTAGGGAGAACAAGGAGAGATCATATAAAATAAAGGGCACAATTTGAAAGGGGGTGCAGAGGCAGTGGGATCTGTGTGTTGTTATAGACAGTAGAGAGAGGAAAAATTGATCTCCTTTATTCTCTCGCCATCTCTCTGTAACAGATCTGTTTTTTTGTTTTAAAAAATAGGATGTGGCGTTTATTCCAAAAACCCTTTGTTTGTGTATTCAGTTTTTAAAGCGACTCGCATAGTCTCTTAGATGGAATTCAGACATTCAAACAGGAGGTGGGGGGGAGGATATCACAACTTCACCCCCCCCCCCCCAACCCCCCTCTCTCACACACACACACACACATCTACAACAAGGGGGTGGGACAGAGGGGTTTTACAACTATGAATAACTTAATAAAAAGAACAATAGAAATGGATATCAGTTCACTTGATTGCCAGAGTCCAGAAAGTCCAAATCCAGAGGGGTTTCCCTCAGGGAGAAGTTCTAGTTCAGGCAGGTTCCTGGCTGAAGGCAAAAGTGAAGGCAGAATTCCTTTAAAAATGGTGACACAGTGAGCTGAGGTTTTTTTTTCTTTATTCTTTCATGGGATGTGGGTGTCATTGGCAAAGCCAGCACTTGTTGCCCTTCTTTAATTTTCCCTTGAACTGAGTGGCTTGCTGGGCCATTTTAGAGGGTAGTTAATAACCACGTTGCTGTGGGTCTGGAGACACATGTAAGGACGGCAGATTTCCTTCCCTAAAGGAAGGTTATGACTAACTTTATATTCCAGTTTTATTAATTAACTCAAATTCCATCAGGTGGGATTTAAACCCATGTCCCTCAACCATTAGCCTGGGTCTCTGGATTACTAGTCCAGCAACATTACCACTATGCCACTGTCTCCCCTGCTGATATTCAGATTGATATTCAAGAGGTTGGTCTGTTTGGGGGGCAATGGCTCATGGCTTGCAAGTAAACAGGCTTTGAGGAGGACTTATTGCAGGCTGCTTGGTCAGCCTGGAGTTCTGCTGTCAGATGTCTGCAGGTTAAATCAGCAGACTGCCCTGCTTGGGCATTCTCAATTTATATAGAGATTTCAAAATGGTCATTCAAGTCACATGACCTCCTTCCTCCACAATGATTTCACAAAGAGATGTTTATCTGGTGGCTGGAACTGGATTTTGTTTTGTGGCTTATAATGTCACAGCCATTAACCTCTGGAAGAGTCCTTATCCATATTGATGACCCTGTTCCGGGTAGCTATTGTCTTGGTAGGCCCTCAGACTCTGCTAGGGGGATAAGCCAAATGACATCCATTTCCTTTCAATAATTCCTTTTTGAAATGGACCTTGACAGTCCCAGGTGCAAGATTCCATACCTGGGCATGTCTCCATTGCAATCCATATATTGCCTTAGTGGTCACCTTATAATTCTAGACATCAGGTGACTGATGGCATTCATCTTTTGGTTCAGCAGAATTCATTTTTAGATAAGCATAAAAGAATAAATTTTGATTTATATAGTTTATGATTTCTTTCATCTCTTAGGGACATGTCAGTACATAATTATTTGTACTTATCTGTACATAAATCATTGAAGGTGGCAGGACAGGTTGAGAAAACAGTTAATAAAGCAAAGTATCCTAGGCTTTATTAATAAGGGCATAGAGTTTGAGGTTATGCTGAATTTATATAAGACACTTGTTAAGCCTTGGATGGAGTATTGGCGCTGCACTTTAGGGAGGATGTGAAGGCATTGGAGAAGGTGCAAAAGAAGCTTACAAGAATGGTTCCAGATATGAGGAATTTCAGTCATGAAGATAGATTGGGGAAGTTGGGACTGTTTTCCATGGAGAAGACAAGATTGAGAGGAGGTCTGATAGAAGTATTCAAAAGCATGAAGGGTCTGGACAAAGTGAATAGGGAAAAACTATTCACATTTGTGAAAAGATTGAGAACGAGAGGGCATGGGTTTAAAGCAATTGGCAAATAAATCAAAAGCAATATGAGAAAAAACTTTTTCACACAGTGAGTAGTTAGGGTTTGAAATGCATTGCTTAAGAATGTGGTGCAGGCAGGTTCAATCAAGGCATTCAAAAGGGAATTAGATGGTGATTTGAAAAGCAACAATGTGTAGGAGAGAAAGCTGGAAAATGGCACTAAGTGAAATGTTCATTCAGAGAGCCAATGCAGACACGACGAGCTGAATGGCTTCTTCTGCTTTGTAACAATTCTGTGATTCTGAGAAAAGGTATGACAAAAAAACATTATGGCCAGAACTTTCTCGTCGGTGTACAGGGGCAGGCCCCGCTCGCCGACACATAAAATGACACAAGGTGACATTAGATGTGTGTCCTGACGTAATCGCATGTCATCTTGATATTTTGTTCAGTGGGTGCGTGCCAGAGATGGCTGCATGCCTGTCGAAATATCAAAGGCCTATTAAGAAAATAAGTAAACTAGTTAAGAACACTGCCCTTCCAACCATAAGATTGGCGGGCAGCCGAAAAGCCCAAGCGGCCTTCACATTTTTCAGGAAACCTCATCCACGGGTGGGATGAGGTTTCCTGAAGCTTTTATAAAACCAGTAAATGAATTTTCCCACCTTCGCAAATGTGGCACTGTCACATGAGGGGACATGTTTAAATCAATTTTTACATCGTTTATTAAAATGTTTCATTCTCTGTTCAATCTCCCAGAGGCAGCTCCGTGCTTCAGGGAGATTGCTGTGCTCTTTCGTAGGCATGTGCGAAAGAGTGCATGCCCCAATTCCCCCTCTTCCCCCCACCCGCAAAGGTAGCGCTGTCGACCACGCATTACACTGGGCGGGCCTTAATTGGCCCACTCACGTAAAATGGCGGCAAGCAGCCAATCACAGGCAGCGCCGTGCCCGCTCCCGCCTAGCCTGCCTGCCATAGGAAAACTTCTCCCCGATAAAACTATATAGTCTATAAAAACTAGAACTCCCTCGATAGTAAAAGAGATAGAGAGTAAGGTAAAGCAGAAACAGCTGTCAGATTGATAATATGTGAGAACCAGGTTGAATATTAGAAATTCAGAGGGGAAATGAAAGAAGAAATAAGAGCAGAAAACAGTGACTATGAGAAGGGACTGGCAACCAACATAAAAGGGAATCCAAAAATCTTCTGCAGGCACATAAATAGTAAAAAGACTGGTAAAAGGAAGAGTAGGGTCCATTGGGAACCAAAAAGGGGATTTAAACATGGAGGGAAAGGGCATGGCTGATGTACTAAATGAGAACTTTAGATCTGTTTTTACCTTGTAAGAAGATGCTGCCAAAATCATAGTGAAAGATGAGGTAATGGATAGGCTAAAAATTGATAAAGAGGAAGCTGGCTGTGCTTAAAATTGATAAGTACTGAGGACCGGTTGAGATGTATCTGAGTGTACTTAAGGAATAAGGGTGTAAATGGCGGAGGCACTTGCACTAATATTCCAGTCCTGTTTAGATATAGGGGCTTTGTGAGAAAACTGTAGGATTGCAAACGTTAAACCCCTGTTCAAAAAAGGTTGTGACAATAAACCCAGCAACTACAGGCCAGTTACTTTAATCTTAGGGCTGGGAAAAAATTTGGGGGAGAATTTTCTCCCCGTCGGTGGGTTGGGCGGGAGTGGGCGCGGGCACAGCCGATCGCCATCCGCAATCAGCTGCACGCCACCATTTTATGTGGGTGAGCCAATTAAGGCCCACCCAGCGTAACGCGCACCTGGCAGCGCTGAGCGGGGAAAGTGGGCTGAGTCGAGGCCTGCACCCTTTTGTGCATGCATGCGAAAGAGCACAGAAATCTCCCTGAGGCACAGAGCTGCCTCAGGGAGATTAGTTTGATTTTGAAAAGTTTTAATAAAGAAAAAAATAAATTTTTAAGGCATGTCCCCTCATGTGACAGTGTTACAGTGTTACACAGCGGAATCAGCTGTGCACCTGCCGAACTGAAGGTCTGAATGACGCGTGCCCAACATCACCGCATGTCATTTTACACGTTGAGAAGCAGGGCCCACCCCCAGACACCAGCCCAAAGATTCTGGCCTTGGAAACAATAATTTGGGACAAAATTAACAGTCTCTTCGACAAATGTAGATTAATTAAGGAAAACGAGTACAGGATTCTTAAGAACAAATCATGTTTAACTAACTTGAATGAGATTTTTGACGCAGTAACAGAGAGGGTTGACGAAAATAATGCATTTGATGCGCTCTACATGGAGCAGAATCCTATACCTTCCCTGTGCTGAATTTGTCGGGGGGCAGTTAATCTGCTGGGAAGATGGCCACTCATTCAAAGGCAATCATAGCCCGATCAAAGAACCCGGCATTGGTAGGGGGGGGGGCCAACTAAGAGCTATCCCCTCTTTGTGAGCCACCACCAACACCCCTCACCCTCCCCATCCACCATCACTCACTTCTGGCCTGGGATCCAGCAACAATCCTAGGCCTCGGGTATGCATCATAAAATATCAGCAGTAGCCACCACCAGTGGCACTACCATTGAACATAGCTTCTGGCCTCTGTTTGGCCAGCAGCTCTCTGCAGGCGGGACTTCCACCCCCAGGGTCCTTGATCACAGGGAATGGCCCATCATTAATCTGTCAGATGCCTGAGTAGAACCAGATGTGGTGGGCCTTCTTGAAAAGAAGTGAAGCGAGGCTTTGGCCAGCTCTTCAGCTGGTAGTCGAGAATCCTGTGGCCTCCACAAGATTCCATCCATGGACTTTCAAAAAGGTGTTTAATAAACTGACACATAATAGGCTTGTCAGAAAAGTTGAAATAAGAGGTACAGTGGCGGCATGGACACAAAATTGGCCAAATGGCAGGAAACAAAGAGTAATGGAGAATGGTTGTTTTTCAGACTAGAAGACAGCATATAGCGGAGTTGCCCAGGAGTTGGCATTAGGACCACTATTTTTCTTGATCTATGTTAATGGTTATACAGGATATAATTTCAAAATTTTCAGATGACACAGAATTGGGAGTATTTTGAACTGTGAGGAGTATAATGTTAAACTTCAGAAGGATACAGAGAGTCTGGTGGAATGAGTGGACACCTTGCAGATGAAGTTTAATGCAGATAAGTACAAAGTGATGCATTTTGATAGGAAGACGGAGGAAAGTCAATATAAAAAAAGGATCCAATTCTCAAGAGGGTGAAGGAGCAGGGGGACCTTGGGCATACATGTCCAAATCATTGAAGGTCTCAGGGCAGGTTGAGAAAACGGTTAATAAGGTACATGGTCTCCTTTGCTTTAGAAATAGAGGCACACTATACAAAAAAAGTGTTATATTGAACCTTTATAAAATACTGGTTCAGCTTCAGCTGGAGTACTGTGTCCAATTTTGGGCAGCGCACTTTAGGAAGGATGTGAAGGCATTGGAGAAAGTGCAGTAAAGAATTATGAGAATGGTTCCAAGACCAGAGGTTACAGAAGAGAGCCGATGATTAGGTGGATAGATTGGCAAGCTGGGACTGTTCTCCTTAGAGAAGAGAAGGTTGAGAGGAGATTTGATAGAGGTGTTCAAAATCATGAGGGGTGTGGACAGAACAGACAGAGAAACTGTTCCCATTGGCTCCTGTCATTGTGGATAGACATCAACAAGATCAGGCACTTCTTCACAGGGACAAATTCAATGAAAATCAAAGGGAAAAGGAGTCAGCCTGGATTATTGCCACGCTGCTATAAGCTGCTAGTTCCACCAGGGCACTAACATGGACTTTCAAATAGATTTCCTGCTCAAGAGAAGGGGAAAAGAAAGAACATACAGTATAACAAAAAACAATTAAACTGATCTTTTGATCAAAATGCTTAACTCCTGTTTCTTGCAATCATCATGTCATCAGTACAAGTTGTGCAAGACCAAGATCTATGATTTTAAATATGGCTTCCAAGGGAACCTGGGGCAATGCATCCAATATACCCATCTACGGAATTACCATAGATCTGGTCCTTAATCCAACGATGTTTCATGGATTACCATTAAAACAAGATGTAATGCAGAATTTGGTAGTTGTTCCCTGTCTGCTTCATCCTTTCTCTTCTGGGGTATGGAGGAACATTTTAAACGACAGTGACTGAGGTGGGTGAAAGCGAATAAGCCAAGAAAGTAAAGCATAAATAGAAGTAAGTAATACATCATATAATTTTCCTACCTGGGCATCTTTTCTCATTGCATGTCCTGACCTCTTCCCCTGATCCTTCACATGGATAGCCTTTGACACTTGTCCCTTTGCACATTCGGAGACGTCGCTGCCAGCCACTGTCACATGTCTTGGAACACAAACTCCAGTGGTTCCATGGACCCCATTTGCCTTCAGCTTAAAAATGTTGAAATATTAATACACTTAAGTGATTTGTCTGCATCTGCAGCAGCAGTCTACCAAATGACTAAAGCAAGAAAATATATAATTTTTTTTTTGCAAAGTATTGTATTTCATTCATCATATTATGATCCTTGTCCAGACCCTGGGACCTTGGGGGAGATCCAGTTAAGGACCTTTTGTTTTAAGTAGATAAAGGTTAAGGTTCAAGATATCTGCTTTTGGAATAAAGCCACAAGATTCCATGGGTTTTGACCAAACAAACACAAAATTTACTATACAAGTTCAGAAACATAAAACAATTTGCAAGATATATCTCATATTCTAATATTCAGGCTAAGTATGAGGTGTGTATGAATTAACAGACAACCTGTGGTTGAACACACCACACTACAGAATAAATGACAGATGCAACCAAGACAGAGTCCATGGATTTCTTAAGAACCCACCCAGACGTCAGTAAACACCAAGTCGAACAATCTAATTGAAACTCTGTCTCAGGAGGGATTCCCAGCTTCACCACTTTCGAAGATCTCTCCTTGAAATTCTCTTCAAAAGATTGCTCCCACTCGTTGCTCCCACTCGGATGGCTTTAACAGTGGCCCACCTCACAGCGTTTCAATCTCACGTTCTAAAACTGCTTCTCCCTGGATTCACAAATCAGCACTTCAGCTTCTAACTACTGGCATAAACTCAGCTCTTTGTTATACACCCAGCTTCACTGAGCTGACACTGCCCCTGAGTTTCCAAACTCCAGTCTCCCAGCTGTATTCAGCTATATATGACTCCCAGGGCTTCCTCTGAGCCGTCTTCACAGCTCTTCAGAGCTAACAGCAACACTTTGACTGTATGGGGCTTCTTCCCCCTGCTCCTGGCTCTCCAAAACTGACCTCCTCAGGAAGAGATGTTCACTGACACTTGAACGGTTCTAGTGACATGTCAACACATTCTCAGAGGCTCCCAACCTTGTTACTAGGCAGAAACCAAAGTAACATGCATTGGAACATTCTGTACCTTAAATGTTACGATCTTCACAAATGGCTAATTTAGCACCCAGGGACACACAGGTCAAATGGATTTCATGACAATCATCAAATTCAGGTTACTGTAAGCAGAAAATCTCAGCTTTCAACCTAGAGAGGTAACACACACTGAGATGAATGAATTGCTGCTGATATTGTCTGTAATGTCGTGAGTACTGTGATGTATTCATATGGAATGAACATGGCCAGTGCATAATGATAATATTAAACATGTGATCTGGTCAATTTGGTGTCTGTCTATCTTTACAAGTTTCTCACAATGTACAAAAGATATTACCAGCGAAAAGTGATTAAAGAGCAAACGCTTCTGCAGTAAATGGCAGTAGACTGTGGTGACCAGAATAAGCTAGTAGTAAGTGAGCTACATGATAGGCTGCTAAGATTTTCAACTAGATGATGCTGAAACTCATTGGCCTGGATTTTACCGTCGGCAAGCAGGGGTGGGGCCTGGTCGCCAATGCGTAAAATGACGCACGGTGACATCGGGAGGAACTCCCGATGTCACCGCACCCCATTTAAATTTTCAGGAAGGCGGGGGCGCAGCGAAATCAGCTGTGCGCCCACCGACCTGTCAATGGCCAATTGAGGCCATTGACAGATCAATTAAAGTAATTAGTGGACCTGCCCATCCAACCTTAAGGTCGGCGGGCAGGCCAGGAGCCCTGGCAGGAACTAAAAAAAACATGAAACCTCATCCACGGGAGGAGGTTTCATGTAGGGTTTTAAAAATTTTAATAATGTTTTTTTGGAAATTATGAACATGTCCCAACTCATGTGACATTGTCACATGAGTGGGGATATGTTAGGGAAATTTTATTTTTCTATTTTGAGCTTTTTCACATTTAGAGCCGATCTCCCTGAAGCTGCACTTAGCCTCAGGGAGATGAGTGCATGCTTTCGTGCGCATGCGCGAAAGCATGCACTCTCGATTTTAGGAATCCCCCCACCCGCACAGGGAGTGCCTCCAATCGGGGGCACCGATCGGAAGCATGCCCACACGCGCGCACCAACAACTTCCCCCCCGACATGGGGGAAATTCAGCCCATTGGGCAGGATTTTCATGTCAGACGTGGGAATCAAGGGGAGGGACTAATCCTGCCATTGTGATCCTGCTCCCACCTCTAATTCGAAACTGCTGGCAGGAAGGATCTTCCTGGGGTCCAGGCCTGAAGTGTCCTGGAGACAGGAGAAGCAGGAGTGGAGGTGGGCTGAGTCCAGGATGGATAAGTTAAAATTCCCACCTCCATTCCCAAAATGGGGAAGTGATGGCATGGTGGTATTGTCATGGGACTAGTAATCGAGAGACCCAGGGAAATGCATTGGGGACCTGGGTTCAAATCCTGCCACAGCAGATGGTGGAATTTGATTTCAATTCAAATCTGGAATTAAAAGTCTAATGATGACCATGGAACCATTGTTGATTCCCCTTTAGAGAAGGAAAACTGCTGTCCTTACCTGGTCTGGCCTAAGTGTGCCTCCAGACCCACAGCAATGTGATTGACTCTTAAATACCCTCTGGAATGGGCTAGCAAGCCGATCAGTTGTCTCAAAATGCTACAAAGCCTCAAAAAAGGAATGAAACCAGACGGACCACCTGGCATCGACCTAGGCACCAGACATGACAACGGCAATCTGAGCTCTGTCGACCCTGCAAAGTCCTCCTTACGAACATCTGGGGGCTAGTGACAAAATTGGGAGAGCTGTCTCACAGACTAGTCAAGCAACAGCCTGACATAGGTATCCTTACAGAATCATGTCTTACAGATAATGTCCAATATACCACTACCTCCATCCCTGGTGGCACAGTGGTACACAGTCGAGAGTGAGTTTTCCTGAGAGTCCTCAGCATTGACTCCAGAGCCCATGACATCAGGTTAAACATGAGCAATGAAACCGCCTGATGATTACCATCTGCTGTGGCAGGATTCGAATCCAGGTCCCCAGTGCCCAGTGCATTACCCTGGGTCTCTGGATTACTGGTCCAATGACAATACCACTACACCATCGCTCCCCACACTCAGCATGATGAATCAGTGCTCCTCAATGTTGAACGCCACTTGGAGTAAGCACTGAGGGTGGCAAAGGCACAGAATATACTCTGGGTAGGGGACTTCAATGTCCATCACCAAGAGTGGCTTGGTAGCACCACTATTGGCAGAGTCCTAAACAACATAAATGCTAAACTGGGTCAGCGCCAGGTGGTGAGGGAAAAATATACTTGACATCATCCTCACCAACCTGCCTGCCACAGATAAATCTGTCCATGATAGTATTGGTAGGAGTGGCTACTGCAAAATCCTTGGAGAGACGCAGTCCCACCTTCACATTGAGGATACTCTCCATCATGTTGAGTGGCACTACCACCATGCTAAATGGGATAGATTTTGAACAGACCTAGCAACTCAAAACTGGGCATCGATAAGGGGCAGTGGACTATCAGTAGCAGCAGAATTGTACTCCAGCACAATCAGTAACCTCATGGCCCGGCATATCCCCCACTCTACCATTACTATCAAGCCAGGGGATCAACCCTAGTCCAATGAAGAGCGCAGGATGGCATGCCAGGAGCAGCACTAGGCATACCTAAAAATGAGGTGTCAACCTGGTGAAGCTATAACACAGGGCTACTTGCATGCCAAACAGCATAAGCAGCAAGTGATAGACAGAGCTAAGCAATCCCATAACCAACGGATCAGATCTAAGCTCTGCCCTCCTGCCACGTCCAGTCGTGAATGGTGATGGACAATTAAACAACTCACTGGAAGAGGAGGCTCCACAAATATCCCCATCATCAATGATGGGGGAGCCCAGCACACCAGTGCAAAAGGTAAGGCTGATGCATTTGCTATAAATCATCAGCCAGAAATGCCAAGTGGATGATTCATCTCGGCCTCCTCTGGAGGTCCCCAACATCACAGATGCCAGTCTTCAGCCAATTCGATTCACTCCACATGGTATCAAGAAACAGCTGAAGGCACTGGATGGTGCAAAAGCTATGGGCCCTGACAATATTCTGGCAACAGTACTGAAGACATGTGCTCCAGAGCCTGCCGTGCCTCTAGCCAAGCTGTTCCAGTACAGCTACAACACTGGCATGTACTTGGCTATGTGGAAAATTGTCCAGTTATGTCCTATACACAAAAAGCAGGACAAATCCAACCAGGCCAATTACTGCCCCATCAGTCTACTCTACAACATCACTAAAGTAATGGAAGGAGTCATCAACAGTGCTATCAAGTGACATTCACCTAATAATAACCTGCTCACTGATGCCAAGTTTGGGTTCTGCTAAGGCTACTCAGCTCCTGACCTCACTACAGCCTTGGTTCAAACATGGACAAAAGAACTGAAGTCCCGAGGTGAGGTGAGAGGTGGCCTTGACATGAAGGGGGCATTTGACCGATTGTGGCATGACAGAGCCCTAGCAAAACTGGAGTCAATGGGAATCGAGGGAAAACTCTCCAATCCTTAGAGTCATACCTAGCACAAAGGAAGGTGGGTGTGGTTGTTGGAAGTCAGTCATCCCAGCTCCAGGCCATCATTGCAGGAGATCCTCAGTGTAGTGTCCTCGGCCCAACCATGCTTCATGACCTTCTTTCCAAGATAAGGTCAGAAGTGGGGATGTGCGCTGATGATTGCACAATCTTCAGCACCATCTGCGACTCCTCAGATACTGAAGTATTCCATGTCCAAATGCAGCAATACCTGGACAATATACAGGCTTAGGTTGACAAGTGGTAAGTAACATCCACACCACACAAGTACCAGGAAATAACCATCTCCAACGAGATAGAGTCTAACCATCACCCCTTGACGTTCAATGGCATTACCATCATTGAATCCCCCACTATCAACATCCTGGGAGTTACCAATCAGCAGAGGCTGAACTGTACTAGCCATATAAATACATATGGCTACAAGAGTTGGTCAAAGGCAAGGGTTCCTGCAACAAGTAACTCACTTCCTGACTCCCCAAAGCCTGTCCACCACAAGGCACAAGTCAGAAGTGTGATGGAATACTCCCCACTTGCCTGGATGAGTGCAGCTCCCACAATACTCAAGAAGCTTGACACCAACCAGAACATGCAGCCTGCTTGATTGGCACCACATCCACAAACATTCACTCCCTTCACCACCCACGCACAGTAGCAGCAGTATGTACTATCTACAAGTTGCACTGCAGGAATTCACCAAGGTTCCTTCAACAGCACCTTCCAAACCCATGACCACTACCATCCAGAAGGACAAGGGCAGCAGATAGATGGTATCATCATCACCTGGAAGTTCCCTTCAAGTCACTCATCATCCTGACTTGGAAATATATCGCCGTCACTTCACTGTCACTGGGTCAAAATTCTGGAACTCCTTTCCTAACAGTGCCGTGGGCGTAACTACACCACATGGACTGCAACCTTTAAAGAAGGCAGCTAGCCACCACCTTCTCAAGGGCAACTAGGGATGGACAATAAATGTTGGCCCAGCCAGTGAAGCCCACATCCCATGAATGGTTAAAAGAAATAGCCTCAGCTGGTGCTTCCGGAGCTATCAACAGTTCACCTATATTGTGTTAAACATTCTGACCACGCTAAACATTCCCCACATCCAAACCACTTCTAATTAGCTCCTTACCCTCACTCTACTCACCCCCTCATTCAATATCTACTTTATGACCAAAACTCACAACCACTCTTATAACAATTGGAAGCTGTTGAATAGCCCATAAACTCCCTGAGTAAATAAGCAGACTCTTGAAAGCAACTGTATAAACAATGTGAAGCACTGATAAAAAGATCAGGCAGTTGGATTGCAGTCATTGCTCAGATAACTCCCTGAGTTAACAAATAATTCATGAACAACTATCCCATCAGTTGCCTGGACAGAATACATGAAAGTAATGGGAAAAGGTTAAACATTTACACTTGGTTATCATACTAGGTTACTCTTCCAGTAGTGTGAAATGTACTCTACATTTTTTTACATTAGATAATTTTTTTTTAACTCATCTGAAGACTCTTGCACATTTACAACGTTGATCAATCACTTGACAGCTTGCCAGTTTACAGAAGTAACAATGTGGCAAACGCATTGGAAAGAATTTTGCCCTTGATGGGCAGGCAGGCCCGACAGACTTGGCAGCGGGCGGGCAGCGGATTGCCACTGCCGAAACGGGCTGCGCCGCAATTTTGCGCGGGCGGGCCAATTAAGGCCCACCCAGTGGGTTAGCAATTCCCATGTACAATGGGAAAATCGTTTCAGCGGTGGGCGTGTTCAGACAGCCAGTTCCAATGGGGAACCAGCAGTCTGTATAAAGAGTGGCCAGGCAGCCTCGTTGAGGCAGTGCACCATGGCCAATGACAGAGAGCGACATGCTGCTTTCAGGGCACAGGAGGAGGAGGAAGGGGGCAGGCTGCAGGATGGGCCAGCAGGGGGCCTCTGTGCCCCTCGCTTCTCAGATGCCTGCCTTGCTGTCCTCCTTGAAGAGGTGTCCAACCTTCAGGATATTTTGCATCCAAAGATGAGAGGAGGAGGACCCTCCATGTCACCAGTCAGGTGTGGCAGGAGGTGGAGGAGGCAGGAAGCACCCATGACAATGTGCAGCGCACAGGAATACAGTGCCACAAGCGCTTCAATAATTTGTTGCGCTCCGGAAAGGAGAGTACTATGTCAGCCTTGGCCATTTGACCCAGCAGGTATCCTTAGACTTTGAGCCCCCACCACCCACACCCCCCCACCCCCACCCCGCAACGCCTTACTGTCGTTACTTCATTGGGCATCCGGCGCATGCTGGGTGGGCAAACAGATAGTGACCATGCTTACATCAGCCTTAGTGATTGAGGAGAAAATGGGTTCTCCCCGCAGCATATGTTGGTGTTTGTCACATTTGAGTAGTCTGGGGGCAACCTGCAGGGAAGGCAGCTAAACACATACTCAGAACTCCAACACATGTCTTATTGCTGGTGATGAGATGGTGGATCGGGAGCCTCAAGGTGTCATGGCCAAGAGCCATCTGCTCATGTATTATAGAAACCTTAAATGACCGTCTTACATTTAGAAAGGGGTTAAATTATTTATTTTTATACACATTGCAGCGCTAACCAGATATATATTAATTGCGCCTAGTTGCGCCTCCTTGCCATGGGCGATAAGACCCGTGTGCTATTCAAAGTGATGGACGCTGAATGTGTCTAAGTTGTCCACTGGGTGAGGGGGTTGGGACTATCTTCTGGGGGCTGACCACCAGTAGTGTGGACAGGAGCTGCCGGAGGCCTCAGATGGGCCACTGTGGTTGGGATGTGGCATGCGCATGCAGAGTACATGAGCGATCATCCCAAATAAATTTTCTTCTCTGGGCTGCAGGCAAAAACCGAGCACAATCTCAGGGAGCGCCAGTGGACTGGTGGTGGGCACATTATGCTGCAGCGCCTCACCACCTACGAGGAGCAGGCCATGGAGCTGAGGAGGAGGCAGGCGGCCAGGGCGGCAGGTGTTGGCGAGGCTGGGGTGCAGCGGCCAGGTATTTGAGGGCCATAGTCCCATCCACTCTGTCTCCCCACCATCTAAACCACTGATGGTTGCTGCAATCGTTAATGCAGCAACACTGCTCATTCACAGACTGAGACCCTCAGACGTGTGGGTCATACACAAAGGTCCCTCGGCCCCTTGAGGATGCGCGTCTCGAGCACCTTCCAAAGTCGCCTTATCCCATTTGTGACCACTATCCCCATGGCCTAACATGCCAATGGCATCGCTGCTGCACAGCCAAAGACGTTTTGCATCTTAGGAGGGTTGGTACCTCCACCACCAGTTCAGCCAGTGTGTCCCACATTACTCTGTCCAAAAGGTCCTCAGCACCTCACCTGTCAACCTCATGGCACTCAAATAAATGCCAACACGTTAGTCATCCCTGTGCCAAGGGGAAATGTGGCCTTCTGTCCACCCGTTCTATGCCCCTCATAATGGTATGAAGGTCAATAATGTGACCTGTCAATCTCCTGTGCTCCACAGCAAATGTTGTAAGTGTCTGCAATGTTTCCTCATCACTGCAACTCTCCAGGCCAGCATGCATCCAGGTCAGGTACCTCTGCACTCTCCCCACCTCAATTCCACATAACATTCCATGTGGCATTCCTTAGGCCATCTGACCAGCCTGTCTTTACGCGTGTCTAATATTTGGGCCTCCTCTTGACTATTTTCCACCCCACCAATGTTCGTCTCCTTAGGGTCTTGAAGGGTGAGCAACTTATGAGGCTGGGGGGCAAAGGGATGAAAGGTGTTACTGACTGATTACTAGCTGATGCCCTGTCCTTGTTGTTAATTTCAGCATCACCACCGCATGGCCACCGCCAACAAGTCTGGAACACCCCCTCCATAACTGAGGGCCAAGACGTGCAACTGGCAGCACATCATTTCAGCCAGCCAGGCATCAGTGCAGCGACAAACACTTCGGTGGGGAATGTAACATTGGCTAGTGTCCTGAGGCACAGTGGAGAGCACACTTCACAATTGCTGGAGGAGATGGCAAGGACAGAGAGTGCCGGTGGTGCCAGCAGCAGGAGGACTGCAGGGGACCAGGCACATGCTGAGTCTGGCACCGATGATGTGCCTCTGGAGATGTCACCAATGCAGCAGCTGCAGGACAAGCGGCAGGATTTGCGGGAGCATCTGGCAGGGTTGCATGAGGGTGTGCTTCAGTTGGTCTTTGTGATGGAGGAGTTCAGGCAGAGTGTAAGTGAAGGCATGAACCTCAGGACAGAGCTTCAGGCTTCCTCCACTGAGAGATTGGCGACTCTCATGGAGAGGGGCTTCAATCAGATTGATTGAAGTCTTCTGATTGGGTTACGCTCTGACCTGCAAGCCCTCACAGCAGTAATGGCCACGGATGGTCATTCCCAATGTGGGAGATGTTCTGGGTACCAAGTGTCGCCGCTCTGTGCCCATGCATCTGCAGTGAGCAGGGAAGTACAATGTGACCTCACATCGGCACAGCAGCTGCCTGTCATCGCTGCGAACTCCTCTCAGGGCGCTCCAGATGAGGGCAGCAGCTCCTCCGCACCCCCCTGACAATGACTGCTGCATCCGTTGAGGCTGCGACAACTGGGGAGGTGCCAGTTCTGGAACTGGCCACTCCCTTCCAGGCGGGGCCATCACAGGCTCCATGGGCCAGAGGACACCTGCCAAGGTCACCAACAGGACAGCAGAGTCAGCAGGCTGTCTCACAAGCCACTCCAAGTGATGGGGCGGCAGCTAGACGTAGCACCCGCAAACTAAAGCATAAGGCACATTAGGCACTCAACGGGCGTGTCACTGGTGATTTTGTATTGGCCTTAGATTAAAGAAACAATAGTTATGTATGTCAGAGCAATGTTTGATTTTGATGTTGGACTGAATAAAGTCAACTTTTCTGACCATGGCTGAGGGTGTTTCCTTTGTTTCACAGACATCTCATGAGTGTTTGAGTGGACATTAATGTTTCTATACTAAGCCCTTAGTTGCAGCTGATGAGGTGGAAGATGTAGCACCTAAGTGCCACGTGTGGAAGCGCCAGGCAATGCTGGTCCTGCTGATTGATGTATGTGGAGCTAGCTGAAAGTGCATTGGATTATATTGTCCCGGGTGTACCTGCCTCCTTGGTGTAGTAGCGGGTCAGCATGCTGCCCCTCATCATCGCCCTGTGTTTCCTCATCCTCTGAGCTACTGCTGAATTCATCATGTGCAGCCTCATCCACTGCGTCAAGGTCTTCTTCGTCAACTGCACCCCCTTTTTCAGCGCAAAAGTGTGCAGAGCGCAGCATGCTACCACTATCACAGAGACACGATCTGGGGGGTACTGGAGTGCGCCCCCTGAGCAGTCCAGGCAACGGAAGCACATCTTGAGAAGACTGATGGCTCTCTCCACCACAGCCCTTGTGGTGCTGTGCCTCCTATTGTAGCGCTCCTCAGCTTCTGTTCTTGGACGGCGGAGTGGCGTCATGAGCCACCTTCTGCGGGGATAGCTCTTGTCACCCAACAGCCAACCATCCAGCCGAGCCGGAGCACTGAAGAGCGCCGGCACCTGGGAGTGTCTGAGGATTTAGGCGTCATGGAAACTGCCTGGGTACCTTGCACAAACTTGCAGAATCTGCATCCTGTGATCACACACTATCTGCACGTTCATGGAGTTCCTGTTGACAAAGGCACCGGGCTCACCTGCTGGCGCCTTGATGGCCACATGTGTACAGTCTATTGCACCCTGGACACGAGGGAAACCAGCAATGGCCTTGAAGCCTCTGGCTTACTGTGTCTGACTGGCCTGGTCGCAGCTGAAGTGGATGAAGGTCAATGCCCGCCTGAACAGAGCATCTGTAACCTGCTGGACACAAGTGTAGACAGCTGATTGGGAGACTGTCACCCACTGAGCCCTGGAAGAAGCCAGAGGCATAGAAGTGGAGGGCAACTGTGAGCTTCAGAGCCACTGGCATGGGGTGTCCACCCACACAGTTAGGGGAGATCTCAGGGCCAATCATCTGACAGATATAGTTGACTGTTTCCCTTGATAGACAGAGCCTCCTTCGGCACTGCACCTCAGTCATATTGAGGTAGCTGCTTTGCTGCCTGTATATCCTGGCAGCAGGATAGTGGCGTCTTCTGTGGCCCCTTCCACCTTGGACAACCTCTTGGCCATGCACCCCTTGTGCCTGCGCCGGGCCTCCCAAAGGTGTCTCCCCTGGAGGCTGATTGTCCACTCCTGGCCTCTTTCTTATTCTATCCCTCCCTTCCTCCTCAGAGGAGCTGCCTCCAGTGGAGATGTCAGAACCCATACCCAGACTAAATGGAGGCCTCTGGAAAGCTGCAAGCCCAATAAAGTTTACTGTCTGCAGACTGGTGAGCTGAAGCTTCAAAGTACACAGAAAGCTCTTGGAAATCGATCTGAACTGGTAACAATCACACATGTAAGTTTAAAACACTTTCTGCATTAAATACTTTCGGAAAACATGAACAATCCCTCTTAGCTCACATATCCCATCAGTGCATGAGTTTTGATAAAAAATCACTTACCTGCCTGCTTGTTGGGCCCATGCGCCAAGCTAAAGTTCGCATGGGCCCCTCAAAATCCTCATCGATTGGCGACTTGATAGCCTTATCAAGGTCTTTAGGTAATGGCGGTCACGCGTCGCGCTACAAAGCGCGCCAGCCGACCTAAATATCGCGATGTTGCGCACTGATGTCAGGTTGCTCACGCGTTGTTTAAAGGGTAGTTACATCTTCCAATCACAGCGCTGTCACAACTCACCTTACTGAACGTAAATACACGTCATGCTACAGCACTTCATGATGTGCTATAAAATAGGTAAAACCATTTCACTTACCTCCAAACAATGTTTCATGCTTCCATGCTGCTGCTGTCAAGCCCAACAGCTGCCAAAGTCTGGCTGCCTCCATGAAAATGAATATTTACCTGCACCAGGCTCTCAATGAGTCTACAACAATGTCAGTTTCATCCTTCATAGAAAAGGGTGGGTTCCGGAGCCCACTCCTTCACCTGCGCTTGTTAAAATGGCTGAAGGCAGGACCAGAGATGGGAGCTCCAGCTGCCAAGATTGGTGGCTATATTTTTCCGGTCCTGAATCTATTTGGGCCCAGTCAGGACCATGAAAATCTGAGCCATTGTTTCTGAAAATATGTGTCTTCACTCAGTTGAATATGCTGCTGCAGTGTTCAAGCATCCATCAGATTCAACTACTGACTACGCTAACTTTGGTGAGTTTGTTCTGATTAAGTTGACTTAGCTTCTGTATCACTTTGCAGGCAAACACAGTAAATTGTTTACTGGGTCACTGTTACAATTGAAAATGGGAGAATGTGGCTGTGTCCACAGGATATATTGGGAGGCTAGCGATGTATGATATAACTCAAGACTATTCAGTTCATACACTGAAAGAATAGACATGTTCTTCAGAGATATTAACGTATTAGAACTCAAAGGTGAAAGTAAAGAGGTCCAGACTGAGAATAAGGCAATTCTTGAGCGCAAGAAAGCAATTTTGCTAACAGAGAATGGTGAGTTAACAACCCTTCTTGCTCCCAACAAAGCAAAAGATGTGCCATTCAAAGTAATTATCACCCGGTTGGAGGAAAATTTTAACCTTAAGCTAAACCTACAAATTTGGAACCAGTGACCAATTTATCATTACATCGCTACTATGGTACATTCTTAGACTGCGCATTATGAGACAGATTTGTCTGTGGATTGGTGGAAGAAAGAATCAGGTCAAAGTTATTAAAAACACATGTTACGCTTGAAATAGCATGTAAGATTGCTTTTACCATGGAGATGTCATCACAGAGTGCTTGGGAATTTTGTTTGTTATGCAAGTGACCAGTGCAGCTTCTGCCCAATGTCAGATGATTTTGCCAAGTCTAAAGCAGGGACACCTTGCAGAACAGCGTTATTGAGAGAGGTTTAATGTCTTGTTATTGCCGTAATGTCAACCACACAGCACAATAATGTCCGTACAGAAATACAAAATCCCTTAATTGCTAAAAGATAGGCAATATGCTTCTTGAGTAAAGGCCAAAACAGGAGAGAGAACTCTTTCCAGTGGTAATGGAAAACAGCAGCATAACAAGGCTGTAATTCACAATCTTGAAATGAATCCAGAGCGCTTAAGTGAAGAGGAGCCATGGCTGCAGGGCATTTATGTCACTAGCAATCATGCAATTGACAGAGATTCTTGTACAAAGGTGTTGTTAAATCAGCAGTACGTCAACATGCACATCAATATGGCTGCAGATTGCTCAATCATGAGCAGGAACACGCACAAGAGCAAGTTCAGTGCCACAAAGAGCATAGTTTATTGAAAAACTACTCAGATAAGGCGTGAGAAATGAGAAGGCAAATGGACTGCAATGTCCAACATAAGAGCAAGTCTCTCAAGCTGCCCTTTGTTGTGGCAAGATATGTCAAGAAACCAGTGTTAATGGGCAAGACTGGCTTCATAAGCTGCAATTAACTGGAAGCATGTTTTTCAAGTTGAGGCAACCAAGCAGCTTCATCAGCTATTGAATAACCTCCGCAACATTTTCTAAGTTATGAAGGCAAAATTGGTGTGAAAGCATACAGCCTAATCAGGCCCGATGCAAGACCAGTATATTGCAAGGCTATGCTGGTTCCTTATGCTTTTAAAACCCAGTGTAATGAGGAGGTCATGCTGTCACCCCAAATTGGGCTGGGCCCTGCAGTCACCAGGGTGGCTGTCAGCTGGGCATGCTTGATGGGCTCGTGGGGGTGGAGCCAGAGGCCACGAATGTGGGTCGAAGAGTGGGAAGAGAAGGAAGGAGCTTGAGAGGTCCCATCAATGCCTGGTGCCTAGGGAACCGGTGAGTAGCACTATAGCATGCATCCAGCTGTTAGAAACCATGCAGCACAGTCTGGACAGCACAAAATTTCCCTGGATTTGAGGAACCCTGAGATACTGAGGATACCATTCATGGTCTGGATGGCCAGGTAATCTCTGTCTCATATGTTCGTGTGAAACTGCCACAAGCACTTTGTTTTTGCTGCACTTCAAATACAGTTTTAAGCCAAAACTCATTTTACGAAGAGTGGGGATAGAAGGTAAAAGAGGAAGGTTCTGAATCACTAGCTTGCATTCCTTTGAGACACAAAGCATTCCAGCTTCCCATTGTTTAACATTGAAGTCTGCAACACTGCTGATTTGAGACAAGAAATCATAGTTGAGCTCTCAACAGTTTTTTTGGGTTTTGGAGTGTCGAGCAACAGTTGCCCACTGTCAGAAGTTTGTTTTTTTAAGATAAGCTTTTTTGTGTGTGTAGTTACATGTTTGGTGCCAATGGAATAAAGGATCCCTGAACTGGAACCTTTGCATATTCATCGTCCTTTTTTCTTTCATTACACCAAGTTGAGGAGGAACTAAAGAATCTACAGAAAAATGGTGTGCCAGTGAAAACTGATAATAGTGATCAGGCAGCCCTAATCTTGTTGTGCCCAAGTCAGACAAAACTGTGAGATTATGCTGGGACTATAAAATCACAATCAACCTGGCAGTGGATGATGAACATCCATTATCGACTTCTCAAGGTTTGTACGCAGATTTAGCAGGATCCAAGATATTCATAAAGTTCGATTTGTCCCATGCTTATGCATAGCTTCATGTAGATTGACAGAGTCAACAATATCTCATGATAAAAACACACATGGGGTTATACTCCTACCCTATGGCCTAAAGTCTTCACCAAACATCTTCCAAGTTACGATAAATAAGATTTTGTAAGGAATGCAGCACAGCTTATACAATTGGGATGATTTTTTGATCATGATTACAACAGCAGAAGAGAACTTTCAGCTGTTGGAAGAAGAGCTAAAAAGGCTCAATGGCACAATGTGAAGTTGAAAAAGAGTAAGTGTGCTTTTGCTCAACCCAAGGCAGTAATGACAAAGGGCTGCAGCCAGTGAAAGAGAAGATAGAGTCATAGAGGTCTACAACACAGAAAAAGGTCCTTCAGCCCATCATGTCTGCACTGGTCAAACAAGTACCTAACTATTCTAATCCCATTTTCCAGCACTAGGCCCATAGCCTTGTATGCCATGGCATCGCAAGTGCACATCCAAATACTTCTTAAATGTTTTGAGGGTTTCTGCCTCTACCACCCTTTCAGGCAGTGAGTTTCAAATTCCCATCACCCTCTGGGTGAAAAAATTTCTTCCTTACATCCCCTCTAAACTGCCTGCCCCATACCTTAAATCTATGCCCCCCTAGTTATTGATCCCTCCATCAAGGCGAAAAGTTCCTTCCTATCTACCCCATCTATGCCCCTCATAATTTTATACACCTCAATCATGTCCACCCTCAATCTCCTCTGCTCCAAGGAAAATAGCCCCAGTCTATCCAATCTCTCCTCATAACTAAAATTCTCCAGCCCAGGCAACATCCTGGTAAATCTCCTCTGCACTCTCTCTAGTGCAATCACCTCCTTCCTATAATGCGGATTCTAGAATGCACTCAATACACTCGCTGTGGTCTAACCAGTGTTTTATACAGTTCCAGCATAACCTCCCTGCTCTTATATTCTACGCCCCGGTTAATAAAGGCAAGTATCCCATATGCCTTCTTAACCACCTTATCTACCTGTCCCCCGACCTTAAGGGACCGGTAGACATGCAAACCAAGGTCCCTTTGATCCTCAGTACTTCCCAGGGTCCTACCATTCATCATAAATTCCCGTGCTTTGTTTGTCCTGCCCAAGTGCATCACATCACACTTATCTGGATTAAATTCCATTTGCCACTGATCAGCCCATCTGACCAGCCTGTCTATACTCTCCTGTAATCTAAGGCTATCCTCCTCACTATTTACCACCACACCAATTTTCGTGTCATCCGCGAACTTACTGATCAACCCTCCTACACTCAAATCTAAATTGTTTTTATATACCACAAACAGCAAGGGACCCAACACCGATCCCTGTGGAACCCTACTGGACACAGGCATCCAGTCACAAAAACACCCCTCGACCACCACCCTCCGCTTCCTGCCACTCAGCCAATTCTGGATCCAGTTTGCCAAATTGCCTTGGATCCCATGGGCTCTTACCTTCGTCATCAGTTTCCCATGTGGGACCTTATCAAAAGCTGATATGTTGCCTCCCTGGTGCTAGGGTCAAGGATGTCACTGAATGGCTGCAGGGCATTCTAAATGGGGAGGGCAAACAGACAGAGATCGTGGTACATATTGGTACCAACGACATGGGTAGAAAGAGAGGTGAAGTCCTGCGAGCAGAATTTAGGGAGCTAGGAAACAGATTAAAAAACAGGACCTCAAACATAGTAATCTCTAGATTACTTTGACTATAGTCAATGTTTCAAATCAAAAAATATGCCTGACCTTAGATCTTTTCTAGGTATGGTTTGAAATTGCGTTAGCTCCACTACATGAGTTGTTGAAGAAAGATGTGAAATGGCAATGGTCTAAAGCAAGCAGATGCTGATGATGCATCTGAGAGAGGCTTGACTGATGATGCACTACTCATTCATTATGACATGAAACTAGTGCGGGATGCTTCAAACTGTGGAATTGGGCAGTAATCAGTCATGAAATGAACTATGGTCAAGAGATGCTCATAGCATTTGTTTCACATACACTGAGTGAACATAACCATGCACAGATAGGAAAAGAATACTTGCAATCATTTTTAGAATCAACAAGTTTCACCAGTTTGTTGGGTAGAAACTACTGACAGATCACAAACCCCTTTGTAGTTATTCTGGGTCCAAAGTCTGCAATATCGATAATGTAATTGTCAAGGATGTACTTCTCTCACAGTCCAATTACAACATTGATATCATAGTTCAAAGAAAGATGCTATAGCTGATGCACTGTTATGTTTTCCACATGAAGATTCAAAAGTTGTCAATCCTGACAACAGGAGTTGTGAAGGACTTTCCAATCACTGCAACTGAAATTGTAGCTCAAACTCAGAAAGACTTGGGCTGGAATTTTCCAGTCCCGCCCGCCATAGGACCAGAAATTCCTGTGCAAGATCGATGGACCTTTAGCTCGTTTGTCAAATTTTTCATCCCGCCCATGACGATTCCTGCCACAGGCGAACCCGAAAATCCCGGCCCACATTTTTAAAAAAGCCTATGGACACAATTTGAATGGTTGGATAGAATTTGACTGGTGTACAAATGAGGAACTGAAATTATTCCACAATCAACATAATGAGTTGTCATGCGAACTGCATTAAGTGCGGTCAGAGAGTGGGAGTACCAAGTTATTTAAGAGATAAGATTCTGGCAGAGCTCCATACTGAATATATGGGAATAGTTTGAATGAAATCCTTGGCCAGCAGTTTTGTTTATTGGCTTGGTCTAGATAGTAATCTAGAAACATCAGTTAGCAAATGTGCCATTTGTCAAAACCACAGAAGTAAGCCACCAAAAGTTCTTTTTCAACTCTGACCATGTGTGACACAAATGTTCATTTGAAAGAATCCTGTGAAAGGAAAACAAAAGACTGAAACTGACCCAAGAGATGGAGAAACACTTAAACAACATAAAACCTAATTATGAAATTAACCAGGAACGCACATGGAAAACACAAGCTGTTAATAAATCTACTGAGATTATGAACTGCAAGGATATAAAAGTGGATCAAAAGAAAGCAAATACTGCAAAAGAAAGAAACAAGGCATACTGTAATTCCTGAACTGAAACCAGATGGTCCAAAACCTGACTCAACACCAAATCCTGTGTGAAGACCAGTTATTTGAATTGATTTATAGACATAGTTTAAAGAGGAAGAAAGAATCAGTTGTTATTTTGCAAGTGTCAATACTCTCATATATTTGTTCATTTGCTTTTGAAGTTGCATAGTTAGTGCAATATAAATATCTTATTGAAAAAGGGAAAGCAGTATAATGTATTCATATATTATGCACACGTCCAGTACGTGGTTGTTATTAAACATGTGATCTGACCATCTTGCTGTCTGTCTTTTCAAGTAACTCCCAATATACAACAGATGTGCTGAGGGTAATTTAAGCCTAACCCAGCTGGTGACAAACTGAAGAGATTGCTGGCTTTGCTACTTGTTTCACAGCCTATCAGATTTTTCCCAGGTGACTTTGAAAATTGGGCGTAGTATAAGGCAGTCGGATTGCCCAAGCCCATCAGTTTTCCACCGCAGGCAAGTTAGATTAAAATTATGTTCTATTTGAATGCACTTATAATACACATAACAAGAGTAATTACCCTCCCATACAGTATAAACTAAGTGGTTTTGAGTTATGAAAACATTTTCAAAAGTGAAACATCTTTCTATTTGAGAGACACAAACTCTAAATGTTAACTCGGTTTCTCTCTCCACAGATGCTGCCATACCTGCTGAGTTTGCCAGCATTTTCTGTTTTCATTTCAGGGCCTGAATCTTCGGCTCGGCATGCAGGGGCGGAGCCCACTTGCTGAGGCATAAAATGACATGCAGTGACATCAGACGAGCGTCATGAAGTCACCGCGCATCATTTAGATATTCAGAGTCAGCTGCACGCCCGTTGAACTGTCAAAGGCCTGTTAAGGCCATTTAAATATCAGTTAAACTAATAAACTGAGCTGCCCGTCCAACCTTAACGTTGGCGGGCAGGCAAGAGCCCAGGCGGCCTTCATATTTTTCATGGAACCTCATCCACGGGCGGAATGAGGTTTCATGAAGTGTTTATAAATTGAATAAAAATTTTAATAAAAAATCATTAACATGTCCCAGCTCATGTGACACTGTCACATGAGGGGACGTGTCTTAAAATTTTTTCTTTTTTTAATTAAAATTTTGGGAACTTAAGCTTAAACAGCACTGTGCCTCAGGGAGATTGCTGCGCTCTTTTGCGCACATGCATGAAAGAGTGCAGGCCCGACTTTGGGAACCCATCAGCGCCCCCCCCCTCCACCACCGCCCGCAAAGGGAGTGCTCAGCGATTTTGCACAGGAATTTCCGGTCCCATGGCGGGCGGGACTGGAAAATCCCAGGCGCAAGTCACGCCATAACTGGCCCATCCATGTAAAATGGCGGCACAGACCCGATCGGGGTTGCCGATCGGATCCGCGCCCGTCCCTGCCCACCCCCGCACAACCTCCCCAACAGGGGGAAAATTCTTCTCCAGATTTCCAGCATCTGCAGAATTCTGCTTTTATCTTTCTTTGTTGATTCGGAGTATATAGCTCTCAATCCACAAAGGGGAAGGCAAGTCTTTTTTATATAAGAAAATTCTAATTAACCAGATGTTTCTTCAACTGTTAACTTAATGCCAGTGTGGGGACTCTCAAGGGTTTTCCTCTGTATTAGGCTTCTCTGGTACTATCAGTAATACAGTGCATCTTGAAGTGAATCCATTGCAAACAGCAAGGTTATCAGAAGCAACTTGGTCCCAATCAACCAAGCCAGGAAACTGTGGGGGAGAAATTGGGCTCTGTGACACCCATTTTTAGGTTCTACACAGTCTCCTAATGAATGAAAATGGCTTCCAAAATGTGTGTGCACACTCATAACAGGAAGCATGCTCAACACAATCTTAGTAATGGGGTTATAAGCATGCATCTAATGACTACCTTTTATGCACAGCAGATAGATTACGATGTTTGGAATGCTGATTTGATACCAATGCTGCCATTTTCAAATGCCATGCTCCAACCTATGCCCTGTTTTAACCTTGCCCATGACGTGAAAAGGAATGAAGAATCCACTACCAGCGTCACATAAAGACATCTTGAACTATCAATTACTGGATTGTTTCTTCTGGCTGCATTTGCAGCCGTATGCATTTTTGAAGCATCCCCACGCTTGTCTAAAGTTCCAAGGGCCTACTTGGAGTGGGTTCAATACTTCAATTGTATATATTTTTGGAGCTTTCCTATATTTGCCTAAGTTTTAATGCTCTACAGGGAATGTTTTCAGTAGTGCTAGAGTGCATGTTAATTGATTTAAAAGCTTGTGCTGGAATAATGCTTCTGGACAAGGGTAGCCTGGTAGGCCTTTCATTTGGAATTGAGCATGACTGGCAGAATAAACAGACGTCATGCAGGGCAGTACAGGCTGCTAGAAGAACTCCCCTCCTAACGACACTGTGGGTCTACCAACAGCACATGGACTGCAGCGGTTCAAGAAGGCATTCACCTTCTGAAGGCCAATTAAGGATGGGCAATAAATCCTAGCGTAGCCAGCAATGCCCACATCACATGAAAGAATAAATTAAATAAAACAACAGGGAGGATAAGGGGCATGGTAGGAGAAGACTCTCAGCAGATGGCCATAGCCGCCCAAGGGTCTTTAAGGTTAATTTTCTTACCTGAAGTTCAACAATGGCTCATGTTTGAGACATCTGTGGTCACTAAAGAGTGTGTGACTAAAATTTGCCAACTGTTTTGCTAGAACTGAAACCTCGAAGTAGGGCAAGGATTGCATTACCTACAGCTGTCAAAGTGAACATGCTCCTTGACGTTGACACATTTGTCTCCTTCAAGGTTGCTACTGGAGAATGAGCCACTTCTTGCAATTTTCAGTAAAGTGCTGCATAAGAAAAGCTACTGAGGCTATCTGTAAGGACATCTCATTCCCTCTTACCTTGCGTATCGTTTATGTCAGCTCAGCCATTTTCCTGAACCAAAAGAATTTCCACTCAATGTGCTGCTGGAGTGTGACCACAGGCAGTGCATCATGCAAGTGAAATTCCTGCTATTCTGGCAGCAGCAATGATTCCTTCACTCTGTGCCAGCTGTATTTGACCCACTTTGGCAAGTCGAAAGCAGGCTGCTGGGTGACAAGGATTGTCCACTGATAACACGGATTGTGACTCCAGTCCAGAACCCATACCCACATATACAGCTGGGATATAATGAGAGACATGCTGTCACATGGAATTTCATAGAGCATACTATCAGTATCCTCAAGCAATGTTTCCACTGTCTGGACCACCCTGGAAGATCCCTGCAATACTCAATTAAGTAAGTACCAAGATCTGTAGTAGTCTGCTGAATGCTGCACAACCTGGCTATTTTAATGGAACAGCCCTTGCCACTACCTTTCAGGGAAGAAGCTGAGGAGCTGGAGCAAAAGGAAGAGGAGGATGAGTAAGTGGTTGAGAGGAAGTGCAATAGCAAGTAGGAGAACAGCCTAGTTTCTATGTGATGAAATAATTAATGATACCAGTAACCTTAACCACCTCTCCCCATTCATCAACAGTCCCACATTCCTTATCCTTCCTCTATCACTAATCATCAGATTACAAAAAAAAATGCATATTTCAATCCAAATTTATCAATTCTATCATTCTTTCTTCACAAAAATAAACTAAAACCCTTCTAAATCTTCTTAGTATCTGCCCTCAGTGTGCATCTTGTAGTATTCTGGCAGGCCTTTTTTTATTCATTCAGGGGATATGGCCATTGCTAGCAAGGACATTATTTATTGTGATTCCTAATTGCCTTTAAGAATATGGTGAGCTGCCTTCTTGGATTTTTGCAGTCAACATGGTGAAGGTACACCTGCAGTGCTGTCCTATTGGGCGGGTGGTTCGGGAGCAGGCCCGGGAGGGACTGCAATCGGCTGTGCACTGCCATTTTGTGTGGGCAGGTCAATTAAGGCCCACCCAGCGTAATGCGCACCCAGAAGCATTTAGCGTTACCTGTGCAGGCGGAGGGAGGAGGGAGACTCGGGGCCGGCGCTCTTTCACGCATGCGCACAAAAGAGCGCAGAAATATGCCTCAGGGAGATTACTTTGATTTTGAAAAGTTGAATAAGAGAATTAAAAAATGGAAGGAATGAGAATTATTAGCTCATTCCTCAGCTAATATCACCACCGTCAACAGCCCTTTGTTCTTTTTGTCTATGACATCTTTGGCAATCTCTTATTTGCCTCCACCTATCACTGGCCCTCTATCCAGCTCTACCTATCCCACCCCCCTCAACCAGCTTATATTCCACCTCATTTCTATAATTCTTCGTTCTGATGAAGAGTCATACGAACTCGAAGCGTTAACTGTATTTCTCTCCGCAGATGCTGTCAGACCTACTGAGTTTTTGCAGCTATTTTTGTTTTTGTACCAAGACTCCAATCTTGACTAGATGCTCCAAGTCAGCTTTGACTTTTGATGTGGAGAGGCACTTCTTCTTTGGACTCACTCTAGTCCTCCCATTCCTGCTGTATGACATGCAGATTTTTCTTATTGTTTCATCAAACTGCAGATTTTTTTCTCTGGTTTGCTATTCTGATTCCCTGCTACTTTTTTTGTTTGTACAGGCATGCTGAGTGTGACCCTTCTTGCCACACTGATGGCATTCAAGGTCTCTGCGCCAACATTCAGATGGACCAGGTTTTCCACAACAGTAACATTCTTGGCTGCTTGTTATCATGTGTGCAAGCTCAGATGTCACATTATGCACTCAAGTTGATGCATTCAGCTGCTGTGCTCCTACTGCAGCCAGCTCCATGGAGGCTGCAATCTCTATGGCTTTCTGAAAAGTGAAGTTATCCTCTGTCAGGAAGCGTTTCTGGATTGATTTACTATGAAGGCCACAAACCAACCTGTCATGGAATGTATCGTTCAGTACTTCACTGAATTCACAAAGTTCAGTGAGCTTTTTAGGTACTGCACCAGACTGCACAATTGTTTCCCCTTTTGGCTTCTCTTGTGAAACCTAAATCTTGCTGCTCTGGCAAGTGGCTTAGGGGAAAAATGCATCTCCATGACTTTTCCAATGTCCTCATACGATTTTGTGCCAGGTTTGTCAGGCTGCACCAAGCTTCTTAATAAGCCAAAGGTTTTAGCTCCGATCACACTGAAGAAAGTTGCCACCTTTCTATCATTTTCAATTCCACTTGCAAGGACAAAACACTCAAAGGGCCGAATTTTGCGTGTCGGTGAGCAGGGGCAGGGCCTGCTCGCTGATGTGTAAAATGACGCGCGGTGACGTCAGGCAGAATTCCCGACATCACCATGCCCCATTTAAATATTCAGGTAGGCGGTGGCGCAGCAAAATCAGCTGTGTGCCCACCGACCTGTCAATGGCCAATTGAGGCTATTGACAGTCAATTAAGTAATTAAAGCACCTGCCCATCCAACCTTAAGGTTGGATGGGCAGGCCAGGAGCCCCGGCGAGAATTAGAAACAGCATGAAACCTCATCCATAGGCGGGATGAGGTTTCATGTAGGTTTCAAAAATTTTAATAAAGTTTTTGTAAAAATTATGGACAGTGTCACATGAGGGGACATGTTAGGGAAATTTTATTATTCTATTTTTAGCTTTTTCACATTTAGAGCTGATCTCCCTGAGGCAGCACTTAGCTGTCGATTTTGGGATTTCCCCCTTGCCCGCACAGGGTGCGCACAGCGCTTCTGTGCAGACGTCGTGCTGGGCAGGCCTTAATTGGTCCACCCATGTAAAATTGCAGCGCGCCCCTGATAGGGGGAAAATCCTGCTCAAAGTGTTCAGTGTAGGAGCCCCACTGTTCAACACTCTCAACGAAATGTACCATAGGTCAGCAAGCGTAGTCATTTTCCGCCTTTTTATTTTCTCTTCTTCGTCAGTTACTTTTTGTTTACTGTCTTTTCCATTTTTTTAACTAGTAATTTCCTTCTACTAGTCCTTTCATTTAAGTTTTGCTTTTAGTGTGGCATTACTGCAAAGGACCATCGTCCTCATTGCTAATTTGTTACGTTTTAATACTGGTACTGCTGATAACTTTTTAAAGATTAATCAATATACACATAGGCACGGAGGTGATTGAACATTGTAGCTTCCATTTTATTTCATTTCAGCAACCGAACTAACACCCCTTAATGCACCCCTGGCTTGCAAAATACGGAAAGCTGAACAGGATATACAGTACATAACATCTAACATTTTCTGTCCCAAAGCTGAAAAAGCCAAGTGTGCAGCAGCAACTCACTGTTCTCTGACTTGGGATTGGGGCCTGGCCCAAGGAGAGCAACAGCAGAGGACATGGTGACAATGAAAATATTGTGAGTGAGACCACCCCTAGACCACTGTGTGGAAGGAAGGCAGTCCCTCTAGAGTGCTCAGGCAGGGCTTCAGAGAAGCAAGGAGTGCAGCCAGAACTGGAGCACCTTGGTGGGCCTGGGAGGGAAGGAGGGAAAATGTGAAGTTCTGTACATTCAAAGCACCTATGAGTGGATCAAAAGCTGTAAGCAGGTGCAGAATTGATGACCTGGAAGTGAGCCAATTAGGAAGATCAATGAAGGAAGGAAGGAGAATTATTAAGCTTGTCAAAAACAGTCTGATGCATTGTTCCAATGATTTGATTAGTCTATGGTGTCATGTGGTTAGCAACATTTAAGACACGCCACACTTGTACAATATTTTACATTACAGATATTTAAGTTTTGCATTACTATGTAGATGGAAAAAAACAATGAAAAGATTGTGTTTGATCCATGTTAGTTTCTGGATTTATTAATATATTGGCCTATAGGAACATAGGAATAGGAGTAGGCCATTTAATCCCTTGGGTCTGTTCCTGCAATCAATTAGATTTTGGTTGATCTGTAACCTAACTCCATATAACCACCTTTGCTCCTTATTGCTTTGGCTAACAAAAATCTCTCAATCTTTGTTTTAAAATTTACAACTGACTTTGCATCAATTGCCATATGCAGCGAGAATTCCAAACTTCTACCATACTTTGTGAGTAGAAGTACTTCCTATGTTCACTCCTGAAAGATCTGGCTCTAACTGTTAGACTGTGCATCTGATCCCCTAAACCTAGACTCCCCAACCATTTATCTGTTCTCACTAGTTTCTTGATAATTTTGATCAAATTATCCCTCAACCATATAAATTGCAGTGAATGTGACTATAGTTTGTATAATCTATCTTTGTCATTTAATCCTCAGAAACTAAATTCCCCAGCTGCCACTGGGGGACTTGAATTCCTGCCTCCACAGTTTAGATCTACTGGATTACTTGATTTGTAATGCAACCACTATGCTATCATTCCCACCTATTTGCTTATGACCATTATAGCATTTGTAACATAATGTGCACCTTTTTCCACCCAAACAAGTTGACAGATTGACTCAAACTGTTCTGTATTGAAAGGTGCTCCACATACCAGCTGTCCAAACAAGTGATGGACGAAAGTCACCATGATTGGGATTAACAGATTAAACCATCAAGCAGCTTGAAGGTTGGACCTTGGATCACAAAGTGAGCTGTCTTCTCTAAAGCTATTGGGTTGCTAAATTTGAGAGGCAGAAGAAAAGGACAGTATATGATGAGTGGATTTATACTTTTAGGAACCCAAATTGAAACGTGCCAGCATCTTTACTCAGCAAGATCATATTTATCTCAAGAAAAAAGGAAATAAACATTCTAGGCTCAACTTTAAAAGAAATGTATAAATTGTGTGAAAGAATACCACAGCCTTGCCGAATGATTGCTTCCATTACTGTGTTTCTGCTGCCTTGCATACGCTGATTTACTATGTCACAGATCAGAAAATCACACATGCTGAAGGGAAAGTGGTCATCTTCTGCGGCTATAGGTTAAAGTACTTTGTCAAGTTTATTTAGAGAATTCTCCATGCACTGCATTTTATGCTTGCATCTGACCTGGAGAGCACAGTCATTGAGTGAAAAGTAGATTACTCCATTTCACTTTCATATCAGCCCTCTCCTTGATAGATGCATAACTACACAAAGAAAATATGAATAGGGGATGACTATGATGGAGTGAACATTCCTAGGTTGAATATTTCATATTGAACAGTTTTAGGCTGATTATTTCATTGCAAGCAAACAGTCTGAGGCTGAGTATTTCACAGTGAAATTGGAATGGGATGCAGTTGGAAGGATAAGCACAACTTCCTAAATCTACTGTGAAATAGCCTCAGATCAAAAAAAAAATCCCATCTAATTCACTAACATCAGGAAAGCAAATCTGCCTGACCTTCGTGCAATTCCAGACCCATGGCAATGTGGACGACTCTGAAATGGCCTAGCAAGCAAGCCACTCAATTGTAATAAATTGCTACAAAGTCACCAAAAAAAATGAAACCGGACAACCTAGGCACTGGAACTGACAATGGCAACCGCAGCCCCTGTCAATCCTGCAAAGCCTCCTTACTAACATCAAAACTGGGAGAGATATCTCACAGACTAGTGAAGCAACAGCCTGGCATGCTCATTCTCACAGAATCATACATTACAGATAATGTCCCAGACCTTACCACCATCACCATCCCCGGGTATATCCTGTCCCGCCAGCAGGACAGACCCAGAAGAGGTGGTGGCACAGTGCTATATAGTCAGGAGGGAGTTGCCAAGGGAGTCCTCGACATCGGCTCCGGAACCCATGAAGTCTCATGGCAGCAGGTCAAACATGGGCAAGGAAACCTCCTAATGATTACCACATATCGCCCTCCCTCAGCTGATGAATCAGTGCTCCTCCATGTTGAACATCACCTGGAGGAAGCACTGGGGGTGGCAATGGCGCAGGATGTACTCTGGGTGGGGGACTTCAATGTTCATCACTATGAGTGGCTCGGTAGCACCATTACTGGCCCGTCCTAACTGCTAGACTGGGTCTGCGGCAGGTGGTGAGGGAAAAACATACTTGACCTCATCCTCACCAACTCGCCTACCACAGATGCATCTCTCCATGACAGTATCTGTAGGAATGACCATCGCACAGTCACTGTGGAGACGAAGTCCTGCCTTCACATTAAGTATACCCTCCATCATGTTGTGTGGCACTACCACTGTGCTAAATCGGATAGATGTCGAACAAATCTAGAAACTCAAACTGGGCATCCGTGAGGCACTGTGGGCCATCAGCAGCAGCAGAATCGTACTCAAACACAATCTGTAACCTCATGGCCAGGGAAATTGGTGAGGATGAGGTCAAGTATATTTTTCCTTCTTGTTGGTTCTCTCATACCTGCCTCAGATCCACTTTAGCAGCTATGTCATTTGGGACTCAGCCAGCTCAATCAGTAGTGGTGTTACCGAGTCACTCTTGGTGATGGACATTGAAGTCTCCCACCCAGAGTACATTCTGCACCTTGGCCATCCTCAGTGCTCCCTCCATGTGGTGTTCAACATGGAGGAGTACCCAGGGATGGTGATGGTGGTGGAGCCTGGGATATTATCTGTAAGGTATGATTCCATGAGGATGTCAATGTCAGGCTGTTGCTTGACTAGTCTGTGAGTCAGCTCTCCCAATTTTGGCACTAGCCCCCAGATCTTAGTAAGGAGGCTTTGCAGGGTTGACAGGACTGCGATTGACTTTATTGTTTCCAGTGCCTAGGTCGTCCGTCCAGTTTCATTTTTTTTTGTGACTTTGTAGCGGTTTGTTTCAACTGAGTGGCTTGCTAGGCCATTTCAGAGGGCATTTAAGAGTCAACCACATTGCCGTGTGCCAGACCAGGTAAGGACCCCAGATTTCCTTCCCCAAAGGACATTAGTGAACCTGATGGGTTTTTACAACAATCGACAATCGTTCCATGGTCATCATTAGACTTCTAATTCCAGATTTTGAATTCAAATTCCACCATCTGCCATGATAGGATTCAAACCTGGGTCCCCAAAGCATTACCCTGGGTCTCTGGATTACTAGTCCAGCGACAATACCACTACGCAATTGCCTCCTCACAGGAGCTTGTAACATGCTTGTACTCACGAAATAGCATTTAGGCAGCTGTAAGAGAGACCCAGCACTCGCATTATTTAAAGGGCCAGGCCCCCAATTTGCAGGTAGGGTGATTTAAACTAACTTATTCGGTTGCAAAATTTCTGGAAGTAATCTGGAGAGTTTTTTAGAGGTGCTGTGGTTTTGGAAGGTAGTGTTGTTACATCCTCACAGGGATGGCTGAGGATTATGTGACCTGTTCACAAAAAGGCTGTAAAAGGATGGGGACTGCAGTTGCAGTGCCTCTGGCTCTGCAGCGTGGCAGGGAGATGGATTAGATGTTGCAGAGACAGGACATCCTTGTGAAGCCCTCTGCCAAGCTGAAGCTGAACTCCTCCGTGTTCCTTGACAGTGGCAGATGGCTGTCTGGCCAGCTCGCCAATGCACCCAGCATCTCGGTATGCATCCTCACCAGTGTTCTTCTGTATGCTATCCCAGAGAGGTTCTTAGCTGTGTTAAGTGTAGCAGAACTCATCTGTGACCTTGCTTCTGGCAAGTTGGCACTCCATGGCCTGGCTACAGCTCCACTGATGTCTGGATTTGCAGATCCTAACTCTCCATTTGCCACTATGGTATATATAGTTTGAATATCTGAACTGACGGTCGCATCAGTGCTGTGGTGTTGCTCTCTCTTTTTCTTGTGATTGTGCTGTGGCTGGGCAGCTGGCAGTTCTTGGGTATCTGAAAGCAGGAATCAGAAAAGGGGAAGTTGGGGTGAGGGAAGAGGACTGGCGGGGTGGAAAGCATAGGTGCATAGTCACAACATCAGCAACTTGCACTTCATACCAGACAACAGAATAAGGTTAAACTAGGAGTTGAGGCGAAGCTTAGGGCAAGAACGTACCATCATCATCAATGTTCTAGGCGATGTCAGAATGTCAGATGCTACTGAATCTGTCACAGCCAGTCCCATGATGCAGAGAACCATCTCTGTACAGCTCAGGAGATGCAGGCATCCTTGTCCCCCATCTGTTCTACCATGCTCCTGGCTCAGACTAATTATTTGAATGAGGAGACAGCAGCAAGTTTTGCCTCAGTGGCAATGGAAGTGGGCAGGTTGCAAACCATGACCCCCACATTTGTAACAAATTTTTGTGCTAATAGCTGGAAGAAGATTGACAAATTTGGGTTTATTGCCAGTTGTATGTAATTGGTCCAAAACAATTGTGAATAATTCTGGTTTACTCAACTGGCTTAACTTATCTGTGTTTACTTTGAACCATGAAAATCATCCTATTTCTGCCACATCTGAAAAAAGCGTTGTTCATGTTAACCAAATGACCCCAGCCCCATCCCAAATTTTTGGATAAATTGCAGCGTGTACATATATTTTGGAATAAATTAACCCAACCAGAAAGTATTACATTTGACATCTTTAAATGTCACCAGCACAAAATGAGATTATTAAGGTGTACTGGTAGTGATAAAATATCGAGCAATGAATATTGCATTCACAATTCTGCCCAAGATACTGACAGACAAAAAAACATCAATATCAAAGGCAAGCTCAAAGAGCATATGTTGCCACTGGAGTGTCTGAAGCAGACTGGGGGATCAAACATGTTATTGCTTTTATATATTCTTATGCTCATGAATTCTGATCAGCTGGTCAGTTATTCACATTCAATCCCAAGGTTCATTATGCCAATTATTCAAACCAATTCCAAGAGAAGCTTTATGTAAACAGCCAAAACTTAGGGAAGCGTAAAGAATAGAATGCTTCATCAAGACTTAAGGTTATAGTGGCTCAAAGATTGGTGTGGGAGAAATGGGTTTCAGTTCATGGGGAACTGACATCAGTACTGGGGTAGAAGGGAGCTGTTCCGGTGGGATGGACTTCATTGGACCATGCTGGGATCAGTGCCCTGGTGAATTGAATAACTAGGGCTGTAGAGAGGACTTTAAACTAAATAGAGCGGGGGAGGGTTCTGGAGAGGGCATGAGTAGGCTTACAATGCAAAAGGGTATGGAGGCATTGCAGGACAGCGACTTAGGTAATGATAAGCAGAGTGTGATTGAGTGTACAAACATAGAAAAACAGCAGCAAATAAGGTCAAAGGAGGAAAAAATGGTAAAAAGGCAAAATTAATGGCTCTTTACTTAAACGCACGTAGTATTCGGAACAAAATAAATGAGTTAACGGCACAAATAGAGATTAATGGGTATGATCTTATAGCCATTACAGAGACATGCACCAGAATTTTACCTTCAGCATGCGGGCGTGCACCCAACACGCCGGAACATAAGATGATGTGCGATGACGTCGGGTGTGCGTCCCAACATCATCTCGCACTCGAGCGCCATTTCTTTCGGCAGGCGCGCGCCAGAGTCGGTTGCATGCCCGCTGATAATTGAAAGGAATTAAAGCCATTAACAAGGTAATTAAATTGAAGTTTACGCTGCTCGTCCAAACTACCGGTTGGTGGGCAGGCGAAAAGGCCAAGCAGCCTTTACATTTTTTAAGAAACCTCATCCACGAGCAGGGTGAGGTTTCCTAAAGCAAATACAAATTAAATAAAAACTATATTTTGAAAATATAAACATGTTCCATCTCATGTGAGGGGGCAGTGTTTAATTAAATTATTAATGTCATTATTTATTTTTTTTAAAAGCGCTTCAATCTCCCTGAGGCAGTTCCGTGCCTCAGGGAGATTGAAGCAATCTTTTGCACGCATGTGCAAACTGCGCACCAGGCTCTCCCTCCTCCCCCCACTGGCACAGGTCGCACTCAGCGCTACAGCTCACAATCCACGCAGGGCAGGCCTTAATTGGCCCCCTGCGTGAAATCGTGGTGCGGAGCCAATCGCAGGTAGCGGTTGGCTCCACAGCCGCCCCCAGCTGCTCCCGCCAAGCCCGCCCGACGAAGGCAAAATTCAGGCCATCGTTATGAGGAGATCAAAGCTGGGAACTAAATATTCAGGGGTATGTGACTTTTCGAAAGGACAGGCAAGAAGGAAAGGGTGGTGGGGTAGCTTTGTTAGCATGAGATGGAATAAGTACGATGGCGAGAAATTATCTTAGATCGTAAGATGTGGAATTCATATGGGTGGAGGTAAGAAGTTACAAGGGGAAGAAGACATAGTGGGAGTAGTCTATAGGCTCCCTAACAGTAGCTAAGCTGTTGGACAGAGAATAAATCAGGAAATAATGAGGGCATGTAAAAAAGGCAGTATATTAATCATGGGTGACGTTATTCTCCATGTATATTTGGAAAATCAAATTGGAAGAGGTAGCCACGAGCAAGAATTTTTAGATTGTATTCGAGACAGTTTCCTAGAACAATATGTTGTGGATCCAATCAGAGATCAGACTATTTTGGATCTGGTAATGTGTAATCAGGCAGGTTTAATAAATGATCTCAGAGTAAATAATCCCCTAGGAAACAGTGACCATGACATGGTGGAGTTTGGCATTCAGGTTGAGAGTGAGAAACACAGTTCGGAAGCATCTGTGCTAAACTTAAATAGGTGTAATTACAAAGAAATGAGGGCAGAGTTGACTGGAGTGGACTGGGAAAGGAATTTAGGAGAAAAGACAGATGATAAACAATGGCAGGCGTTTAAGAAAGTAGTTCATGACTCACAAGAAAGATATATCCCAGTGATGAAGGAGGATTGCAGAAAGAGAATAAACCAACCATGGTTAACGAAGGAAGTTAAGGATAGTATCAAAGTGAAAGAAAAAACATACAATGTGACAAAGATCGGTAAGCCAGAGGATTGGGAAAGTTTTAAAAACCAACAGAAGATGGACAAAAAAATAATAAAGAGGGAGAAAATAAACTTTGAGGGTAAACTAGCAAGTAATATAAAAATGGACAGTAAGTGCTTCTTTAAATATATAAAAAGGAAGAGAGAGGCCAAAGTCAGTATAGGCCCCTTAGAGAATGAGGCTGGGGAAATAATAATGGGGAACCAGGAAATGGCAGAGGAGTTGAATAAATACTTTGCATCAGTCTTCACAGTAGAAGACACTAATAGCATACCAAAAACACTAAATAATCACAGGGCAAAAGGGAGGGAGGAAATAAATACAATAACTATCACTAGAGAAAAAGTACTAGGGAAACAAATGGGTATAAAAGCGATAAGTCACCTGGGCCTGATGGGTTGCATCCTAGGACATTAAAGGAAATAGCTGCAGAGATAGTGGATGTACTGGTAGTAATCTTCCAAGAGTCCTTAGATTCTGGAAAAGTCCCAGGGGATTGGAAAACTGCCAATGTAACACCCTTATTCAACAAGGGAGGGAGACAATAAACATGTAACTATAGGCCAGTTAGCTTAACATCTGTCATTGGGAAAATGTTAGAGTCTATTATAAAGGATGTCATAGCAGAGCATTTAGAAATGCATTACCTAATCAAGCAGAGTCAGCATGGCTTCATGAAGGGAAAAGCATGCCTGACAAATTTATTAGAATTCTTTGAGCAGGTAACAAGCAGGATAGATAAAGGGGAAACAGTAGATGTAATGGGCAGAATTTTGCCCTCAGTTGGCAGGTGGGCCCCACCGGCTTGGCAGCCGGTGGGCAGCCAAACTCCGCTGACGAAGCAGGCCCCGCCGCCATTTTAAGTGGGCGAGCATGCGCGCGAAAGAGGGCATTGTTGCCTGAGATTAAAAGCTGTCTCAGGGAGATCAGTGAAAGTGTTACAAAATTTAAAAAAAGAAAAAGAAAAAAATTATTAACACGTCCTCCTCATGTGACAACGTAACATGAGATGGGACATGTTAATAAATATCACATAAAATTTATTAAAGCTTTTAAAAACGGACATGAAACCTCGTCCCGCCAGTGGATGAGGATTCATGTATTATCAGAAACCCGCTGGGGCTCCTGGCCTTCCTGCCAGCCTTAAGGTTGGATGGACAGGGTCTTTAATTATCTTAATTACCCTGTCAATGGCCTCAATTGGCCATTGACAGGTCGGCGGGTGGACAGCTGATTTCGCTGCCCACCTTCCTAAAGATTTAAATGGACCAGGATGACATTGGGGGTTCCTTCCAACGTCATCCTGCGTCGTTTTCCCGTCGGCCCCGCCCCCAAATCACCAACAGGAAAATTCAGGCCAATATATTTGGATTTCCAAAAGGCTTTTGATAAGGTACCACAAATAAGGCTACTTAATAAGAAAAGAGCCCATGGTGTTGGGAGTAGTATATTAGCATGGATAGAGGACTGGCTAACTAATAGATGACAGAGAGTTGGGACACTGGGGAGCATTTTCCTATAACTAGTGGAGTGCCACAGGGATCAGTGCTGGGGCCACAATTATTTACAATATGTATTAATGGCTTGGATGAGGGAAATGAATGTACTATCGCGAAGTTTGCAGATAACACAAAAATAGGGGGGGAAGGCAAGTGGCGAGGTTGATACAAAGAGCCTGCAGAGGGATATAGACAGGTTAAGTAAGCAGGAAAAAATGTGGCAGATGGAATATAACATGGGAAAGTGTGAGGTTATGCACTTTGGCGGGAGGAATAGAGGAGCTGAAATATATTTAAATGGAGAAAGACTTCAGAAAGCTGCAGCACAGAGGGATTCGGGGGTCCTCATGCTTGAATCCCAAAAAGCTAACATACAAGTTCAGCAGGTAATGGGCAAGGCAAGTGGAATGTTGGCCTTTATTTCAAAGGGAATGGATAAATGAATAAAAATAGGGAAGTCTCGCTAAAAAAATACAAGGCATTAGTTGGACCACACCTAGAATACTGTGAACAGTTTTGGTTCCCTTATCTAAGGAAAAATATACTGGCATTGGAGGCAGTCCAAAGAAGGTTCACTAGGTTGATCCCAGGGATGGAGGTATTTTCTTATGAGGAGGGGCTGAGTCGGTTGGGCTTGTACTAATTGGAGTTTGGAAGAATGAGAGGCGACCTTATTGAAACACATAAGATTCTTAGGGGGCTTGACAGGGTAGATCCTGAGAGGTTATTTCCCCTTGTGGGAGAGTCTAGGACCAGAGGGCATAATCTCAGAGTAAGGGGGTGCCCATTTAAAACAGAGGTGAGGAGGAATTTCTTCTCTCAGAAGGCAATCTATGGAATTCTTTACTGCAGAGGGCTGCAGAGGCTGGGTCGTTAAGTATATTCAAGGCTGAGAAAGACAGATTTTTTATCAGTAAGCAAATCAAGGGTTATGGGGAAAAGGCAGGAAAGTGGAGTTGAGGAATATCAGATCAGCGATGATCTCATTGAATGGCGGAGTGGACTCAATGGGCCGAATGGCCTACTTCTGCTCCAATGTCTTATGGTCTTATAGTGTATGTCTACCTGTATGTTAACATACTATGTTGTCATGTCTGTAATATTTATCCTTTAATGTTAAAATAATGTGGCTGGCTCATGGGTAATCTGAGATCTGGAACATGGTTGCAGCATTGAGCTGCTAAATCAGTCATCATTTTAATGTCACTGCTCAAATGGGAAATACTCTATATGGTAAATCGGGTTAACTGTAGCTCCTTGTAAACACATCGGCAAGAATTTTTCCCTCGTCGGGCGGGCTCGGCGGGAGCGGGCAGGGGTGGTTGGGGAGCTGATCGCTGCCCGCAATCTGCTCTGCTCCGTGATTTAACGCGGGTGGGCCAATTAAGGCCCGCCCTGCGTGGATCGCCAGTGGCAGCACTTAGATACTTGTGCTGGTGGGAGGTGGAGGGAGAGCTGGCCTGACACACAGTTCGCCTTGGCACACGAAAGAGCACTTCAATCTCCCTGAGGCACGGAGCTGCCCCAGGGAGATTGAAGTGCTTTTTAAAAAAAATCAATGAAGACAGTAAAAATTTTAAAAAACATGTCCCCTCATATGACTGTCACATGAGCTGGGACATTCAAAAATAAAGTTTTCAATTAATGTTTCTTTGCTTTAGGAAGGTTGGACAGTCAGCGTAAATTTGATTTTACTCAGCTTGTTAATGGCCTTAATAGGCCTTTCAATTATCGGCGTGAGTGTGTGATGATGTCGGGACACATGCCCAACGTCATTGCGCGCCCGCACACTGAACGTAAAATTCTGGCTATGGTGTATCAACGGACAATTATAACTGTTTTTGAGTTCCTTTCCTTTTTTGAAATTATTTTGCATCTGGAACAAACTTTGATATGTATGACAAAGTTTGACAGCTGGGGTGTAATGTCTGGAGTATTATTAACGCATACTAAATGCAAACTTTTCATACGTTCATAAACAGAGACCCCCCTCACATTGCTTATTGTATTTTGGAATTTGGAGCATCTGATTGTGATGTTAGCTGCTAATCTCGTTTGTCTCTAAAAGGCTACTGCTCAAGAACACCCTTTGGGAATCCAAGTAATCCAATTGTCGGCATTTGTAATTTTATCTAATGTCAATTAGTGGTGAGACCATTACTTGTAAATTTTAGGCCTTGGGTAAAAAGCTATCTTCCTCTTTTTTCAAACTGTTTTGTATCTGTCAGTGTGATATCTACTGTGAGGCATTTGGGGCTGAATTTTTGCATTGGGCGTGGCAATACCAAAGTTGAAACTGTTTCCAGGTCCTGAAACTGTCCTAGGCGAAAACAGATTTGCATCATGATTTTCACGGGGGCAATGCAATTAATTAATATGGAGACAGATTTGCTATCGAATTGGAGGTCACGGAGGCAGGAATGGAGGCAGGTCAAAGAAAGTGCAGCCCAATTTAAATTCACCACGGAAGCCATTATTGATGCCATGGTTTTGACAGAAGGAAGAAAGCTGCAAATATGTTCATACTTTGGACAGCTCTGGAGTTGAGCCAGGCATCTCCGAGAAGCCAGAGGTCTTGCACCCAGGGCAGACTGCCCTAGGTCCTCAGGTATGGATGTTGATGTCATTCTTGAGGCTGTGACGGAGATGAGGCTTGTCCTCTTCCAGGAGTTTGGCTGGACAAGTCCACCTACCCAGACTAAAGAAGCCTAAGTGGAGGCGGCTACAGCAGCAAGCCACCAGAGCACCGTGTCAGAAGATCAAAGACTTGATCATGCTCTAACAAGGTGAGCATAGTCCCCAACCTTCCAACCTTCAAGACAAGCCTCTGGGCGGAGTCATCACTGATTTGCACTGTGTGATAGCAGGCGGGAAAAAGAATGGCCAGGATTTTCCCCTTGGTGATTAGGGGGCGGGGCCCGCTCACTGAGGGGAAAATGATGCGGGATGTGCTGTCTCAGGGAGTTTACTGACAGGTAAGAAAAGTCAAAAAATAGAGCAATATTAAAATTATTAACATGTCCCCCACAAGTGACAATGTCACATGAGATGGGACATGTTAACAAGAAACACATAAAGTTTATTAAATTTTTAAAAAACGGACATGAAACTTCATCCCGCCAATGGATGAAGTTTCATGAATTATCTGGAACCCGCTGGGGCTCCTGGCCTGCGCGCCTGCCTTATGCTTGGACCGGCAGGGTCTTTAACAAGGTCACCCGACGTCGACCAGGTCCATTTAAATCTTCAGGAAGGCTGGCGGACAGCAAAACCAGCTGTCCGCCCGCCGACCTGTCAATGGCCAATTAAGGCCATTGACAGGCTAATTAACCTTGTTAAAGATCCTGCCCTTCCAAGCATAAGGCAGGCTGGCAGGCCAGGAGCCCCAGCGGGCTCCAGATTATTCATGAAACTTCATCGACTGGCGGGATGAAGTTTCATGCCCATTTTTAAAAAACTTAATTAACTTTATGTGTTTCTTGTTAACATGTCCCATCTCGTATGACATTGTCACATGTGGGGGACATGTTAATAATTTTAATATTGCTCTATTTTTTGACTTTTCTTACCTGTCACTAAACTCCCTGAAACAACACTTTGCCTCAGGGGGCAGTGCACTCTTTCGCGCGCATGCACGGAAGAGCGCACTTTGACAGTTGGGGATTCCCTCCCCTCCCCCCACCCCTGCACAGGAAGCGCATAGCGCTTTCTGTCGGGCAGGTTGCTGGGCAGGCCTTAATTGGCCCACATACTCAAAATGGCGGCGGGCCCCGTTTCGGCGGAGGGGGTCGGCTGCTTGACGCCGCCAAGCCACTGGGGCCCGCTCACCCACCAAGGGCAAAATTCGACCCAATGTTTTACCTGCCTGCTGCAATGGCGGCTTTTCATGCCATATCATCCCAATCTTGCCTCATTAATCATGCATTCCCTGGAAACACACTGTTTTGATGGCAAGTAGGATCTCAATGGTTTGCCACACCATCACCTTGCCGCTTCCTCACGCCGAGTGCCATTTTTAAATTGCAGCCGCGTGCACAACTCTCAGTGCTCCCAACCCAGGAAGACTGCACAGAAGGCATGGCCCCAAAAGTCAAGAAGACTGCAGTTCCTGATTCAGTGACACGTCCTTGGAATGCCTAATGGAGGCCCACTATGATGTCCTCTACCCCCACTCTGGCCACAGGATATCCAGCAATCTAACCACCCGGGCTTGCAAGGTGATGGCAGCAGTGATCAGTAGCAATGCTACACAGAAGGGGCTGGCCATCCAATGCAGAAAGAGGATGAATAATCTCATCTGTGGAGTAGGGTAAGGCAACCATCTCATCACTCTAAACTCACACACTCAAGCCCATCACACATTCACTGGCACCTCACTCACTGACAGCTCAAGGGGCATCACCACTCACTCACTCACACACTCCCTCATATCTCCATCTGGCCTCACCTCCTCTGTAGACTGCCTCCTCAGCTTTCACTAACTTGAGGCAACTTGCACAGATCAACACACTCTGGGATAACCCCCTTCTCCTGTACAGCCTTGCAGCTTCATTCCTTGCCTGAGGCCACTTCTCCCCCTTCCCCATGCAAGCCCTAGCCTTGCGGCCATTGAAAAGCCCCCACGCCTTATGGCTCAAACAAAAACAGAAAATGCTGGAAAAACTCAGCAGGTCTGACAGCAACTGTGGAGAGAGAAACAGAGTTGATGTTTCCAGCCTGTATGGGTCATATGGACTCGAAACATCAACTCTGTCTCTCGCTCCATGGATGATGTCAGACCTGCTGAGTTTTTCCAGCATTTTATGTTTTTGTTTCAGGTTTCCAGCATCCGCAGTATTTTGCTTTTATCTTACTGCCTTATGGTTGATCTGGTAGGAAGAGACCTGCCCGTGAGCTCCCTTGGAAGCGATGCGGTGGTGCCTGCAAAGCCTGGTGCTGATGACTGTGAGTGCTGCCTGAAGCACAGTAGGCAAACAAAGCTTGAAGCCCCGACTGAAGTGCAGATCACCAGGTGCACATCATTTTATGTACAGTTGTGAAACACGTTGGCATGATCTCAGATGATCCAGCGTGGAAGGGGGGGCGGGGGAGTGATTCCAGTGAGTAGGGCTTATAATGATATGCAGACGTCTTACAATGAAGTTCCTGACATCTTACAGCAGGAAACGCGGCCCGCCATTGACGGGCAGAGCGGACGATTTCAAACTGGTTTCATAACATGGTGAAACCAATTTTTGGTCTTCTTGCCATATTGTCTGCTCATGCCGCTAGACATGCTCGACGCCAATGGACATGAAAAATTCCACCCTCTGGGTATTCACCCTCCAGCAGATGCACCAACCGAGGAGCTTCAAGAAGCATCCTGCTCCTGAACATGGGTAGGTGTGTGGTATGGGTACTTACTCACACTTCATAATGGCTCATAGCCATTGTGCTACTGAGGACTTGTCCTTACTGAGACATGCAGCTACTGAAGAAGTGACACATATGACGTTGGCCAGGGAAGCAGTGCTTTATCACGTGCTTTTATGTTCTTGCAGGAGAAACAGGCACATAATGTACGGGAGAGTGCTCAGATGAAAGGATAGTTGCCATTTTTCTACACATTACCCTGAAGGAGAAGACAGCAAGGGAGCTAGGAAAGGAGATGAGGATAATGTAGGCCCTAGAAAGAGAGCACCTCATGGTGGAGCTGACGATTACAGAAGGCAATACGGTCATCTGGTAGCATGTCAAGCACTGAGTAGCATTGGGTAGCTGCTGAATTGCAGTGTCTTCTACTCTCCTAGGCTAGCTCTTATCAGCCCTTCATATGTCTCTTCCAGAAGCAGATGTCCAACCCACAGCATCCTCTGCCCCTCTGTCCGTAGCCCAAAGAAGCAAGAAGCTGATGGAAAAGCACCGTTGCACTTCATATGTGCATTGTCCACAAGCACAGATACACTCATCTTAGTGGGTCCTCACACATGGTTAGATAAGGTGACACTGGGTGAAGAGCACAGCACTATTGGGCAGGGACAGAGGCAGAGGCAGCTGTGGCCAGTTCCCCTCAGCGGAGGGAACAAGAAACAGACCGGCTCAGCTAGGCTCAGATGCAGGGCGTCAAGAGTCACAAGAAAGGAGGTCACCTTGAACAGCAGCAGACAGTGAGCTCCAACATGTCAAATTTCCCTAAGGCAATGCAGGTTCTGAGCAGAGAATGTAGGAGTCCATCCAGTTCATGCAGGCACCATGTCTCAGTGCTCCTTCACTGAAAGAGTGGCCAATCTCTTGGAAGATACCTAGGAACCACTCAGAGTGCATGCAGAAACTGTGCACAGGCATCCACAAGGTGAATGAGATGCTGTGTAGTTGGTGAGGCAGAGATCTTTGGAGGGATGCCAGTTGTGCCCCAGACGGTGCTCAGCTCCAGGCATCCAGTGCACCTGAGGATGTCATGGAGGAGTATGAGGATGCTATGTCTCACAGGGCACCCTCATCATCCTCAGCCTTCTTGGCCCCTCTGAAGGAACATATGTGCAGCAAGGCAAGAAAATGAGGCTGTTCCTGCAACAATGCAGTTGCAGCAGCCTCTGGAAACTCCTCCATGGGCACCTGCGTGATGAGGACGACCACAACACACATCACGGCCACAAGCCAAGATAAGTGAGCAGGCTCCATCCCCCTTCTTTGAGATTACAAAGGGAGCACCGCATAGAAATATTGGCGCTTGGCATGTGGAGGCCACCTCATCACACGGGGCAATAAGTGGGTCACTGTCTCTGTACACTGTTTTCCTTTCTTTGCATTATATAAATGAAGACACTTTAAATCATATGCCTGAGTCTCCTTTTATTGGTGCTGTAACAGGAAAAGTTGTATTTGGTGGTAAGGAAGATTATGGGTTCCTCCATGGTGAAGACAAAGCTTCTGGGCAGATGCTCTGCCTTCATTGGCGGTAAATGTTTCAGCCTGCGTCTTGCATGGATATGTTACTATTGGTATCTCAGAATCACTTCCATGTCATGCCCTTCATCCTGGATCAAAGGGACTTAAGTGAAATGTTCCCAAAACAGTTGATTCCCACGTTCATGACATCCTGATGAGCCCTTTGAGCCCAGCCATCTCATTGTGCAGTAGGGGCACCTCTCTGTTTAGCATCATCTCACTTCATCTCCTCTTCCTCCTCCACTCTCACCTTCTGCTCCTGCTCTTTCCCCCAATGGTTTGCTTCCAGGGTCACATTGTCCTCAAGGTCCACACCTTTCTGGAGGGCCATGCTATGGCGAATACAGCAAATGACTACAATGGCAGAGACCTTTCAGGAAGAAACTGCAGGGCACTATCCAACCGATCCAGGCATTGGAAGTGCATCATGGCAAGTCTGATGGCCTGCTCAACGGTTGTTAGCATGTAGCATTGGTTGTAACGGCTCTGTACCTCTGTCTGGGACCCTGAAATAGGGAGTCAACAGCCATGAGGGTGCTGCTGTTCATCACCACTGGGCCCAAAATATGAGAGTCTTTCCCCCCCATGGCCAGCTGCAGCCTTCCTTGTTGAGCCTTACTCCATAATCTTCTGCCCCCACAATGCAAGAAGGGTGACAAATCCCTGCACTAGCCGAGTGCTGAATGGCAACTTTCCCTGCAATGTGCACACGAAGGGTGCCTGTTTCCCAAAGATGCAGTCCTTCTCTGTACCCCTGACCCTTTTAGAGGGCCGACGTAATACCCTGAAGTGTCTATGACGGGCATTCCACTCTGTACCTGCCCCAGACAGCAAGCGCAGCCCAGTCAGCACTGTGAAAATCTCAATATCCCTCTTTAACAGGCTCATAATGAGCTCTTTAAGAACTTGCATTTCTTTTAATTGGGGAGCAGACATGATTTTGACCCTTAACCCCACAACCCCAGCCCTGATGAACATTGCCAGTGCTGGGAACGCCAGTTACGTCCTGCCTGCCTCCATTGGTGGGGCTGAAAATTCAGTCCTTGGAATGTAATTCCTGCTAGATGCAATATTTTTTCTATCTAATACCACTCACAATAAATTAGGTATGTTATGATCCTGGACCAGACCCCAAATGCTTGGTATGATCCAGTTATGGATCGGTAATGTTTTGTTTAAAGTAGACAAAGTTTGAGATTAAAGAGACTTGCTAAGAGAATCAAGCCAAAAGATTCCACATGTTTTGAACAAAACAAGAATAAACTTTACTATACAAGGTCAGAAAGATAAAGCAATTTACAATATCTATTTCATACTCTAACATTCAGGGTTAATATGAGGTACATGTGAATTAACAGGCAAACTGTGGTCAAACACACCAAAGTGCACAATAATTGGCAGATGCAACCAAGCCAAATTTCACAGATTTCTCAACAGCCCACCCCGACATCAGTAAACACTGTGAGTCAACCAATCTCATTGAAACTCTGTATCTCTCACAAGTCTTCGCCTTCGAAGATCACGCCTTGGAATTTCTCTCCAAAAGTCGCTCCAACTCGAATAGCCTCAAGGATGGCCCACCTCACAGGGTTTCAAATTCGTTTCTGGGATTCTGTTCCCCTCAATTACCGAGTCGGCTCTCCAGCACAACTTCAGCTCTTCAACCATGCCAAGCAGAGCACCACTGCTCCAAAGGGCTACCTTCGCCCCAGTGGCCCGCAGCATAGAGTCACCAACATTCTGCTGCCTTCTCCGATCCCCAAGGTTTCTCCCGAGCCATCTTTACTTAAAGTATGCTAACCACAGCCCTTTTTCTGCTTGAAGCCTCTTTCTTTGTTCCTTTTTCTTCTTAGCTGAGGCCTCTCCCTGTCCCCTGCCTGGGACTCTTCTTTGGGTCATCTCCCTGTCCCTCTGATGGTTCCTCCAATGGTTCCCCTCCATTGTCTCGGGATTCCCTCATTTTATGGTGCTATTCTGGGTCCCGTGATTGAATTCTTGCAACATTTTTCCATGCAGGCACACTGCTGTCAGGATGGCTGAGCCATTTAATTGCAGGAGAAACCCAGAACAGAGCATGCAAGACCAGGCAAGCTGTTGCACACTACGCATACACTGAAACTCGTGACCTGCCAGGGATCGTATTCCTCAGCCTCCACCCGGAAGCACCTCCCCCACCCTCCCCCACCGAGAGAAAGGTAAGTCAATTTCATCACAGATGAAATGCAGCCTTTTTTTGAGGAGTGTTACAATATGGTAAACACGAGGGAAAAATGTGTGTTAGACATGCCCTATAATGCACACACACTTGTGCATGTCAACACTTTACTTTTATCTGTTCTGCAATATAATTTACATTTAATTGCAATTATACCCTATCTGCACTTTCTCTTTCATGGGATCTGGGCATCGCTGGCTAGACTATATTGCCCATCCCTAACTGTTCTTGAGGAGGTGGGTGGTGAGTCAACTTGAACCACTGAAGTCCATCTGGTGCAGGTACACCCATGGTGATGCTGGGGAGGGAGTTCCAGGATTTTGATCCCACACCAGTGAAGGAGCTGCGATATATTTCCAAGTCAGGATGTTGAGTGGCTTGGAGTGGAACTTGCAGGTGGTGATGTTCTCATGCATCTGTAGCCCTTGTTCCTCTAGGTGGTGGGTGGGTGTGGAAGGTGCTTTCAAAGGAGCTTGGTGAGTTGCTGCAGTACATCTTGTATATAGTGCTGCCACTGTGTGTCAGTGATGGAGTGAGTGAATGTTTAACTTGGTGGGTGGGATGCCAGTCAAGAGGGCTGCTTTATCCTGGACGGTGTCGAGCGTCCTGAATCTTGCTGGAGCTGGGCTCATCCAGGCAAGTGGAGAGTATTCTATCGCACTCCTGACTTGTGCCTGGCAGATCGACAGGCTTTGGGAATACAGGAGGTGAGTTACTCACCTCAAAGTTCTCAGTCTTTGACCTGCTCTTGTAGCCACATGATTTATATGGCTAGTCCAGTTCAGGTTCTGGTCAGTGGATGGTGGGGGATTCAGTGATGGTTATACTATTGAATGTCGAAGGGAAATGGTTAGATTCTCTCTTATTGGAGATGGTCATTGCCTGGCATTTGTGTGGCATTAATTATACTTGCCCTTTACTAGCCCAGGGCTCAATGTAGTCCAGATTTTGTCCATTTTGGCAAAGACTGTTTCAGTATCGGAGGAGTTGTGAATGGTGCTGAACATAGTGCAATCATCAGCGAACATCCCCACTTCTAACCTAATGATGGAGGGAAGGTCATTGATGAAACAACTGATGATGATTGGGGCCTAGGACATCAGCCTGAGGAACTCCTAAAGCAATGCCCTGTGACTGAGATGTTTGGCCCCAAACAACCACTATCATCTTCCTTTGTGCTTCGTATGGCTAAAACCAGCGGCTAGTTTTCCCCTGCTTCCCACTGACTTCAATTTTACCTTGATATCACACTCGGTCAAATGCTACCTCGATGTCAAGGGCACTCAATCTCACCTTACCACTTGAGTTCAGATGTTTTCTCCATGCTTGGACTAAGGATGTATGAAGGTCAAGAGCCAAGTGGCCCTGGTGGAACCCAAACTAAGCAGAATTGGGCAGGTTATTGCTGTGTAAGTGCTGCTTGATAGCATGGTTGACAAAATCTTCCATCACTTTGCTGATGATCAAGAGAAAGCTGATGGGGCCGTAATTGGCCAGATTGGATTTGTCCTGCTTTTTGTGGGCAGGACATGCCTGGGCAGTTTCCACATTGTCGGGTAGATGCCAGTGTTGTAGCTGTACTGAAACAGCTTTGCTAGGGGCACAGCTAGTTCTAGAGCATAAGTCTTCAGTCCTATTGTCGAGATGTTTTCAGGACCCACAGGGCAAAATTTTTCAAGCCCGCTGGCTGCAGGTGTGATAGGTGGTGTGCGCGGAACATATGGCACGACCTGCTTCACGACAGGATGAAGGCAGATCGTGATCGTCCGCTCAGCCCACTGAGGGCAGACCACATTTCCCATCACCGGTCAGCAGGAAGCTAATTGTAATACATTAGCAAATAAAAGTCTGTCCCACAATGCTCCTGGAACCCCACCGTATCATCCAACTACATCGGCGGGAAAGCACACTGACGTGTTTCGCAACAGCACGCAGGCAACGTGCACTTGGCGGTCTTCACTTCGGGAGAACCACAGTTAATGAGCAGCAGCGTTCTCCACAGCTCGTTCACTGTTTATAGGTCCCAGAGATGCCGGGGGGTGGGGCAACTGATGCCTGGCCCCAGAACAAATGCTGAGGGGGTGGGGGCGGGTGGTGTCCAAGGCAAGTGCTGGACAGCCTTGGAGGCGACTGCAGTGGGGGGTGGGGGAGGGAGGTGTCCAGGGGCAATTGTTGGCCAGCCTAGGAGGCAACTGCTGAAAGGGGAGGAGTCAGGTGCTGCAATGTCACTGCATCCCGCACACAGGCAATTGAGGTGGGGGGCAGGGTAAGCAAGGGAAGTGGCCACACATTAGGTGCACCTGTATAACTTGATCATGCCTCTGCAACTAAGACAGATCAGGAGCAGCCGCAGTGATATGATTGGGGTCAGGCCCGTAGCCTGCCCACCCATGCAAGCAATGTGAAGGCACCAAAGAGCCACAAAGCACTCCATACCTTAACCCCCAATGCCCCCAGTACAGACTTTGAGTCCGCCATTGCTTTATTAGACCACAGAGCAGGACTGCACACGTTGTACAATCTCCTCGCCAACACTGGCCATTTGCAGTCACTGCTGGAGGCGCTCACAGCCCTTTGCAATCTCAGCATCATGGTTTGGACCAGTGTCCCCCAGGTCACAGAGTGACAGGGCAGCCATGCAGCACACTCATCTCTGGCCATCTGAGGGGTGACCAGCACTTTCCAGGAAGCATTAAGAGGTGGTCACACAGGGCCAGGAAAGGTGCTAAGTACAGCCATGATAACCACGTCTCTCTCTCTCTCTCTCTCTCTCTTTTTCATGCTGCAGGAGGACCACATCAGGGTCATGGATCCTGATGACCTAGCTGTATGCCTGATGACCTACAGAAGGCATAGAAGACGGAGCAACTGAGACACCTGGCCATGCAAAGGCAGGAGCAGCAACCTCATGAAGAAGGGGCAGTAGGGGCTCCCGCACACGCTGCCCAGGAGCAACAGTGAGCCGTGGCTGGTCGGCGTCTAGCAACATTCAGAGTCTATAGGTGCCACCTATCATTCCTGCAGATGTCTGAGAACCAGTATCGCCGATGACTGCAGGTGTCTAGGGGCCTGGTGGATCACATCTGCCACTTACTGCAGGATTTGGTGCCAAGGGGATGTAGAGGACATCTACTGCCATTGGCTGCGAAAGTGACCACAGCGCCCAATTTCTAAGCCAATGGCTCCTTTCAGGGCTCAACAGGTGACTTCTTTGGGATTTCACAATCCGCCACCCACCAATGCATCCATGAGGTCACAGATGCCATCCTCTACATGGCACACAACTTTGTGCATTTCGCCCGGGACCAGGCAACCAGGGTGCAAGGGCCATTGGATTCGCCCTGATCTTGGGATTCCCACAGGTGCAGGGTGCGATTGACTGCACTCTTGTGGCGCTCAGGTCTCCATCGCTACACTCAGTGGACTTCATTAACCGCAAGGGTTTCCATTCACTGAACTTGCAGCTGGTATGCGGCCGCCTGAAACAGATCCTGCAAGTATGCGCACGGTTTCCAGGGACTGTGCATGACGCCTACATCCTGAGTCACTTGCAGGTCCCTGCAATCTTCCAAGGTCCACAGAGGCTGCAGGGATGGGTCCTTGAGGACAAGGGCTATCCGCAGAGGCTGTGGCTGATAACACCCGTGCAGCGGCCTCAGACTGCAGCAGAGCGACGTTATAACGAGGCTCATGCAGCAGCTCGCAACTTGGTGGAGCAGACCATCTGGATGCTGAAGATGAGGTTCTGGTGCCTGGACCAGTCTGGTGGAGCCCTGCAATACAGTCCGCATGGGATGTCACGCATTGTCATCGTCTGCTGCGCCGTTTACAACTTGATGCTGAATGGATAGAGGAACTAGATGAGGAGGAGATGGGGGAGCTGTACGCCTCCTCCGATGAAGACGCCGCCAATGGGGATGAGGGTGTGGGGGTCCTCGGTGGTGAAGACGACGGAGATGAGACTTTCGCACTGGCTAGATGAGGCAGGCACACTCGGGAGGCCTTCATAGCTGCCAGGTTTATGGAGGGTGATGACAACATGCAGTGAGGTGTCCCACGTAGATCCTCACATCACAATTATGAACGTTTGACTCTAGTCTAGCTTATCCCAGTGCCAATACCCTCTGTGAGAATGCTCTAGTCGTGGAGATGCAGAGGAGGCCCTAATGGTCGCTCAATCGTGGGAGAATGATTATAACATGCAGTGAGGCCACTCCATAGATTTTCACATAGTGTCTGAGAATTTCTGACTCCTGTCTGGCCAAGGGCAGCTCACTTGTGCCCCATGATGAGGGCCATCTCAAAGAAGCAGCCATGAAACTTTAGATGCATCTGATGTTGAGTCTGCCTTCAGCACCTCATTCCTTCAGGAGCTGGTGCACAGCATCACTGGCCACAGATGCTGTTGTGATGGAGGACAGCCCCACCTTAAAGATGCTGAGAGCACACGAAGAGTATAAGAGAATTCTGTGGTGCCTGCCCATTACATTCTGGCAGCAATGACCAACACCGCCAAGGTGCAGAAATCAGTAATGTGTCCAGGGAGTGTGAGGCTAGATCATCACTGTGGTCTGAAGGCTTCACAGAGCACAGGGAAGAGGTCCTGGACTGAGACACCTACCTTTTATCTTGTGCAGAAAGGTTTCACATCTGAGTGGCAAGAACACTGCTCATTAGAACAAGAAGCCACAGGCAGGGTGACATTCTTAGGAATTAATTGACAATAGCAAACAGTATGTTCAAGTGATCAAAACCCGTGCCCAGGCTGTGCAACTAATTCTCCTTAATTTGACGCAAAAGAGTTAATTCTCCTTAACTGTCTTGGTGCTCCCTGGACATCCACAGCAGAAGTGGAGGCAGCTTGCTGACTTTGACGCCCTGTCTGTGATGACTTTGGCGGGCATCCTCTGGAGAGCCGAGACTTGGAGGGTCCCGGCCTGCTTTCAGGGTCCTGCTGCGTGGCAGTAGCACCCTCCTCAGTCTGTGAAGCTGGATCTGTGAAGGTCACAGGAAGAGGAGAGTCAGATGGACTGGTTACTCCCAGAGTAACCTTGGTGGATGGCCCTGGAGCATGCACCTGCTGATCCTCCTCCCAACGGGTGCCCAAGGGCCCGTGACTGACTCCGTGAGCGGAAAGGGCAGCTGAAGTGAGATCGAGCTGCCCAGCACCCCTCTCACGTACAGACTGTTGGAGGCAGATGTGCCTGCAAAAGCAAGGGGAGATAATTAGTGCATGGCAGTGGCTTGTGAAAGAGGACACATCACACACGGCATGGTTGTCTGATGGATGTTACACTGCTGGATCCTCAACCTGGTAGAGCAGCGCCGACCTCATTATCAGCAAAGGACCTGTCCCGGTCATTGTTGGCCAGCTGGATGGCTCTGTCTTCAAACTCTGTCAGAACTTTGATCTCTGGCATCCCTCCACCTGTCTGCGACCTTTCCCTCCTGTTGTGAGCCAGTTTGTCCTGCATGGATAGAGAGGGGAGAGTGTATTAGGACTCCTGCTGGGCCAGATGATAAGTATGCCTGGCCTGTGTGGGTGGTAAGTGGTCCCATGGACAGGATGAGGACAATGACATTGTGTGTGAAATAGCGAATAGTGATGTTCCTTGCACTGGCAGTGAGTGAGGGCCCTGTGGATGTGTGATGTGTTTGAGAGTGTGTGAGTCGGGAGTGATGAAAAGAGTGACTTACCCTGGTGGAACGGAGGAGATCATTCATCCTTTTGCGGCACTGGATGGCTGTCCTCCTCTGCAGGGCGTTCATGCTGACCACCCCTGCCACCGCCTCCCAAGCCGGGTTGGTGACATTGCTACCCATCCTGCGGCCAGAATGGGGGCAGAGCAAATCCCGTCAGGCCTCCATGGCATCCAGCAGTTGCTCGAGGGACCCATCATTGAAGCAGGCAGGCTGCAGTCTTTTTGCCTTTGCTGACCATGTCTCCCTTATAGCGGTGTTGAGCTGGTGACGATGAGGGCTTTGCTAGTGGCTGCCTTTTAAAGATGGCAGCCAGTGTGATGAAGTGGCGAGGTGAGGGCGTGGCAAACGAATGAAAGCCCGCCCACCATGGAAATGGCATATTTCCTGGGGATGCATAAATAATGAGGTGGGCTTGGGAAAATACGACGTGAAAACCTGCCATTTTCATTGGTGGGTAGGACTTCATTTTAACCACCCGCTACAGAAATTAGAATTCTGGGAAAATTCCGCCCATAGCCTTTGCAGTATCCAGTGCCTTCAGCCATTTCTTGATTTCACGTGGAGTGAATTGAATTAACTGAATATGGACATCTGTGATGCTAGGCTCATCAGGAGGGGGCAAAGATGGATCACTCACTCAACACTTGTGGCTGAAGATGGTTGCAAATGCTTCAGCCTTCTCTTCTGCACTGATGTTCTGGACTCCCCCATCATTGGGGGTGGGGAAATTTGTGGACCCTCTGTAGAAACATGCTCTCTGTCAAATAAAATGAACTTTATTTACACAACAGCTTCCAAGGCTGCTTGTTCCTCGCCAGCCCTCATACGCCCATTTTTCCTAGAAAACCCTCCCTCAAATTTATTCCCCTGTGCTAGCCACACATTGGTTGAGCAAATCATGTGACCTTTACTCAGTTGAACTGGTCTTAAAGTGACAGTCATCACCTCCCTCCCCCCTTAAGTCTTTCGTACATCTTTTCAGCCAGCAATTGCTTTATGCAATTGAACCAAGAATTTTCTGAATTCTAGAAATAATTGCATGTGTCATTAGCCCCGACTTCAGTTACACAATACATACAATAGACCCCACAGTTATAAATTAAGTCTTTGGTGTCGTTTTCAAATTCACATTGAGTTTTTGAGGCTACTACTGGATCGGCATTTTCCGGTATTGTACTAATGGATACCTCCTGGAGGAGCACCAACTCCTGCTCAGTCCTGGCCAATTTAGGTGGGCCTGCGGGCTCTGCTTCCCCTGCTCAAAGCTCCTCCTTTTGCAGGCACAGGAGAGGTTGCCTCCTGCTTCCTGATAGTCCTCCGTTCTAGCTGCTCTGGGCTCATAGTCACATTTGATACAGACAATTTATTATCATTAACTTCAACAGGGATGTCCCTGATGTTTATTGCAGGTCGACTAAAATCTTTAGTGTACACAGGTTCACCAACATTCGTTGGTAACACTGCGAGAGTGCCTCTCAACCCCTCAAATGGTCAACGTGCTTCTGAACGATCCATCCCTCTATCCTTACTTCATATGAAAGAGGTCTGGTCTCAGAGACTACCCATCCAGGAATCCACTTAGGACCGCTGCCGAAGTTTTTCACGTAGATGAGAATCATAACTCGTCTTCTGGTTGCACAGCCTTGATTCTACCCTCCTCTGCAAATTTGGAAACATAAGACTTAACCTCGTCCTGAGATGATGTTTCATTAACTGTTCAGGAGGTGGAACATCTGTAGTTGCATGTGGGATGGTGCAGTAATTCAGCAGAAAACGTGAGGCTCTTATTGCTAAAGATCCACCTGATAAGTTTTTTTCATGCCAGATTTAAAAGTTTGGATGGCTCTTTCGGCTAAGCAGTTCAATGCTGGGTGGTAGGGTGCTACCATTATGTGTTTTATACCATTAGGAGTGGTGAAGTTTTGAAACTCCGCCTGTGAACACTGCCTCATTATCAGATATGATTATTTCAGGCAACCATGAGTTGCAAAACAGTGCCACAGCTTTGATGGTCACCATCAATGACAGTGTTTTCACTTCAAAAATTTCTATCTATTTAGAGTGCGCATCAATTATGAGGAGAAACATTGTACCCATAAATGGTCCTACAGAATCGACATGGATGCGGAACCATGGCCATTCAGGCCATTCCCAAGCTGTGGCTGGAGCTGTGGCTGGCAGGTCTTGCTGCTGGCACTGTTGGTAGTGCCTTACCATGTTCTCAATATCAGTGTTGATTCAGGGCCACCAGCTCCAACTAACATATTCATTTTCGAGATACCAGGGTGGCCACTGTGTAGTTCCATCAGGAGTAGCTTCCGGCCAGTTACAGGAATGACCACTCGTGTTCCCCACAGCATAATGCCATCTTGACAACTAAGTTCATGTTTACGGATGGGGTAGAGTTTCATGTCCTCTGAAACTGCCCCATTTCCCCACGCCGTAAGGATTTTATCTCGTACTCCAGATAACAGTGAATCCTGATTGGTCCAGGTTTTGATTTGTTTCGCACAGACTGATAGTGTATCCAAAAAGTTTAAGGACAAGACAATTTCTTGAGGAATATGTGTACATGTAATACTTTCTCTCAAGGGCAGGTGACTCAGGGCATCCACATTTGCAATATGTACCCCTGGTCGGTGTTTGAAGGTATATTCATATGTGGCCAGGATAAATGCCCACCTCTGTATCCTCGTAGGGGCTATTGGCGGAACAGCCTTGTTCCCCTTAAAAAGGCCCAGCAGCGGCTTGTGGTCTGAAACAATAGTGAAGTGCCTCCCATGTAGATATTGATGGAACGTTTTGACACCGAAAACTATTGATAGGCTCTCCTTTTCGATTTGTGAATAACCTCTTTCAGCTACTGATGGTGTTCTTGACACATATCCTATCAGCCTTTAAGCCATTTCATGGGATAACACAGACCCAATGCCATATCGAGAGGCGTCACACATCAGCATTAGTTCCTTCGAAGGGTCGAAGTGTACAAATAGGCTTGAAGGCTGCAGCAATTATTTCACCTTGTTGAGAGCTGTTTTTTTTTACATAAATTATAGGAATAAGGAATTAGGAATAAGGGATGAGGAATTCCCCAAAAAACAGCAGCGGTGCTTCTTTCGTAGGGTCAGTAAGGTGGCTGGCACAGTGGATAGATTTGGCAAAAACCACCCATAATAATTGACTATTCCTGGAAACGATTTAAGTTCAGACACATTCGTAGGGGAAGGCACTTCTTTTATGGCCCTGACTTTCTCTATGACAGGGTGTAGCACGTGTGCATTGACCCTGTGTCTTAGATAAGTCATCTCCCTGGCTTGAAAAGTGCACTTTTCTTTCTTGAGTTGAACTCCAGCCTCCTGAAATCTTTTTAACACCTCTTCTAAGTTTGCCAGATGTTCGGCCTCTGTGACCCCTGTGATGAGTACATTATCGAGGTATACCACAACCTATGGCAACCCCTGTAGTAGGCTCTCCATTGTACATTGGAATATTGCACATGCCATCAAGACACCAAAAGGCAGGAGCGTGCACTGAAAATGCCCCTTGTGGGTGTTTATCGTGACATATCCTCAGGAACTGTCATCCAACTCAAGCTGTCCATAAGAGTGACTCATGTCCATCTTGGCATATGACTGGTTCCCAGCCAGTTTTGCATAAAGATCTTCGATTCGTGGAAGAGGATACTTGTCCAGCTTTGTAGTTTGATTAACGGTTTATTTGTAATTACCGCAAATGTGGATAGTATTGTCGGGCTTCAAAACAGGGACCACGGGTGGAGCCCATTCTGCAAACTGAGCCGGCTGGATAATATCTAGTTCTTCTAACCTCTTTAGTTCAGCCTCCACTTTCTCATGCAGGGCATATGGTATGGATCTTGCTCTGAAAAATCGAGGGGTGGCTTCTGGATTCACGTAGATTTTAGCTTGTAAGCCCTTAACTCCTCCCGGAAGACACTGTCATATTTTCTTAACAACTCTGACAATCTCCCTGTCCTCTTTTGGAAAATGTCACCCCAAGTTAACTTTACTCTCTTGAGCCAGTTGTGGCCCAGAAGGCTTGGTTCTTCACCCATTACTACTATGATAGGTAGCTGGGCAGACTCTGTCCATAGCTTAGAGGTATACCTTTACTTCTTCTCCAGTATATGTTTTCAGCTTGGCTGAAGTGCTCTTTAAATTTAAAGGCTGGGCACCAATCTCAAATACTGGAATTTGTGCTTACCCATCAGAATGACTGATACACCTATATCTAGTTCCATATTTAGAGGCTTCCCATTTACACAGAGTGTTACAGTGATTGGGTCTGGCTTGACATCCTTGAGATTGGAAAGAGTGTAAATATCAGAATTACTGGTACCAAGGTCTTCCACACTGTGTACTTGTGACATCTTGTTGGATTGGCTATTCGACTGCCTCCACCTAGCCCTGCATTGTCGTCTCAGGTGTCTTTTTTTCCACACTAATGGCAATCAGTGTCCTTAAATTGACAAGATTCAGGAGTGTGTTTACTCTTACATCGATAACATTGGACCTTAGGAATCACTGTCCGACTGTCTCTGCTGTATCCTTTAGTCCCACAACTTATTGGAACTGCTTCCCATTTTCCAGTGGCTGTGGCCTATTTGGCGTCACAGCTGGCTGCTGGTTCCCACCCAAACTGTGCACGGCGACGCTTTGCGCACCCTGTAGTTCCAATGCATCTGCCTCAGCGCTTTCCATAGCGAGCGCAATCTCCACCACGCGTTTGAAATCAACATCAACTTCTGCTAACAACCAACATTGTATGGTATCATTACACATGCCACAGCTAATTGATCACACAGCATATAATTTAGGATCGTACCAAAATTGCAGTGCTCTGATAATTGAGTTTCACAATGTATGTCGCGATCGACTTCCCCAGTGTTCTCACTCGCAAGTTAAACTTAAAGGATTGCATTATGACTGAAGGTTTCGGTTGGAAATGACCCTATTCCTCTGCAGAGGAGTCGAATCAGTCTATCCGGCTGAAAAGCAGCTTCTTGGTGAGTAAGATAATTTTCTATTCACAGTCATCAATTAAACACGATACTCACAGATGCAGGCAGGAGAAAGTGCCAGGATAGTTTTTTCCTCATCACCAAATATAAAAATACGCTCCAGGAAGCTTCTTAGTCAACCAAAATAAACTTCGCTTACACGAGAGCTTCCGTGGCTGCTAGAATCCAGCCAGCCCCTCATACAGCCATTTTGCCTAGGAAACCCCGCCCTAGAATTTATTTCCCTGTGCTTGCCACACATTGGTTGAACATATCACTAGACGCTTTCTCAGTTGAACTGGTCTTAAAGTGACAGTCATTACATCCTTCTCCCCTGTTAGTTGCTTAATTGTCCACCACTATTTATGGCTAGATATGACAAGATTGTAAAGCTTTATTTTGATCCATTGGATGTGGAATCGCTTAGCTCTATCTATTGCAAGCTGTTTTCATTGTTTGGCATGATATTGTAGCTTCACAAGGTTGCCACCTCAATTTTAGGTAAGCCAGGTGCTGCTCTGGGCATGCCATTCTGCACTCTTCATTGAACCAGAGTTGATCCCCAGCTTGATGTAATGGTAAAGTGAGGGATATGCTGGGCCATAAGCTTACAAATTGTGGTTGAATACAATTCTGTTATTGTTGATAGGCCACGCTGCCCCATGGATGCCTAGTTTTGAGTTGTTAGATCTGTTCCGAATCTATCCCATTTAGCACACTGATGGTAACAAGCAATACGATGGAGGGTATGTTCAGTGCAAAGAAGGGACTTCGTCCTCACAAGGACGATGAGATGGTCACTCTAGCCAATACTGCCTTGGAGTAGATTGGTGAGAACAAGGTCTAGCATGTTTTTCCCTCTTGTTGCTTCCTTCATCACCTGTCACAGGCCCAGAGTGGCATATATATCCTTTAGGGCTCAGCCAGCTCAGTCAGCAGTTGTGCTACTGAATCACTCTTGGCGATGGACATTGAAGTCTCCCACCCAGAGTACATTCTGTGCCCTTGCAATCCTCAGTGCTTCCTCCAAATGGTGTTCTTCATGGAGGAGTACTGATTCATCAGCTGAGGGAGGGCAGTAGGTAGTAATCAGTCAGAGATTGTCCTTGCCCATGAGACATCATGAGTTCCAGAGTCAATGTTGAGGACTCCCAGGGCATCTCCCAACTGCACACAACTGTGCCACAGCATCTGCTGGGTCTGTCCTGTTGGTGGGACAGGGCATACCCAGGAATGGTGATGATGGTGATGGTGGTGTCTGGGACATTATCCCTAAGTTATTTGACTGTCAGGCTGTTGCCTGTCTAGTCTGTGGGACAGCTCTCCCAACTTTGGCACAAGCTCCAGTTGTTAGTAAGAAGAACTTAGGGTGTATGGAGGATTTTGCAGGTCTTGTAGTGTACTATATATGTACAGGTAAATTATTGTATCTAATATGAAATGTAGTATAGAAGCCCCTATAATACAATATACTAATAACATAATGTAAATGTAATGTTTCGTAGAGTAACATTTAAGAGGTTATAGGAGCACAATATATACTGGAACATATTCCATCTATTTGTTATCTGTACCTTCAAATAGTGAACTTAGGAAGTCTTCTCCCATGAAGATATTCATGTTATTAAGTTGTTCATATATGTAACATGAGGTTCCTTTGATTATTACCAGCCTTTTGAGAAATTTTCTTTATATTCCATCCTTTGGCAAAATTTAACCAAATTTCTTCAGACAGGAGGGGTATAGGAGAGGTTTTTATAAATCCCATAAAACCTACAATGAGAACTCACTGTGGTTTCCAATACTACTACAGCTGGAACTATCAACCGTAGCTGAGAGCGAATGAAAATGGAACTGTTTGCAGAACTTAAATATTCATAATATTGAAGATAGCAGGAGTCAGTTATGGAATTTTGTCACATATGGATTCAGATGGTATAATAAATCATCAGAGCAAAGCTGGAGTGGTCGATGAATGCCATTTGATCTTGAACTCTTCTCCCACTATAAAAGTATATTTGGTAACGCTGCTGTTTTATTTGTGATTATAATTATGCATTTTGCTGCTTACACATTTAATGCATTGAGTATTACAGCCAACTATATCATTGAGAGGATTGTATTCTTGCTTAATTACATGAAAAGTCAAAGGCACTATTTATTATACTGTAATTGGAGCCTGTTGTCAATCACATAGCTTTAGATTGAGAGGCCACACTAATGGAGAGGGCCCAGAGGCAACAGGATGGTATAACAGGAATTGTTGTCAATCACAGAGCCTAAAGTGAAAGACTACACTATTTTGGAGACATGCAGACATATTAGGAGTTATAAATGGTGGTTGTGGTAAATTACTAAGATTTAAACATGCTAATCTATAGAGGGTCTGAAGCAGTATGTTATAATCGGAGACTGTTATCAAGCAACAAGGTTTAGAGTGATAAGTTACTCTATTTAAGAACAAAGAAAATTACTTGAGCACTCCTGATTGAAGCAGTCCCGGGCCTCAGCCTGGTGACCTTTGCACTCTGTCCAACCGTGGGTCGAAATGCATTTGCGGGTTCTCTGTTGCGTTCCATTTGAACATGTTACTGAGCACCTGTTCCATGGTCCCCACTGCAGCCACTGTCCTTCAACTGTCAACAGATAAGAGGAACATAAATTCCATGTTGTATCTTTTCTAGCCATTACTGTCAGGCCTGGAATACACTATTGGTCTTACCACTGTATCCTTTTATGGAAGGGGGTGGGACTTATGAAATGACCAGTACTGTAAAGTTTTTTCATATGTAAAACTGAATAAGCAAATGGTCCTTCCCACCCTCCTTTGCTATTGTCAAATTTATTTGTCTCCAACCAAAAGAGAATTCACCAGCCAAGATGGGTGCAGGTAGTCTGTAATAACTTCTCTGGCTTACTTTCACTTGGATTTTCCCCTTCCCTTTGGTAACATTCCCTGGGAAGCTTTGCTGGGGTCAGGAGGTAATGGTTTGGACATATGTATAAGTGTGAATTGGCTCTCCATCACCTCACCCCTATGCAATGTGAAACCAAGCCATCTTGTTCCAGCAGTTCTGCAGCTTCTTGACAACTGTGGCTTTACCCAATCCTGTTTGAAAAGTGAAAAGGAGGCAACAGAGGTAGGCCAGTTGATTTCCAGCCCTGATGTTATGAGCATCAATTCACCTACAACAAATAAACATTTTTTTTCAGTTATGAACTAGCTTTTAGTCTTTTCCATAGAGCAGTAACTAATGTACAAGTATATTGTACTGAATTGTTACATAAAACCCTAAGTGCTGGAAAGGGAATTGCATGTACATTCACTGGTCTCTCATATATTAGATCACTAATTTGGTCAAGGTTTACTGTGCTCTATAAGTCCGGTTTTGCACTCTTTTGTTGCAACATCATAAAATTCCCTAACAATGCAATTGCAAAAAAGGACACCTTATACAAAGTATTTGGGACCAGAGATATTGTGCAAGACATCCTTCTATAATAGCACAGTTTGGAAGCTCCATGGTGCTGTTAGTAGAATATAACACCGGTTTTCTGTTTGGCTACAGGCTTTCATTATCAGCTTTAGAATATTTTGACTTATAACATATGGGACAGTCTGGATCAATTCACAATTCAGGAGGAATGTTTTCAGGTAAATCCTGAACTAGCACCATATTTCTAAAATGCTGACATCAAACAATGACGAATTATAACTGTTCCATGCAACAACCGAATGAGCTAAATAAATAAGGAGGTGAAATTAAAACATTTGATCGCTGTGGAATAGTTTACTTAAAGGGAACAAAGAAAAAGAGGTAGAAATTCATCTCAGTCAGTGGCGCAAAATGAGTGGCATCAGATCAGCCACCAATTTTATGCAGCACCTGAAATTTAGGGCAGGATTTTCTGGCCTCACTTGCTGCCAGGATTGTCCACTCCCATCAAAAGACAATGGACTTCTAGTTGGCCTGCTGCACCCCTGCCACAGGTCCCACTATGGCGAGGCCAGAAAATCCCGGCCTTCGTTTTACTGCAGTCAATGGAATCAAAAATAGGTGCTGCATATAATAGATGGCTGATCTGATATTATCTGTTTTGTGGCCAAGGTGATTTTCCACCCCAAAGTTTACTTTTACTGTTATTCTCTTTACTTAGAGAGTGTAGAAAGATCTGGGTATATATTAGATCCTACAGCTGTTATAATGCAGTATTGTTTACTATCTCTGTAAAAAAGCACTATAGTCATTTCTCGTACCTTAACTGACAAATATACTGCTTTGAATAATACTGAGCTATAAATAATTAAGAATCTAGATTCAAATAATGATGCTCAAATGGATGCTCTCTAAAAAACCACAGCCACAGTTAAAAAAAATTAATGAGCAAAAGAAAAATTACAGTTGTGCACACAGGTTGCATAGGAATACACATATTCAGAGTGTATATGATAGTCACTATAGAATGGTGATAGTGCCACATTTTCACAAAAGATAGAGTACACAAGACCCATGATGATTGCCCTCACAATCCAGGAGGTTATGAGAGACAGCAAATTGGACCCATAATGACAGGTCTTGTAAATCTATTTGGTCATGAGAGATAGAGAAAATAAATGGAACCCTTGGAGACAGGCCTCAGTAATGATTAATGCTTGCTATGCTGTTTATGAGAAAATGACAGAGTACGGATAAATGGATGTGACCCACAGAGTCAGAGACTGAGAGTGAATAACCAGAACTGACAGTAAACTGAAGCAGATCATGGTTGTTTATGATAAGCTAAGCCTGAAAGTGAATAAATGATGCTCACTGTAACAAGGCTTATTAGAGACTGAGACTGATTATGGATGTTTTGGATAAGCTGACTGTGAATTAGTATCAGGGCCTTGAGATAGAGCTCACTAGACTTAAATTGACCATAGTTGTTTATGATAAGCTAATAGTGAGAAGGAGTACTCAGGGCCTTGGAGACAGAGATCACTGTAGATTGAAGCTGGTCAGGGTTATTATGAACGAACAATTATGTCCAATAGAAATCACTGATTCGCCACAAGCGTAGCTACAATGACACTGTTTTAGCCACGTTTATTAATGGTAGTACAAAATGCCAACAAATTTTACCAACAAATGTACATATTGAAGTAACTATGCCATGTATAGTAGTGAGATCATATGCTCAACATCAACATTACTCTTTTTTTATTTATCAATCAGTAATGCAGTTTACCACATCTGAATTTCCTAATTTACCACACGTAGCTAGGAGCTAACATACTGGGCAACACCTTGATACAGTGAGTGAGTAAATGTGCTTTCTGGAGACAGGTTCTACTGTAGACTCACGTTAATGACAGTTGTTAATGAAAAAAAACATAGAGAAAGATTAAATGGTCTCATGGACACAGACATCACTACAGGCTGATTAAATCCAGATTGTTTTCTTTCTTATGTTTTTCCAGTTGTGATCTCCATTTCGTTTCCATTTTTTCCAGGTTGGATTTTCTCTCACACACTTTATAGTATTTGTTGCTGTAGATGAATATCTTCGAGGTCAGAGGTGATGACATGAAATTCAGACAGGATCGCAATCATCATATTGACTATTAAAAGCAATAGATTACAGCTACTAGTAAACATAGACTAGTAAACACTAGGCTCAAAATCAGCATCCAAAAGAAGATAGTAGTATTTGAGTGTAATGATAACAGACTGTGAATAATTCTCTTTAAACAAGAATCAAAACTTCCACTTCCACAAGAAGCCCTGCATAGGAACTGTATTCGAAGGATAATAATACATTTTGAAACTGCACTCCTGTTGTAAATTAAATGTAAAAATGTTTTGTGACTTTTTGTGATAATTTCATAACCCTATTCCTGGTTTTGGTTGAAGTATCATGACAGTCCTTTGAAATATTGAATTCTGCAAAAGACACAAAGTGTCTTGTTGGGTCCTACAAATCAGACTTTGAAATATAATGCTGTTCCTTCATCATCATGGGTCCAAATCCTAGAGCTGTCTACGCAACAGCCATGTGGGTGCACCACCGCCACACAGACTGCAGCAGTTCAAGAAGGTAACTCAACTGCACCTTCCCAAAGGAAAGTAGGGATGGACAATAAATACTAACCTTGCCAGCATGCCCTCATTCCAGGAATGAATAACAAAAAAAAAATTAAGTTGTGCTTCATTATATCTGTGCTTTTTTCTTTACCGCTGGTAAATATCTATCAATAATAACCTTGCAAGACACTTCATCAAACTTGGAAAGGACTGAGAAACAATCTATTGGCAAGGCATTCACTAATTATGTATGCCAATGAATTTTACTTTTTTGTCTTTGCAGTGGTTTCAGTAGTAGTAAAACAATGAAATGTTTCCTCCAAACCTCATCACATCAATAAAAATATAATGCAAATGGGCTTAAATTGTGGCAGATATTGAGTTAAAGTTCTACAGCAGGCTGTTCCACATAATAAAGCAGTACGAAAGTTAAGTTTGGAGTTAAAATTAGTGTTCAATCCGGGCTGAGCTAAACTGATGCAACTGAAAATGGTGCTTTTACTGTAGAGTTGAGTGATAGAGATCAGATTAATTAACAGAATTTACAGCACAGAAATAGGCCATTAGGCCCAACTGATTTATGCTGGTGTTTATGCTCCACATGAGTCTTCCCTGACTCTACTTCATCTAACTCTATCAGAATGGTCTTTTCTACTTCCTGTACTTGGTTTTTCCTTAGATGTAGCGATGCTATTCACCTTAACTAATCCTTGTGGTAGCAAGTTCCACATTCTAACTATTTTCTGAGTTAAGGTGTTTCTGCTAAATTCATTATTGGATTTACCAGTGACTATTTTGCATTTTTGATCCCTAGTTTTGACTCCTCACAAGGGAAATGCCTTCTCTGCATCTACCCTATAAAACCCCTTCATTATAACCCCTTCCGATAGGTCATCCTCTGCCTTATCTTTTCCTGAGAGAAAAAAGCCCCAGCCTGTTAAGCCTTTGCTGATAGTTACAACTTCTCAGTTCTGGTATCTTTCATGTAAATAAATTATGCATCTTCCCCAATGCCTCTATATCTTTTTTGTAATATGGAGACCAGAACTATGCACCAATATGTTAAGTATGATCTGGCTAAGGCTCGATATAAGACTAGCATGCCCTCTCACCACTTCAATTCTACTGCACTAGAAATGAACCCCAGGACGTTGTTTGCTACTTTTGATAGTTTGTGAACCCGTACCCTTAGATCCTTTTACTCCTCTACCCCATTTTGATTGCTCGATTCCAGGATGTCCCTGAGTATACATCATCCTCGAATTAAGAGACAGCTGCTGCCACTGCTGACCTGTACCCCGGATCTCTTTTCTCCTCTATCATATTTAGACTCTCATTTTTCAAGGAGTTTTGTCAGTGAGGCTTTGCTTAACACTATTATATCAGGCCATTCACATTGAATTGCAGCTTCAATCCTGTCCTCTGTTGGCATCCACATAAGTGTTTAAATACTTCTTTAATTGGGATTACTGGAAAAGGAACTTTGGCATGATTTTCTTTCCCTTCTGCCAGTCTGGCAAGAATTGAAGCCATATTTGCAATCCTGCCTATGATTGATAACTTAGCACAGACCATGGACTGAACCTGGCACTTTCTGATCTGTAGCACTCAGCATTGCACCAGTCAGCACATTTACCCAATGAGTTATTAGAGAAGGTGTTTTGCAGTCTTGCTTTGATCAGAAAAAAACAGTGGATACAAGCAGCAATATTAGGTCACCATTGACTGGAAGCTGGCTGAATCACATCAACACAATGCTACAAGAGCAGCATAGGAGGTGGTCCACCTCCTAATCCTTCAAAGCCCCTTCACCAAATACAAAGATCAAGTCTGGGATGGAATGCTCACTACTCACCTGGATGGATGCAGCCACAACACTCAACATTATCTAAGACAGAGTCATCTTCGTCATTGGCACCTCCATCAATATTCTCTCCTTTCACCACTGCTTATAGTATGTACCATCTACACGACGTAACACAGCAACTAACCAAGCTCAATTTGACAATGCCTCCTAGTCCTGTGAATTCTACAACTAAAAGGAGCAATGTCATGGGAACACCATCATCTCAAAGGCCAAGATTTCCCGGTCGGTGAGTGGGAGATGGGGCCCGCTCTCCGACACGTAAAATGAACTCCCGACGTCATCCTGCCAAATGCTGAGGGATCTAGGTGACCTAGTGCATGAATTGCAATAGGTTAGTATGCGGGTTCTGCAAGTAATTAGGAAAGCTGATAGAATGTTATCGTTTATTGTGAGGGGAATTGATTACAAAAGTAGGGAGGCTATGCTTCAGCTACATACGGCATTGATGAGACCATATCTGGAGTACTGTGTACAATATTGGTCTCCTTATTTAAGGAAGGATGTAAATGCATTGGAAGCAGTTCAGAGAAGATTTACCAAATTAATACCAGGAATGGGTGCGTTGGTTGATGAGGAAAGGTTGGACAGGCTAGGCTTGTATCGGCTGGAGTTTGGAAGAATAAGAGGCGACAAACAAGGCTCGGGAATACACAACAAATGGTAGGATTCTGGGAAGTACCGAGGATCAGAGGAACCTTGGTGTGCATGTCCACCGGCCCCTTAAGGTAGCGGGACAGGTAGATAAGGTGGTTAAGAAGGCATATGGAATGCTTGCTTTCATTAGTTGAGGCATAGAATATAAGAGCAGGAAGGTTATGCTGGAACTGTATAAAACGCTGGTTAGGCCACAGGTAGAGTATTGCGTGCAGTTCTGGAATCTGCATTATAAGAAGGATGTGAATGCACTAGGGAGAGTGCAGAGGAGGTTTACCAGGATGTTGCCTGGGCTGGAGAATTTTAGTTATGAGGAGAGATTGGATAGACTGCGGCTATTTTCCCTGGAGCAGAGGAGATTGAGGGGGGCACATGATTGAGGTGTACAAAATTATGAGGGGCATAGATATGGTAGACAGGAAGGAGCTTTCCCCCTTGGTGGAGGGATCAATAACCAGGGGGAATAGATATAAGGTAAGGGGCAGGAGGTTTAGAGGGGATGTAAGGAAGAATTTTTTCACCCAGAGGGTGCTGGGAATCTGGAACTCACTGTCTGAAAGGGTGGTAGAGGCAGAAACCCTCATAATGTTTAAAAAAGTATTTGGATGAGCACTTGTGATGCCATGGCATACAAGGCTATGAGCCTAGTGCTGGAAAATGGGACTAGAATAGTTAGCTACTTGTTTGACCGGCGCAGACTCAATGGGTCAAAGGGCCTTTTTCTGCACTGTAGACATCAATGACTCTACGACCTCTATGACTCGTTTCAATTTTCAGGTGGGCGGGGGCTTAGCAGAACCAGCTGTACACCCGCCAACCTGTCAATGGCCAATTAAGGCCATTGACAAAGTAATTAAATACTTAATGGACCTGCCCGTCCAACCTTAACATTGGCAGGCAGGACAGGAGCCCTGGCGGGCATTGAAAAAAGCATGAAACCTCAACCACAGGCGGGATGAGGTTTCATGTAGGTTTTTAAATTTTTAATAAAAGTGTTAATGAAAGTGATGGACATGCACCAACTCATGTGACAGTGTCACATGAGGGGACATGTCAGGGGAATTTTTCTTTCCTATTGTTAACATTTTTAAATTTGGCACTGATCTCCCTGAGGCACCACTTAGCCTCAGGGAGATGGGTGTGCTCTTTTGTGCACATGCACGATAAAGCACACACTCGGTTTAGGGATTTCCAGCCCCAGTCGCACAGGGAGCGCATAGCGCTTCCTTGCGAACGTCACGCTGGGCAGGCGTTAATCGGCCCGCCAATGTAAAATGGTGGCGCACCCCCGATTGGAGGTGCACCTCCATGAGCCTGCTCTCAAATAATCCCCCCGTTGGGGAAAATTCTGCCCAAACTTCCTCTCCAAACCAACATGACCCTAACTTGAATTATATCTCTGTTCATTCATCATCGCTGGGTAATCTTTGAATTCACTTTACACCATTGTGGAAGCACCAGCAATAGAAGGACTGCAGTGGTTCAAGAAGATGCCCATCGCCACATTCCCAAGATGGCTAAGGATAGGTGATTCATGCAGCTGCTACCATCACTCACATCCCTCGAGAAAGAAAAACCTAAGAAAAGTTATCAGCATTTTAGGTGAACCTTGATTATCTGGTGGAAGGACTCCCTGCGAGTATTGGAATATGCCGGATAATTGAAAGCCCCGAAGTTAAACTACTGATATCAAGGAATATGTCTCCCTCCAGTTCACTCAATTCAGATGTCTCCAGTAGGATTCCTCTCAGCTATTTTACTGGCAAGACCAGCTGGTGCTGGATCAAAACAATGGAGATGAGCGAAAGAAACAAAAAAAAACTTCCTGTTATTCACAAAAATTCTCAGTTAATTGAGAAAATGAAAAATAAGAGCACAAATGATTGGGGTTTCACTGCATTGTACAAAGTGCACGCAGAATGTATTATATTGTTTTATCTGTTATAAAATCAGCTTCTTAAAAAGAAATAAGCAACTGAGAAAAATCATAGCTTTGTTATCCTGATCTATAGTGTGCGACGTCTGATCAGACACCAAATTCTGAGAATATGCTTTACGTATCATCTTATGGGCAGGATCTTCCATGACCGCCGGTGTCGGGCATGTCTGGAGGCGTAATTGGGCAATCTGGCGCGATCAGTTTCACAACAGCGTGTTTCCTGCCATCGGACATCGGGAACCTCATTGTAATACATCTGCATATCATTATTAGGTCTGCCCGCCAGAATCATCCCCCCGCCGTTGGATCGTCTGCCCATATCGGCGGGAAAGTATGCTGATGTGTTTCACTGTAGCATATAAATGGCGTGAACTTGGCGGGCTTTAAGAGGAACTCGGAGGGAAGTGCACAGTAATGTTGTGTAGTGCTCACCAGGGTCGCCTGTTGGACTTCAAGCTTGAGGCGCATTGGTGGGGATAGAGGGCAAGGACTGCTCTGCAGTTGAATGTAGCACACAAGCATTCTGGGTGGGAGTAGGGTGGCTGAAGGAAGCAGCTATGCATTAGGTTCGCATTAAATAAAGTGACCATTCCTCCGCAACTGTGACAGTTCAAGCGCAGCCATTGACATGGTTGGAGTCGGGCTTTTAGCTTATCTGCCCACTCAAGCAACACAGAAGCATCAAAGTGCCACTAAATGCTCCAGAGCTTTTCACCCCACGAGCACAGACTGCAAAGTAATGAGTGTTCCAGTGGACAGTTGGACGACTGCGTACACTTGCAAAGCTGGCCATGGAGCAGTCACTGGTGGAGGCGCCACAGCCCCTTGTAATGTTAGCACCCTGGTTTGGACCAGTATCCCTGATGGTTCAAGCTAACAGTGCTACCTTGCAGCGCAGGTCAGGAGAATACCTGCGCCTGAGCTGAGAGCACAGAATGCAGTTCAATGAGCAAAGCTGCCACCAATTGGTGGGGTGGAGTGAGGTGCAGATGGATGGGGTTTCACTAATCGTGGGCCATCCAAGTGGTGGCCAGCACTTTATGTGATGCATTAAGGTGCATTTACACTTAACCAAGACAGGACACCCATGCTAACTTACATGCCTCTCTCTTTCATCCTGCAGGAGGAGTAATCAGGATCATGAGCCTGATGAACTAGCTATATGCCTCGTGCTGTATAGAGAGCGAGGATGACGGAGAACAGAGCGACTCAGGCACCTGGCTGCGCAGAGGGAGGAGCAGCACCCTCAGGAAGTGGGGGCTGGGGCTCCCGCACACACCACCAAAGAGCCACAGCGAGCCATTGCTGCTTGGTGCTTAGCAACACCCAGGGTCTACAGATGCTGCCTTTCATTCCTGCAGATGACCGAGAACCAGTGTTACTGAAGACCGCGCATGTTTAGGGAACTGGTCAGTCATATCTGCTACCTGCTGCAGGATTTAGTGCCACTGGGACACGGAGGGCATCCACTGCCAGTGGCTATGAAAGTGACAGCAGCGCTCAATTTCTAGACTAGTGACTCCTTTCATGGATCCATAGGTGACCTCTGTGGGATATCACAAGCCTCCACCCACAAATGCATCCATGAGGACACGGATTCCATCTTCGCAAGGGCACACAACTTTGAGCATTTTGCCTGGGGCCAGGTCAGACAGGATGCAAGAGCAATTGGATTTGCCCAGATCTCGGGTATCCGACAGACGCAGGGTCCCATCAACTGAACTCACGTAGTGTTCAGGTCTCTGTCACAGAACACAGTCAACTACATCAACTGCAAGGGATTTCATTCACTGAATGTGCAGCTGGTGTGCAACCACTGGAAACGCATCCAGCAGGTCTGCTCATGGGTTCCAGGGATTGTGCATGACTCCTACATCTGCAGTCGGTCACAGATCCCTGAAGTTTCCAGGGTCCACAGAAGGTGCATGGACAGCTCCTCGGGCACAAGGGCTACCCACAGAGGACGTGGCTGATGACACCCATGTGGCGGCCTCATACTGCAGCAGAGCGAAGGCATAATGAGGCTCATGCTGCAGCTCGCAATTTGGTGGAGCAGATGATTGGGATGCTGAAAATGAGGTTCTGGTGCTTGGATGGGTTTGGTGAAGCCCTGCAATATTGATCACAGAGGGTGTCATGCATCATCATTGCCTGCTGCACCCTTTACAACCTGGTGCCACAACAGGGAGAGGAGCTGACTGAGGAGGAGATGAAGTAGCTGGAGTTCTCCTCGGATGAGGAGGACGCCGACAGGGATGAGGGTGAGGAGGTCCTCGAAGGTGGCAATGATGGGGATGAGGGCCTCACACTAGCCAAATAAGGAAGGCGCCCTCAGGAGACCCTCATAGCTGAGAGGTTCGTGGAAGATGATGATGACATGCAGTGAGGATCCTCACATTGCATCTGCGAATGTTTGACTCCAGTCTGGCTTATGGCAGTATGCATACCCTCTGCGATAATGCTCCTGTTATGGAGATGCAGTGGAGGCCCTGATAGTCACTCAGTTGCAGGAGGATGATGACGACATGTAGTGAGGACACTCCATAGATCTTCACATAACCTCTGAGAATGTGTGACTCCAGTCTGGCCAAGGGCAGCTCACTTGTACTCCAAGATCAGGGTCATATCATAGAAGCACAGTCATGAAACTTTAGAAGTCATGATCCTTTGTCCGCTTTCAGCACCTGAGCCCTTCAGGTGCACAGTGTCATTGGTCACAGAAGCTGAAGAGATGGGGGCCAGCCCTACCTTAAAGTTGCTGAGAGAGAATGATGGAACTCTGTGACGCCTGCCCCCACTACATTCTGGCGGAAATGACGAGCACCGTTAAGGCGCAGGCGTCAGTAATGTGTCCAGGGAGTGTGAGGCTGGACCATCACTTTGGTCTGAAGCCCACACAGAGCACAGTGAAGAGGCCCTGGACCGAGACACCTGTCCTTATCTTGTGCAGAAAGGTTCCACATCTGACTAAAATTAACACTGCTCATCAGAACAGGGAGCCCTAGGCAGGGTGACATTCTTGGGAGTTAATTGACAATAGTGAACAGTATGTACAAGTGATTAACACCCCTGCCCAGGCATTTGCTTAACTTTCCTACCCTGCCGCTACATCTTGGTGCACCCCAGACATCCACAGCAGAGGTGGAGGCAGCCTGCTGACTGCTATGCCCTGTCTGTGATGACCTTAGCGGGCGTCCTCTGGAGGGCTGAGACCTGGAGGGCCCCAGCCTGCTTTCAGGTACCTGCTGTGTAGCAGTGTCACCCTCCTTAGCCTGTGGAGCTGGAGTTGCTGAGGTCACAGGAAAAGTGGTTTCAGATGGGCCAGACACTCCCTGAATCACCTGAATGGATAGCCCCGGGGGGAACCTGCTAATATTCCTCCCTATGGGTGCCCAAGCACCCCAAGCTGGCTCCGTGAGCGGAAGGGGTAGCTGGAGTGAAATCGAGCTGCCCAGCACCCCTCTCGCAGACATATAGTTGGAGGCCAACTATAGCTCCAGCGATGAAGTTGAGCTTGTGCAGCAATGCAGGAGTGACGTCCTGAAAAAAGGTCTCCATGGTGGCCGCCATCCTACCAGTGTTGACTTCGGTGCATTGGCATGCAGGTGCTATCACTTCAGCCTGAAGAGGGACAGACTCCTCCATCATGCCTTGCAGTCTGAGGAGTGCAGCAGACATCCCTTCCTGATGTTCCTGAGCTTGCCTTTGCAGCTCCAGCAACTGTGACATGACCGCGTCCAGAGGCTTGTCATCTGACTCAGATTCAGCAATATTCTGGCTGCCAGAAGTCCTCTGAGTGCCAGACACCTGGGAAGGCCCTGCCGCCACCTGCTGTGGATCAGACAGTGCAACGTGCTCACCAGATTGTGATTCCGAGGCTACTCTAAAGCTAGGCCCCATCGTGGTGTGTGTCTCTGCGCTGGTGGTGGGTGTGGGTGAGCGCTGTGACAGGACTTCAAGAAGGGTGCCTCCAGGTTCCTCTTCAAAGGCTTCTTTGGAGCTTGATTGGAGGCCCTGGGTCATGGATTCTGTCAGCTGTTTCCCAGGTGTACCTGCGGAAGCAAGGAGAGATACATTGTGCATAGCAGGGACCTATGAAACAGGACAGATCACTCACAGAATGGTTGTCTGATGGATGTTGCACTGTTGGATCCTCACTTAGTAGAGGTCAGCCGACCTCACCGTCAACACAGGACTGGTCCAGATCATCGCTGGCCAGCTGGATGGCTCTGTTTTCAAAGTTTATAAGGACTTTGATTTCATCAGTCCTCCGCTGGTCTATGACCTCTCCCTCTTGTTGTGTGCCAACTTGTCCTGAATGAATAGAGACAGAGAGAGTGTAAGCAGGATGCCTGGCAGGCCAGATGATAAAGATACCTGGCATGTGTGGGTGGTGAGTGGTCCCATGGACAGGATGAGAACAATGAAGGTGTGTATGAGAGAGTGAATGATGCTGCTCCTTAAACAGGCAGTGAGTGAGATCCCTGTGAATGTGTGGTGGGTTTGTGAGTGTGTGAGTTGAGAGTGTGAGAAAAGTGACTTACCTTGTGGAATGGAGGAGACCATTCATCCTCTTGCAACACTGGTTGGCTGTCCTCTTTTGAAAAGCGCTGGTACAGACCACAGCTGCCACTGCCTCCCAAGCTTGTTTGCTCACGCCACTACCCATCCTACGGCCAGAGCGGGGGTAGAGGACATCGTGGCGGGCCTCCACGGCATCCAAAAGACATTCCAATGCGTGTTGCTAAACCTGCGGGTTGCAGTCTTTTTGCCTTTCGTGCACATCTTCTCTGCAGCAGTCAGAGGCTGGAAACACTGAGATGTATGTGTGCAACTAGAATTTAAATATGGCACCCGGCGTGATGAAGCAGTGAAGTGATGGCGTGGTGAGTGAATGATAGCCTGCTCACCATGGAAGCGGCGTGTTTCCCGGAAATGCGTAAGTAATGCAGCAGGTTTGGGATAATACGGCGTGAAAACCCGTCATCATGGCAGCCAGGTAAAACATCATTTTACCCGCCTGCTACCGCACTTCGTGCAAATCTGGGGCGATTCCACCCATTGTTTAATTTGCAAATTATAGATTTTTGAAACATCTTTTTGATGTTACAGTCAATGAAATATTCCTATTCAAATGCTATTTCTCTTTAAAAACAAAATGGAAATGACAAGCTTTAAGGAGGTATAATTCCTGAAGGAGGAAATCACTGGAGTAAATCAAAAAGCATTCAGATATTCTAAACATGCAAACTGAAGCGTGGCATCACCTTAATTACAAGCTAAACAAATAGCATGGAGGTTGCTGTTATGAATGGTGGAACAGACTGAACCAGCTCTCAGGTAAAACACATCCTTTAAATAAAACAAAAGCAAAATATATCAGATGCTGGAAATCAGAAATTAGAACAGAGAATGCTGGAACTGCACAGCAGACCAGGCAGCATCTGTGGAGAGAGAAACAGAGTTGACATCAGAACTGGAAGAATTTTGAGATGCAACAATTATTAACCAAGTTCAGAGGCATGGAAAGAACGGAATTATGAGGAGAAAGAACAAAAGGGAAGGTTTGTGAATAGGCAGAAGGCAGGGGTGATTAAAACCAAAAGGAATATTGGTGCAAGGCAAATTGGGCTTGGAATGTGACAAGTGCAGAAGCAAAAGATGGATCTAGAGAACCACTATTTGAACCACCCTCTTCCTCCCTTCCTTCAATCACTTCCTTTGCATTTGTTTAAAACCGCCTCCATCTCTAACTTATTTCATTTCTGATGAAAGGTCATTGACTTGAAACATTAGCTTTATTTTTTTCTCTCCAGGGGTATACATAATCTGCTTTGAATTTCCAGCACTTTCTGTTTCTTTTTATTTCCTTTAAGTATAAACAGAGTTCAATGAACTATGTGAAAGACCTAAAAGCATTTGGCCCCGATTGAGGAAATCAGAAATAAGAAAAATAAACTATTTTAAAATACATCAAATGGCAAGGCAATTTCACATCTAAAAATGAATTGGAAAAAATATTATTACAGACAACGAGAATGTAATTGTCAAACGCTTTGCAGATCTGGGTTCAGGTCCCTCCCAGAAAGAGAGTATAAGGGTTGTCAAATGGGTTCAACAGTTAGTTCAGACAACAGAAAAAGCTTTCAATTTTATCTAATTTTTAAAAGAAAAAGTAAAGTTAACCAAACATGGCTGAATCAGAATTTGCCCAAATATATATGAAATCTAAATTGTCCCAGTTAAAAGCTTACTCAGTGGAATGACTTGTTGCAATAATTCAACAGACAAGAAGCCTGATTTTCATTTCTCATTGCCCTCACTCCTAACCCTAGAAGCACAGCAAGAAATATTCCTGACCTCAAATAAACATTCTGATAGATATACAATTAAAATAAATGTTTATACCAACCAGGGCAGAGTGCAATGTTGCAGAGCTTGGTTTGGAGCTCTGGGCCCTGACACGCTTTCCCTCCATGTTGTGGAGCAACGCACATCCGAGATCTGGTTCTCGATCCTCTCCCACAGGTAACTGAGCACAAACTCCATGGCGACCATTCCTCCCACAGACCATGTACTACAACACATTGTAAATCACATGAGGGATCTGTCACCACAGATTGCTAAAATAACAAATACAACTCTTTCTTCCTGAAGACGACAGACCTACTATAGTATAAAATATGAAAACATGCCTCTTTGGTGATGTTTTCTTACTGAAATAGATAACTGTTAGCATATCTGAGGATTTTTTTGGGACATTGTTGTTCTCTTAACGTTATCAAATTAAAATTCAAAACTTCTTACTGATACTTTGACAGAAAGTATCTCACCTAAAATTTCAATTTTGGTGTAATTTCAGTGCTTGCAGCGGAGAGTCATGCTCAAACAGAACTAATGCTCCAGCCTGCACTCTTTCAAGCACCTGTCATGGATCCTGGAGTACTGAATTTACTCTACCAAATTCATATTTAAGGAGTACCAGAATCAATCATTGAATCTTTTCAAAACTGTAATTACTTTCAACCTTCCCAGAGCAATTTAACACCTCTGATACAATGCTTAAAAAAAAGGATGATAGGGTTTTGAAAGTTGCAGTGACAATTTTAAGAAGCCTGTATTTGTCAAACTTAAAATAGTGGACTGAAATAAACACTGCTGTTATTTCTACACCATACAATATTTGCACAAGTGTTCCAATGCCAGATGCCAAGACTTTAGTTGTGCCATGATTTGGAGGCAACAAGGGGAGGCCAAGTGTTTCCCCGCCGGGAGAGGTGAAGCAGACAACATTGCATGAACCATTGTCCTTCCCAAGGCATCGTTGTGGCACATTCCCTGATTAAGTTACTGAGGAACAAAGAGTTTCAAATACTGCTTCTCCCTATCCCCTGGTGGAACACAGTAGGTGGTTTGGGAAAATGTGGGGAAAGGGAAGGAAAAAAATAATCAGCTAAAAGATTTAAAATGACAGGCCCTGGATATGTACAGAGTATATTTGTGAGCTGCCTGGATCAAGCGATTTTATGGCAAAATCCTAATACGTTCCTCCTTCCATAACATAACCAGCAAAGTTCTTTTGAGGCAATTTATCACCAGGGCCTTAGCCTGATTTGATTACTCTTTTCATTGCATTAACTTGTATTTAGGCTGCATTCCTGATTGTAAACGCATTTCAAATTCTGTTACATAAACAAAATTATCGGACACCTATTTGTGTTCCTGAGCAAGTAGTTTGTGCTGAGTACAACGTGGTGAGGGGAGATTGTGCTACGTATTACAGGAGTGTTTAGTTTGTTCAATATCTTGAATGGCAAAGGGCCAGGAAGAGTTAATGGAAATCTTAGAAAAACATGATCGCATAAGCATTTTTAAAAATCATAACAAATATGTGTGCACATGCTCAAGTTTAGGCATTGGAACCTGTATTGCTTTTCGACCTTGGAAATGGTTGTGTGCAAAAATGAAGCACACCTCTAGGATGGCAAGCTGGCATGATAGGAAGTTGGTATCATGTAGGTTGAACAGGTTACAGATTCAAAGAGTATGAGTGCGAGATGAAGATCTTAGAAAGATAAGCAAGTGTAATCACTGCCAAACTGTATGTGAACATGCAAAATAGTTTGAAAGTTTTAAAAGTGAAGGCAGTGGAGACACATGAGCAAAATAAAAGGAAAAGAGAGAATCATTTTTCAAGCCTACAGAATCATGGGGCTCAACTTTCACACTGAATTTGCACGATCTTCAATGTGTGCAATGGAAAGTGCCCAGCCTATCTGAGTGAAATATATTTTAAGTAACATCTGAACAAAAAAAAAATACCAAATCCTTATTCGGGAACAGTATGCAACCAGGCTATGCACAACAACTACTGGGGAAATACTGTACGCTACACCCAGGTGCTGTATCTAAGGCCTATTGAACTTTACCCCATCATTTAATTTTTGTTAAGTTATTCCCCAAAAACGCTGAAAAATGCCTTTCAGTGCACCCTTATTTACATTCTGGACACTTTGGTCTTGCAGTTTCCTTTTGGTTTCAGCATATTATATAGTTCTATAATTTTTAAAAAAAATGAATTTATGATAGCTATTATTAGAGCTCACCCAGCCTCAATTTCTTCTTTGAAATTAAATATCATGCATGCTAATTAACTTGTGGTGAGGTGTCATGATGTGTGATAGCACCAGTTACTTTTGACTTAAAGCTGTCATAAACTTCCACACAAATCCCAAAACAAATCAAGAACAATTCCAACAGGAACTAAAGTATCTTCTTCATTGGGGGAACAATTCTTCAAAAACAGTAAGAGCTGTAATCCAGGAGAAGCAAGGTCCTCGGGTGCTTCAAAACAAAATTGGTCAAAAATATCGTCCTCTGCAGCTACCAAATTTAGCCAATGGATGTGTGTTTCATGTAGCTTTGTAAACTAGGATCTAAGAGATGCTCAGAAAGTAGTTGAAGAATGAATGGAATGTCTCTAGGTCTATTTCCAGCTAGATGGTTGCAGCAAAGAATGTATTTCCAATCACAAACAAGAAACTTAAACAAAGCCAATTACTTTATTTTGCGGGGAGAGCTGACTGAGGTTGATTGAGTAAACAGACTAAAAGGTATGGCAGAATGGCAGTAAGTAAACAGTGGAAAATATGTAAAGAAACAATTCAAAATGTTCATCAAAAATAAATTTCATTGATAAACTAAGGGCAGAATTTTGCCCTTGGCATGCAGGATCGGCAGGGACGGGCGGGGGCAGTCGGGATGATGACCACTGCTCACGATGAGCAGAGCTCCACGATTTTACATGGGCAGTCCAATTAAGGACCACCCAGCGTGATATGCAGCCTGCGAATGAGCACAAAGGGGCAGGCGGGGCAGTGGCATGATGTCCACCGGGTCCAATGGCAGCCTGGTGACAGATTCAAATGTGGCCTCGGCAACCCCTTTAAGGCTGCCACAGAAGGACACAGAAGTCCTGTGAATGGAGACCATAGCGGGTGGATATGGCAGATGGGAGGGCAGGCCAGCGGTGCAGTCGGCCCTGCATTTCTTGGATGAGTGCCTCACAGCCCTTCTGGAGGAGGTGCCAGCGAGGAGAGGAACCTGTGTCCCCCGGGACGGGAGGAGGAGGCCACCCCACCTCACCAAAAAGGCCTGAGAGTAGGTGGCATCCAGGGTCAGCAGCCATGACGTTGTGAGGCGCACATGGGTGCAGTGCCGGAAGTACTTCAATGATCTCCTGCGATCGGGAGAGGTGAGTACCTTGTTGGCATGGGTCACTTTGCAGAACAGTTAAGAGCTGCCCATCGCCCCTGTGGACCTCAGAGCGGTTAGAGTGTGAGTGGCAAATATCAATGAGGCACCATCTGGGCAAGGGGGTGAGTCCTGGCTGCTTGGACTGAGCGCCTTGAGGTTCCAAGGTCACGAATCAGCTGAGGCCTGCCAGATTGCAATGGCGCTGCAGTTAGAGAGTGAACTAATCAATGCTCCTCTGCCTTTTCAGAAGAAAATATCCCATAACAATGCTGAGAGGACGTGGACTGGCGGGATGCCCCCACACCACCTCATCCTCAGGTGATACGAGCAGAAGGCCCTGGAGCTGGAGTGGCGCCATGCACCTCGGTCAAGCACCTGCAGTGAGGTTGGGGTGCCAGAGGAAGGTAAGAGTTCAGTGCACTGGAGTGAGAATGTAGGTTATTGCAACCATTTCAGTGTAGTCTCTATACTGATGTGAGCCTCGAACCTAGAATCCCCATTGATAATCGAAAGACGAGGGCACCATGATGCATATTTGTGTCTCATTAGGATGCCAGGCATGCACAGTGCAAGTTTCATAACTTAAACTAATGCATGTCCTTCTTCTCCCTTTTAGACTCACCAGCAGCCGTTCGTTATGAGGAGCCTGAAGGCCCATTCTTGACCCCTTAGGACCACCATGCTCACCACACACCTGCACCACACCCTCTCTGTCAAGCAGGCACCAGCGCAGATACCAGCACCTCAGTGGGCATAACATTGCCGTGTAGTATATCAGTGCACGTTGGTGAGGGCACTTCACACTTGCTTGAAGTGCAGACGGAAGCAGAGAGTGCTCAGGGCGCCGGCAGTCAGAGGACTGCTGGAGACCAGGACAATGCTCAGTCGATGGCCGATGATGAGCCTCTGGAGTCGTCCATGAGGCAGCAGATGCTGGATGTCCAGCAGGGTGTGCGGGAGGGTCTGGCTGAGATACATGAGGGAATGCATGTCATGGTCTCCGTTGTGAAGGAGTCTCTGCGGAGCGTAAGTACTGCATTGACCCTCATGGCCGAGCACAATGCCTCCTCCATGGAAAGAGTGACAACTCTCACGGAGATGCTCCTCCAGGGCATCAATCAAGGGCTCCTGGCGATGCCCTTGGACTTGTAAGCCCTCACACTGGCAATGACTTCGCTGATCAGCGTCAGTGTGGGAGGTGGATTGGGCACCCAGTATCCTAGCTAGGTGACTGTCCATCAATGATGAGCAGGGAGGTCCAAAGCAACCTGACATTGACGCATGAGCTGCCTGTCATCTCTGCAGTCTCCTGCTCTGGATGATGGCAGCAGCTCCTCTGCCAGTGACCGTGGCATCTGATGAGGCTGCAGCAACTGGGCAGATGCCAGCCGTGGCACTGGCCACTTCCTCCCAGGTGGGGTCTGCACAGGTTCCACGGGCCAGAGTCATCAAGGCTAACAAGACAGCAGAGTGAACAGGCTGTCTCTAATGCTGGTGCCAGGGAGGGGGAAATACCTAGATCTGTAAGTGAAAACTTAAAGCACTTTAAGCACAAGACGGCCTTATCATGGGTGACATTTGGTTCTCCCATTTTTCTTTCCTTTTTTTAACTGTGTGATGGAAAACACCGGTTAATGTTAATTTCTGCAATGTTTCACATTCACAAGTAAATAAGATGTTATTTTGTGCAACTGGCCTCTGTATGATTCATTTGTTCTGTAGGTGCATGGTAGGCAATGTTATGATGTAACATGTGTCTCTTGAAACTTTATTGCAATGGCACATAGTGTATGTTGTTGACCAAGGAACTGGTCCTATCAAGGATCAAATATGGAGCCTGCAGCCCTGGCATGAGGTGGTGGTTCTTATTTGGTAGCCTAGCTGAAGGAGCGTTGGATCAAAGCGTCCCAGGTGTCCCTGCCTACTCTGGAGGTTGCCCAGGTCAGTGCCTATGCCCTCAGCGTTCTTCTCAACATGCTCATCCTCAGACTCACTACAGACTCACTCATCATCTATTGACTGTGCAGCTGTGTCAAGGTCTCCACTACGTCACCCATTGCGAGTGCCAGATTGTGGAGAGTGCAGTATGCACACACGATCTAGGGGGTATTGCAGTGTGCTGCCTGAACAGTCCAGGCATTGGAAGCACATCTTGAGAAGACCTATGGTGCTCTCTACCATCACCCTTGTGAAGGCATGGCTCCTGTTGTACCGCTGCTCGGCCTCCATTCTTGGATGGCGGACAGACGTCATGAGCCACCTTTTGAGGGGATAGCCCTTGTCACCCAGCAGCCATCTATCCAGTTGGGCTGGAGCACTGAAGAGCCTCAGCACCTGGGAGTGCCTCAGGATGTAAGTGTCATGGGGGCTGCGAGGGTACCTTGCACACACTTGCAGGATCTGCATCTTGTGATCACATTCTATCTGCACGTTCATGGAGTAGAATCCCTTCCTGTTGACGAAGGCTTCGGGCTCACCCGCTAGTGCCTTGACGGCCACATGTGTACAGTCTATTGCACCCTGGACACAGGGGAACCCAGCAATCACTGCAAAATCTCTGGCTCGTTCTGCCTGGCTGGCCTGGTCCAAACGGTAATGAATAAAAGTCAATGCACACCTGAACAGAGCATCTGTCACCAGTTTGATGCAACTGTGGGCAGCTGATTGGGACACTCCACAAAGATCCCGCACTGGGGTCTTGGGGTGTCCACCCACACAGTTGGAGCTGATCTCAGGGCCGATGGAGGTCACTGTCTCCATTGAGAGATGGAGCCTCCATCGGTATTGCATCTCAGACATTTGGGGTAGCTATAAACTAAAAACCCTATAAACCCTGGCAGCAAGATATTGGCATCTTCTGCGGCCCCTTCTGCCTTGTAATTCCTGTTGGTCCTGCACCTCTTGTGCCTGCACCTCTCCTCCCACAGGTCACTCCCCTGGAAACTGAATTGGGACACCTGGCCTCCTCCCCCTTCTGGCTCTCTCTTCCTCCTCAGAGGAGGTGCCTCCAGTGGAGACCACAATCCCCATTACCAGGGTAAGGGAAGGCTGTCTGATACCTGGAAGGCCCCACGCGGTGTGAATCTTCCAGGGGTCTGGAAAACAACACTGAGTACTGAATTGAAGCCTCTAAAGTCTTTGAATGCAGCTCTGAAGCAAAACGAAGCTGTCCTGTTCACAGAAGCAGCCAGCAGCAAGTGATATCCTGCGCTCCCCACTAATCACTTTGACAAGGCCACTGGCCCCTCTAATCCCACCCGTAGATGAGGTTTTGAAAATTGTAGCCTGCCTGCCTGCCCATTTTGCCCATGCAACGGCCTAAAAATTGCATGGTCTATGTAAAGTCGGAGACATTTGATGTCTCAAGGGCCTTAACTGACCATTTAATTAATGGCGAGGATACCTCCGTCTCCATCACGTGCCTACCTAGTGAAATATCGCAAGAGTGCATGTTGACATCAGCACGCTCGGCCAACATCAATGTGCTTTATTTAACACTGGAGCGGGTGTGGCGCACGCCTGCCCGCTGAACTATAAATTCTGCCCTAAAACTCAACAAGAAAAATACATCTGTGCCTTACTAAGGAGGTTAAAGATAACATTAGACTAAAAGAAGGGCTTTAAAATGTTGCAAAAAAGTATGGTAAGTTTGAGGATTGGGAGTGTTTTAGAAACCAGCAAAAAACCACAAAAATTTGATGAAAAGGGAAAAAATAGAATGAGAGTAAACTAGCCAGGAATATAGAAACAAATTGTAAGAGCTTCTTCCAAGTCTGTTAAAAAGAGAAGAGTAGCTAAAGTAAGCATTGGTTCCTTACAGGCAGATACAGGAGAAATTATTATAAGAAATGGCAGAGACATTGAACAAATATTTTGTGCTTGTCTTCATAGTAGAAGACACACTTACATACCAGAAAAAGAGGGTAATCAAGGGGCTCAAAAGAGTAAGGAAATTAGAGTAATTAATATCAGCAGAGAAAAGGTACTGGAGAAACTTAAGGGACTAAAATCCAACAAATCTCTGGGACCTGATGAGCTACAGTCTGGAATTCTAAAACAGAGATCTGTGGAGATAATGGATGCACTGGTAATGATTTTCCCAGTTCCCTAGATTCTAGAATGGTCCCAATGAATCGGAAGTTAGCAAAATTAAATCAATATTCAAAAAAGAGGGAGAGAGAAAACAGGAAACTTACGGACCAGTTAGCCTGACATCAGTTGTCGGGATAGGGCTGGAATCTACTATTAAGGAAGTCTTAACAATGCACTTAGATAATCATAGCATGATTGGACAAAGTCAGCATGGTTTTACTAGAGGGAAAATAAAAGCAAAATACTGTGGATGCTGCAGATCTGAAATAAAACCTGAAAGTGCTAGAAAAACTCAACCAGTCTGGCAGCATCCATGGAGAAAGAAACAGAGTTACCATTTCAAGTCCAACATGACACATAAATTTTTGAGGATTTAGAGTCGATGAAGGGGAATCAGTAGATGTAGTATACCAGGATTTCCAAAAGGCATTTATTTGATAAGATACATCACAAAAGGTTAATACACAAGAGAAGGGCTCATTTAGTTGGGGTAATGTATAGCATGGTTAGAGGTTTGGTTAATGGACAGGAAGCTAAGAATATATATACATAAGGACATATGAATTAGGAGTAGGCCATTTGGATCCTCGAACCTGCTCCGCCATTCAATAAAATCATGGGCTGAATTCGATTCTTCATTGACAAAGGAGTCAAAGGGAATAGGTGCTCAGCTCCACTTTCCTTATTATCCCCAGTATCCTTTGGATCCCTTGTCAACCAAGAATCTATCTAATTCAGCCTTAATAATATTCAATGGCTCTGCCTCCACCAATCTCTGGGGAAAAGAATATCACAGACTCATGACCCTTTGAGAGAAAAAAATTCTCCTCATCCCCATCTTAAATGGGAGACCCCTTATTTTAAACTCTGTCCCCTTGTTCTGGTCTCTCCAACAGGAGGAATTATCCTTTCAGCATCCAAAAAAAAATCAGCCCTGCCCACGGTATTTTCAAGTTGGCAGGCTGTAACTAGTGGATTGCAGCAAGGATCAAGGCCTCAGCTATTTACAATCTATATTAATGACTCAGACAAAGACACAAGTAATGTATCTAAGTTTTCTGTTAATAAAAAGCTAGATGGCAATGCAAGCTGTGAGGAGGATTCAAAAAGGCTGAAAGGAGATAGAGACAGGTTAAGTGAGTGGCAACAAGGTGGCAGATGTAGCATAATGTGGGGAGATATGAGGTTATTCACTTTGGTCAGAAGAGTAGGAAAGCAGAATAATTTAATAATATTTATAAATATTGATGTTTAGCAGGACTTGCATTCGTAAAAGGAACACAGAAAATTAGCATGCAGGTACTGCAAACAATTAGGAAGGCAAATGGCATGTTGACCTTTATCACAAGGGGATTGGTAAAAAAGAATGAAGAAGTCTTGCTGCAATGTACAGGGCTTTGGTGAGACCACACCTGGAATAGTGTGCGCTGTTTTAGTCTCCATATTTAACGAAGGATATGCTTGTATGGGGGCAGTACATCAAAACTTCACTAGATTGATCCCCGGGGTGTGTGGGCTATCCTGTGTTGAGAGATTGAGCAAATTGTGTCTATACTCTCTGGAGTTTAAGAGAATAAGAGCTGATCTCATTGAAAGACGCAAGATTCTCAAGAGGCTTAATAGGGTAGACACTGTAAAACTGTTTCCCCTAGCTGGGAAATCTACAATATGAGACACAGTCTCAGGATAAGGGGTTGATCATTTAGGACTGAGATGAAGAGAAATATTTTCACTAGAAGGATTGTGAATATTCGGAATTACTACCTCAGAGGGTTGTGGATACTCCATCACTGAATATATTTAAGTTGAGATAGACAGCTTTTTGATCTCTCAGGGAACCAAGGGATATATGGAGAGGCAAGAAAGTGGAGATGAAGCTGAAGATCAGATCTTATCGAATGGCGGAGCAGGCTCAATGGGCCATATAGTCTACTATTGCCCCTATTTCTAATGTTCTTATATCATCAATTATTTTGTTCATCCCTCTGTAAGCATGAATACTGTGGACTTACAGTTTATTTCTGATCAACATAGCGATAGATAAAAAAAGAGGGAATATCAATTTCCTGATTTAAATGTAACTAGAAAAGGTGCACATGGAGAAACTCATGATAAATCCTAACAAGTATTCTATCCCTATACCAAATTACATAATGCTGACCTCATCACAAGGTAATTATGGATGGGGGAGGCCATTTAGCCCATTTTGGTTCTTTCATCCAGAGATGCTAATAATCCCTCCCCCACAATGCTTCCTAAATTACTCCAGTATTTTGGCAAGTGTTGCTTTGTCGAAAACAAACGTTAATTCTTCTTTCTGTGAAGTGAAATCTCCTAAAAATATCAGTCCCAAAATGATCTTTAGCTAGTTTGAACCTGTGTCTCCAATTATACAGCTGCAGTTTAATTTAAAGTAACTGTTCCAAGTAAAGTTTTTCTACACCTGTAACAATCTTACATCACTCAATAAGATCAGTCTATAACTAAGATCTGCAAATTACTAACACTACAACTCAAAACTACTGCTAATACATATGTAGTGTAACTTTAAATTGTGTGTTGGGGGGCTCATGAAAAAGGTTCATTAGCCAATGAACATAAAAGTGTAAAGTGGTACGTGTAAAAGAAAGCTTTGAAAAAATGTACTCTGTTGATAAATTTCTCCTATATAAAAACAGTCTGGATTGAAAGCTAATAAAAGTGTCAATAATCCAGGCCCTTTGAAATTTCAAAAACAACAAACCACAAGCACTTGAAACCAATTGGGCTATGCAATGATCAGAGTGCCTCAGCTGTCAATCAAACAATATTTACATTGGGGAGCAGGTGTTCTGTTATTCCAATAGATATCTGGGCTCTCAGTTAAGCCTTATTACGTACACTTAGCAGCTCAGGATCATCCTTGGAAGGCTAGGTAGCCTTGGAGCATCTGGCTGTTCTTTTAGCGGATAAGAACTCTGCCATTGCTCACTGTAAAGCAAGTAGACATTTCTTGCAGTCTTTTCCAGCATTATGCAAATATTTCATTGCCAATGGAAGTTTTCCAGAGGCAGGAGCAGCACTGCAAACCTCAGTGCCCTCATGGCAGCATGCCTAGAGCTTTGCAATGTGCATCAAGGAGGACAAACTTCAATCACTGGTTCTTGCGTGAACATCTGAAGACTGATCTGAATCCAGATTGCGGCATCCCTCAACAGGCCAGCCCTCGTGCAAGAATAATGCCCAGAGCTCATCCTCATACTGAGTCCCCAGTCATGTTCTTTAAGACTCTGCGATTTGTCACTCTGTCATGGATGCGGACTTGCAAGACAAGTCACCTCTGTGTGCACAGAGAGAGCTTCAGCAGCACAGTCGTCTAATCATTGACAAGCACTCATGACCCAGCTTTCGTCTGGAGCTTCCCAACTTCACATCCAGCATTGCTTTAGCATCTAGGTGTCAGGTGCCCCAGTAGATCTCAACACAGCATTTAGACATTACTTAGTAACTTCACTGATAATAAAGCGCACATATCAGGTGTACTGAAGCTTCATTCTGATCCTATTTGAGGCCTCCACATTTTTATTCCAGCGGTTTCAGATATACACAAGGAAGCCTGATGGCTATCATGATCAGATAACCATGTTGATTGCCTTCAGAGAGCCAACTCAGGGATTCTGTCACACCACGCTAGCCAGACCTTCAGTTGCAAGCTAGTATCCTCCCATTTAATTGGTCGGCATCTTAAGACTAGGCGCATACCTCAAATCTCGCATAGTCATGGCCGCCTGGCAGACAGTTCAAGAGTCGCAAAGTGCTAGCTAGGTCCATAGCTCAGCATCATGAACGGGGAGAGTGGGAAGAACTGTTATATGGTAATGTCCAGCTGTACCGGCAATCATGATGTCACACCACAGACCACCATGAGCGGTTAGGGTCCCCGACTATTACTCAAAATGTAACCCACACCCAAGCCTGACAGACATTACTTGGAGGGCATTGGAAAATGCACCGAGTTACAATGACTCCAATGTGGGTCACCATTAAAACCATTAGGATCCACATAGAACAGACTTATTGCAACAGCATCAAGAGAATAAACAAACCTGCAAAATCTATACTCATGAGGCCATATGAAATGTTCCTCTGACACAAGTATAAGATATGTATGCCCAACTACCATGTTGATAGAGCATCAGGCTTTACTTATGTCATTGCTGTGAACAGAAAAGTGACTCACTGTACTGAAAGTGTGCAAAACACTATAGACCTGAGGGACACGATGAGAGATAACTGAGGAGGAGGGGGCATCTGTTACACTTGTATGACTTCTGAGCAATGCATCAGAAAGAACAACCATTCACTAGATGAGACTTTCAGACATGCAAAATATATTTACAGTTTGCAAGGTATATCCAGTGAGCGAACACCCATGCCACCACTGTACTTTCAGTATTTCTTAATTTTTCTTATCCTACCTCCAAATCTAGATGCATTCCCGACAACCGTAGCAGAGGGGGAGGCAGCCAGCTGACTGTTATGCCCGTTCTTTGTAATTTTCTTGGTGGGCATCTTTTGGAGGCCTGAGGCCTAAAGGGCCCTAGCCTGCTTTGGATTTCCTGCTGTGGGATAGGTGCACCCTCCTTGGCCTGAGGAGCTGGAGTTGCTGGGGTCACGGGCAGAGGGGACTGGCAGCGGCTGGACAGCCAGGAGAGTCCTGGGTGGATTGTCCAAGGATGTCTGGCTGACGCTCCTCCTCCCTGTGAGTGCTTGAAGGCCCCTCTCTGACTCTTTAAAGACAAGGGGCACCCAGAGGGAGATCGAGGTGCCCTGAGTCCCTCTCGCATACCCACTGGTGGATCCCATTCATGGATATAGCAATGTTGTGCAGGTCTGAGCACTTATCTGGCACAAATTGCTGGACCAGGGTCATGGAGGCGGGCGCCACCTTTCCAATTATAAACTCAATGCGCAGGCATGATGGTGCCATGACATCAGACAGAATGTGAATGGACTCCTCCATCCTCTGATCTGCTGACGGCCTCTAATAACTCTGTCTGCTTTATCCTTGGTCTTTGGAGCTCCAACATCTCTCTGAGGGTCGATTCTAGGGTCTCGTCATCGGACTCAGACTCAGCAACAGCCTGGCCTCTAGTACTCCTACGAGTGTCGGTGACCTTGGCTGTCATTGCTCCTGCCTACCATGAACCCGAATCTGTGCTGCTCTCACCAGATGGTGACGCCAAGCCTGATCTAAAATTAAGTCCCACCTAAGTTTGTGTCTTTGTGGTGGAGGGTGCAGGTGAACACAGTGACGGCTCAACATCTAATGGATCCTCAGGATTCTCATCCGAGGTGGTCTGGAGGCTGCGGCTGATAGGCTGACTGATGGTGTGTCTCCTTTTTTGCTGGTGGCTGCAACAGAGAGAAGATACAATTAGCGATTGACTGGATAGTCAACTACTTTAAAGGGCACTCACAGTTTTGGAGGGTGTGCGAAGGCTAGTCTATGGAGCCTCACTGCCGCTGCCTGCTGTGAACCCAAATCTGTGCTGCTCTCACCAGACAGTGACCTTGAGCCTGATCAAAACTATGTCCCACCGAAGTATGTGTCCCTGCACTGGTGGAGGGTGCAAGTAAACGCAATGACGGCTCAGCATTTAATGGGTCCTCAGGATTCTCATCCGAGATGGTCTGGGGGCTGGAGCTGACAGGCTGGCTGATGGTGTGTCTCCTTTTTTGCTGGTGGTGCAATAGACAGAAGATATAATTAGCGATTGGCTGGATAGTCACTAACTTTAAAGAGCACTCACAGTTTTGGGTGGTGTGCGAAGGCTACTGGATGGAGCCTCACTAACTTGTTGGGAGATGCTGATTTCGCCTTCAGCACAGGAACGGTCCCTGTCCTTGGTGGCCAGCTCTGCCATCTGCTCTTCATTGGGGTGAGTGCCTTGAGCACTGCATCCCCCCTTCCTGTCTGGGATCTCACCCTCTTGTTGTAGCTGGTCTTGTCCTACATAAAGACAGATAGATAGACTGTGAGCATGGCAGATGCCAAAGCATACCTGCCTTCTGTGTGCGCTAAGTGGAACTATGTCAGGGCTGAAGATGCAACTTGTGCAGGATGTGACAAGAGATCAAGATTTCAAAGTATGTGTGAGAGAATCAGTGATGATGTCCCTTGGGTTGGTAGTGTGTGAGATCCCAGAGGACTGTAAACCTATGAATGCCTGATGGCCTTCTGAGAGTGAGGAGAAGGTTAACTTATCCTGGCAGAGATCATTCATCTTCTTCCTGCAGTGGAGAGCGACTCTCTTCTGAGGTCTGCAGGTGCTGACCGCACTGGCGTTCTCCTCCCAAGCCTTGGTGGTAAGGACCTCTGACTCCCATCACGGGGGTAAAAGACCTCCCACCAATCCTCGAATGCCTGGAGGAGTGTCACTAGGCACTTGTTGCTGAACTTCAGGGCAGATGGTTTGGTTCTTCTTGGGGTAATTCTGGTGTTTGCCACGACAAGTCCTGGGCTGCAGAGAGTGAATGTGTGCACAGGTGCCATTTAAATATGATACCCGGAAATACGACCCGATGAAATATTGTGAGGGCGGTCAAATCCCAGCTCACCCTGCCACGAGATATGACGTGCTGTTCGTTTATGGACACATAATGAAGTGAAAAGCGGACATTCTGGCGCAGTGACCCACACCGCTTGCCATTGGGAACCGAACCAACTTCCCGGCCCACCATTGCACTTAGCCTCTGGAGTGTAAAACTCCATCCATCGTTCCAAGTCAGGATGGTGTGTGACCTGGAGGGGAACTTGCAAGTGATGGTGTTGCCATGAATCTGCTGCCCTTGTCCGTCTAGCTGGTAGATATTACAGATTTGGAAGGTGCTGTTGAAGGAGCTTTGGTAAATTGCTCTGCTTGTAGATGGCGAGCACTGCTATCATTGATGAAGGGAATTTATATTTAAGATCATGAGTGGGATGGCAATTGAGTGGGCTGCTTTGTGCTGAATGGTATCAAGCCTCTTGAGTGTTACTGGAGCTGTATTCATCCAGACAAGTGGAGAGTATTGCATCACACTCCTGGCTTGTGACTTGTAGATGGTGGGCAGGCTTTGCAGAGTCAGGAAGGGAGTTTTACTGACCACAGAATTCCCAGCCCTTGACCTGCTGTTGTAACCACAGGATTTATATTGTTGGTCCAGTTTAGATTCTGGTCAATGGTGACCTCCAGAATGTTGATGGTACGGGAATCAATGCCATTGAAGATCAAGGGGAGATGGTTAGATTCTCTATTGTTGGAAATGGTCATTGCCTGGCACTTCTGTGGCACCAATGGTACTTGCCAATTATCAACCCAAGCCTGATGTTGTTCAGTGCTTGCTGCATGCAGGCACAGACTTCTTCAGTGTTTGAGGAGTTGAGAATGGTACTGTGTAATCAACAACATTCTTTCATGCTTCTGATCTTATGATTAGAGGTTATTGAAGAAGCAGTTAAAGATGGTTCAGCCTAGGACACTGTCCTGGGAATTTTTGCAGCAATATCCTGGGGCTGAGATGATTGCCCTCCAACTAGCAAAACCATCTTCCCTTATGCTAGGTATGACTCCAACAGGTGGAGATGTTTGCCACTGTTTCCCATTCAATTTTGCTAGGGTCCCTTGATACTGCGCTCAGATAAATGCTGGCTTAAGGTTAGGGGTAACCTCCCCTCTTGAGTTCAGCTCTTTTGTTCACATTTGGGCCAAAGCTGGAATGAGATCTGGAGTCAATCGACCTGACAAAATCCAAACTAAGCATTGATGAGCAGGTTATTGCTTAATGAGTGCTGCATGAAAGTACTGACAATGAGATCTTCCATTACTTTGATGATAATTGAAAGTAGGCTGATGGGGCAGTAATTTGTCAGGTTGGATTTGTCCTGTTTTGTGGACAGATCATACCTCGGCAATTTTCCACGTACAGTTACAGCATGGCTAGGGGCATAACTATTTCTGGAGTAAAAGTCTTCAGTACTATGGATGGGATGTTCTCAGGGCCCATATCCCACATTGCTGTACCCTGTGCGTTTAGCCTTTTCTTGATGTCACATGGAGTGAATGAATTGGCTAAAGACTGGTATCTGTGGTGTTGAAGGCTTCGGGACAAGGGCAAGATGGATCATCCACTTGGCACTACTAGCTGAAGAGAGTTGCAAATGCTTCAGCCTTGTCTTTTGCACTGAAGTTCTGGGCTCCTCCATCATTGAGGGTGGGGATGTTAATGTAACCTCTTCCTCCAGTAAGCTATTTCATTATCCACTGGGTGTGCCAGACTGCAGAGCATTGTTCTGACCTGTAGGTTGTGGGATCACCTAGCTCTGTCTATGGCATGCTGCATCTGCCTTTTGGCATGTACCTAGTCCTGTGTTGTAGCTTCACCAGGTTGACATCTCATATCTAGGTATGCTTGATGCTGTTCCTGGCATACTCCCCCACACTCCCAATTGAACCAGGCTTGAATGTAATGGTTATAGCCTCCTGTCAATCATATGATATATAATTCTGATGAAGCACCATGAGTGCACAAGCCTAAATGCCCCACCAACCAAAACTCCATTTACCTACTCATTGTGTACCTCTTCAGATACCTTTGCACCTGAGTGCAACTGTTCCTTACTGAACATTGGCAGCGACTTATAAAGTCAGCCACGAGGATGCACAGGAAGTATGCAGGAATGATTTTTTTTGGCTTCTTTCTGGGAGGTGTCATAGTCTCTGGCTGCTGAGGACAGGAGGACTCAAATCTGTGACACTAAACATTAGCCCTCCTAACAATCAACAACACCAAAGATTCCCACATTTCCAAGAAATGTTATTGAAGGATCATATTGTTGTTGGTCAGAACATTTAGACATTTGCTAATTTGTCACTTTGTTTTCAGCCTGGATGTTCATCCCATGGTCTTTCCAGCAAGTTTCCTATTCTATTTTTAGTTTTCTAATTTCCTACACTCTGTTGTGAAAATAGGAAAAGCCTAACTTTGCATCTAATTACGAGCTGCTTAAGTACTAATTTCTTCAGTATAAATATTCCTGTTTACATTCAAGGATGTATATCACTGCCTAAGTCGGTTACAATAAAACCCTGTAGGTCAATCAAGTGAGATGATGGGCAGAGTTTTCCAGTCCATCCCTGTGGGGTTTCTTGCCAGCGTGAAATGACGGCTGGAACATGTGCACCCACCCGTTATGGCATGTTGTCATTTCCGCCAGAGGCTGGCATGGAACCATGTTGCATCCCCTTGAAGACCGGACCAGAATTGTCTCCCCATCCAAGTCTCCGTGCTGCCAGCGGGACATCACACCGATCTGGAACACATCCGGACCAATATGCAGATGTTGGTACTCACCTGGAAGAAGGCCTAGGGCAGCTCCCAGAGATCAGAAGATGGAGGCCTCCAGCGACTGTGAACCCTGGAACACCACGTGCAACAGTGGGTGAGTGGAACATCAACCACGTGGATCTTCTTGCCACAGGCTCTTCCAGCTGCAGCAGCTTCCAGGAGTTGGATCTTTTAGCTGCACCCACTTCCAGAAGGTGGATCCTTAAGCTGCAGGTGTTCCAGGAAGTAGATCCTCCAGCTGCAGGTGGACAGCTGCATGTGGCACTGTTGGGCAGTGATGGTCTGTTCTGGGGAAGGGGTTAGACAGTGAGGAGAGGTGGAATGAGTGTGGAGGCCTAAAGGGCAGGTGAGGGGAGGTTGCAGGTGGTAGGAGAGAGAGAGAGATGTTGTGTGGGTCAAGGAATGTGTGAACTGGTATGGAGTGGGGGAGTGGGAAGGGCCGTGATGTTGTGCAGATTGTGCATGTGTGAATGGGAATGGCGGGGATGTGCAGATGTGAATGGCATGGGAAGAAGAGGGGAAAGGGGTCCAGAGGGAAGGGCCCATAGTGTCAACTGCTGAGTCCTGGGCGGCATAGAGGGAATTGGTGATAGGAAGAGATGGTGAGGCTAAAAGGGGACAGTGGAAGACGATAGGGTGGGAGGGTGAGGGTTCGGCAATGACGGGTGAAGGGGTGCTGAGCGTTGTTGGAAGGGATACGCAAGTAAAAGCAAATTCTGGGGGTAGGCAGGATGGGGGCTAGGGAAGCATATCTATTGTAATGGGGGTGGGCTCCTCAGGAAGGTAAGGGACATGGACATTCACCTGCATGGGACGGAGGATGATGGGAACCAGTTGCAGGGTAACTGTGGGAAAGTCAAATGTTACACCTGGGAGGGGTCAAATAGTTATAGGGGGTAGGGTGTGAGTCACAGGGGGAAGGTCAAAGGTATTGGACTGGACATTGAATGTTACACGCACCATAGCCACTCACAGCTATGAAGAGCCTCCCAGTGGAGATCTCGGGGTGTTTCATGGGAGTTGGGTCAGTGGAGGTGGCAGGCCAGCAGGTCATCTCAACCGGACAACTGTAGTAGTTAAAATGCTAGAGCATTAGAACAGATAAACATGCAAAGAGCAAAGGTTCAGTGTGCACAGGACACTTCCTGCACACGGCTCGCAAGGGCAGTGGCAAATGCCTTTGTCTCCCTACACATGCATGATTGCAGAGGACATGGACTCAGCCAGGGAAGTCCCTCTGAAGATGGAGGAGGTGGGGAATGCACACAGTGAAGGACTATGAAACACAAGTAAACCACTTCAGACCTCATTAAAGTGCAAGGGTGCTCTATTTACAAGTGTCATAACATTAACATTCATAGTGCAACCAGGCAACCACATGTGAAATCAAAACTTCTGAATCTTAAGTTTCCTACCACTTCTTCTAGGTTGTCCCCCATATTTGTAGTAGGGGTGGAGGCAGCCTGCTGAGCAGGTTGCCCTGTTGTCTTGGATGACCTTGGCAATCATCCTCTGGAGCTCCAAGGTCTGGAGAGCCTTGGTTTACTTTGGCTGTCCTGCTATGTGGCAGCTGCTCCCTCTGCGGTCACAGAAGACGAAGCTGAAGGTATCACAGGCAAGGGGGATTTCAAAGGGCCGGACACCCTCATAGAGTCCTGTGGAAGCCCCAAGGGTGTCCAACAGCCATTTTTCTTCCCTTTGGGTGCCCGAGGGGCCACTGTGACTCCTCTCGTGCAGCCACTGCCAAAGCTCACCCATGGCTATAGTGATGGAGTGCAGGTCTGTGCGCATCTCCAGTAGAAACTGGGCATTCTGCTGGATCAGGTTCTCCATGGTGTCCACCACCCTCCTCATGGAGACTTTGATGCGTGCACATGTCAGCATCAATTCATCAGCCAGCAGACTCCTCCGTGCCACACTGTTGAGGGCCTCTGACTCCTCTGCCTGTTGTTCTCCCGCCTCTTGCAGCTCCCCCAGCATCTTGTGCAAGGCCCATCCCAGAGGCTTGTCATCTGACTTGGACGTCGCAGATGCCTCTTCCCCAACGGTCCTCTGAGTGCCGAAGAATTTGGTTGACCCTACCTCTTCCTGCCGCAGACGTGTCCATGCGGTGACTACCAGAAAATGAAACCCTGACTGAACTACATCTGGTACCCACCAAGGTGTGTGTCTCTGCGTTGGTAAGTGGTGCAGGTGACTGATGTGACGCCTCTATAGGTGCACTTTCTTCCTCCTCCCCAACGTTCTTGGTCCTCTGTGGGCTGGAGGAGCTGCTAGACAGGGTTTCCTCTTCTGCCATTGCACTCTTCCTGCTAGCACCTATAATTGCAAGAGGACAGATTGAGTGACCGCATGAGCTGCCTTCAACATGGAGGAACGGATGACCATTAGGTTTCTATGTGGCTACATTATGCATAGATCCTTACTGGATGGAGGCCGCCTGCCAACCTTTCTATCTGCACAGGCTAAGTCTGGTTCCTCCCTTGCCAGTTGGGCTTTCTGTTCCTCAAAATCAGTGAGTTCCTTGAGGTCAGGCCAGCCCCCTCCAAACTTCTCCCTCTCTCTCTCTTTCTCCTATTGTGCGTCAACTTTTCCTGCACAAAGAAAGAAGATGGGGTTGAGACCATTTTGGTTTCATGTATCTTCCCATGCTTCCACTCTTACAAATAACCCACTGGATTGTGTTAGATGTGATTGATGCAATGGAGATTGTCCACAAGGGTTCTGGGTCAGCATCTTCCAGAGCAGTTAAAACATGCAGATGGAAAGATAAGGCATGTCTTTAGCAGTGCTTCCTGGTGCCCTCAACACCTAACCCCCTTGCCCCACTCCAGTTCCCAAACAGCATCTGAGCTCTCTGAGTGTAGAAGGGTCAGAGACCCAATGGCCTCTCCACTTGCAGACTAGATGGACTGCAGGTGGGCTATGAAGCATCACCTTATAAAGTTGAGTAGATCTTTTATAAATGGGCGGCACAGATGGTGCCCTTGTCACTGAGGCCCGTGTCCTCTCTACCATTCGATGAGCAGTTGCAGGTTCATTACCCTGGCAGAGCAGATGAGGTCATTCGTCCATTTTCTGGACAACAGCGCAGTACTCTGGTGGAGATGCTGGGCACTAGCCACCCTGGAGACTTCCTCCCATGCAGGGTTGGCCTGCAGCTCAGCCTCCTTCTGCCACCCTCAGGGTAAAGGGCGACCCTCCTGGCCTCCACTGCATTGAGCAGCACTTCAACAGAAGCGTCACTGAATCTGGGGACCAAAGCTCCCTGTGATCGGCAGGCCATCTCCTCTTTTAGTGGTGGGTAAGTTGATGTCCAGGCGTCTTTTAAATAAGGCACCCGGGTATGACAGCAGGGTACGCACCATCCAACTCGCCCTGCTGCGCAAAACATGGAAAACTTCTGATTCCATAATTAATTAGGCCAGCATCACGTGATTCAGCGCGAATTCCCACTGCCCTCCATGGCAGGAAACACTCCCGGTTCTCACCTCCGCCACAGGACTTGGGCTCAGAATGGAAAATTTTGCCCGAAATATTTGTTTTTGCCAATCTCACTGAAATGATATAAGCCAGAAGCACAACATGAGCTATGGAGAAGAGTAAATTGAAGAAGAGAGTGGCACAGCTGAATTTTTATGATGAGTAACATCATAGCGAGAGTTTCACCAATGAGACATTGCACGTCAATATTTTTCAGGTAAGGGTGTAGAAATTTTAGACCAAATGAAATGCACGATCACATATCTTCAGCAAGAGAAAGTTCAAAACTATAACCCAGTCACTGAGGTTCAGGAGACATTTAGTAAAATAGCCCCTCAATTTTCCTGGGCTGTCCATTTATCATGGAGACCTTCTGAAATGAATGACTTCTTTCATATTTTCCAGTTAACAAGAATAATTATTTACAATGTAAATATTGAAATCACAAGCACAGAGGATATACATAAACCATACAAAATTTATTTTTAATTAGTAATTTTAAGTTTAAGTTGATATAAGTAACTGTTTTAATGCCATCTGCCATTGCAAATACATTCACTACATTTTAGTTGAATCAGTCTATAATGAATACAATCCCATTTGTGGATTGAATATTTACATAATGTAACCCAAGGCTTTAAATTCCTAACTAATAAATTTCATTGGGATTTAAAAAATTATCTGTTCATCACTTGCCACCTATCTATTACAAAAATCAATAAAATGATCATTTATTGTATTATATCCTCTATAGAGTAGCTCTTCACAGAAAGATTATTCTGACTAGACATTTTGTTGGATATATATACATGAAGCTGTTATATGGATAGAATTATCTCCAACTATCTCCTCTTTGAGAGATGACTGAACATAAAATTAAACAGAAAAAGCAAAATACTACAGATGCTAGACATCTGAAAGGTAAACAGAAAGTGCCAGAAATACTCAGCAGATCAGGCAGCATCTGCGGAGGGAAAAAAATAATTAATGTTTCAGGTCAGTGATCCCTTGTCAGAGCTGGAAAATGTTACAACTCTAACAGGCTTTAAGCAGTAGCAGAGACAGGGAAAGGAAGTCAGGCAGGGTGGAGGAAGCAAGAACAAAAGCAAAGAACTGTGGTAGGGTGAAAAACAACAATTATTTAAATTACAAAACATTGCAAGGCAGAAGTATATCATAATGGGAACAGTACAGAAACAAACGATGGTTCGAGAGATGGAAGTGTAAATGGCCACAACAGAATCATTACCCCAGAATCATTACCAACAACTACTGTCCAAAATAAAGTGGGAACAATCAATATAATCTGAAATTGCTTTTTTTTTAACTTTCCAAACTATAGCTTTATTTGTTGCATAGATACACTGGTAGCTTATGCAGTGCTGGAGGAAGCCATTGTGGAATGTCTGGGCTCTGGGGTGGTCCCTTCACGGAATCCATTCCTGAATCGACAATACGCCACCTTCAGGTGCCTCATGCCAGTTTGGCCTTAACACTCCAGTTATACTTCCTCTTTCTCTTACACAACAAAAACAGAATTACCTGGAAAAACTCAGCAGGTCTGGCAGCATCGGCGGAGACAGAATAGGCACATTTACCATTGATTGATTTCCGCAAATGAAATGCTTTAGCCCCACATCGCCAGCAAAGGGTGTGGGTCTTGTTCCACCTCTTACCAAATGACGATGTTCCCTTTGTAATTTTCACTGCGCATTGGATTGAACTCAGAGTTGAGGCCAGATGGCTACTAAGTGCCTAATTGAAAGATCCTGTGCATTCCTCAAGCTTCTATTGAATTTAATTGGAACAGCATAGGAGGGTAAGGGCAGATGTCAGAGTAGGAGTGGGCACAGAATAAAGTGGTAAGCGACAGCAACCTCAAGGTCACATTTATGGACTGAACTCTGGGGTTCAGCAGGGCGATCACCCAGTCTGTGTTTGGTCTCCCCAATGTGGAACAGACTACATCGTGAACAATGAATTGTGTATATTTAAATGAGACAAGAACAAGTAAATCACTTGTTTCAATTGAAAGCAATGTTTGTGGACCACAACATTAGGAAGGAATGAGGAAAAGGATTGGTGTTGCATCTCCAGTGCTTGCATGGGAAGGTATCATGTGAAGGAGATGTTGGGAGTGATTGAGGATTGAATCAGGGTGTTGTGGAAGAAATGATTCCCTGGGAATGCTGAAAGGGGAGAAGGGAAAGATGTATTTGTTGATGACATTATGATGGAGGAGATGAAAATGGTGCAGGATAATCTGTTGAATGTGGAGATTGGTGGGATGGAAGCTGAAGGTGAGGAAATCCTTATCATGGTTCAGGAGGAAGATAGAGTCATAGAGCCATAGAGGTCTACAGCACAGAAAAACACCCTTCAGCCCATTGAGTCTGCACCAGTCAAACAAGTACCTAACTATTCTAATCCCATTTTCCAGCACTAGGCCCATAGCCTTGTATGCCATGGCATCGCAAGTGCACATCCAAATACTTCTTAATACTTCTTAAGGTCAATGTGAATGAGCAGAAGTGTGGAAATGGGATAAATGATTTCAAGGGCACTATGCACTATTAACCATGGTGAAAGGGGAGTTCCTCAGTTAAGGAAACAAGGAAAACCTACAGGAAACACTGGTATGGAAGGTGGCATTGTCAGAACTGATGAGACGGAGAAACTGGAAGAATGGAACGGAGTGCTTAGAAGATACAGGTTAGAAGGACATGTAAAGAAGGTAACTGCAGGCATATAGAGAATATTGATTGACAGCTAAGAAATTGAGATAAAGAACTTAAGGAGGGGATGGGAAGAGTTGGACCATCCGTGGAGGAAATTTGAAGCAAAGTTGATTATTTTTACAATTTGTGGCAAAAACAGGGACTGCACCGAACAGTCATCAATGTAAAAGGAGGTGAGGGAGGGGATCTGACTAGGATTGGAACAAAGAATATGCACCTTATCCCATAAAAAGACAGACATAGGTAGGACCTATAGGGACTCCTATACTAGTCTGGAGGGGGTGAGAGAAGTCAAAGGAGAAATTGTATAATGTCAGAGCAAGTTCAGTTAGGTATAGGAGTGGATGCGGAAGGGGAACATTTGGGCTCCACTCAAGGAAAATAGTGGGGCCTGCAGGACATCCTGGTGGTGGATAGAGATAGTAATGGACTGGATATCCATTTTTGAAAAGAAAACTCAGAAACAGGAAAGTTGTGGATTTTTAAAAATTCATTTACAGGATGTTGGCATCGCTGGCAAGGCTAGCTTTAATTGCCCATCCCTAACTGCCCTTGAGAAGGTAGCGATAAGCTGCCTTCTTGAACCGCTGCAGTCCCTATGGTGTTGGTACTCGGTGCTGTTAGGGTGGGAGTTCTAGGATTTTGACCAAACGACAGTGAAGGAACAGCAATATATTTCCAAGTCAGAATGGTGTGTGGCTTGGAGGGGAACTTCCAGGTGGTGGTGTTCCCATAGATCTGTCCTTGTCCTTCTGGATGGTAATGGTCATGGGTTTGGAAAGTGCTGCCTAAGGAGCCTTGGTGAATTTTTGCAGTGCATCTTGGAGATAGTACACACTGCTGCCACTGTATGTCGGTGGTGGAGAGAGTGATTGTTTGTGGATGGGATGCCAATCAAGCGGGCTGCTTTGTGTTTGTTGTGAGCTTCTTGAGCGTTGAGGGAGCTGCACTCATCCAGGCAGATGGGGAGTATTCCATCACACTCCTGACTTGTGCCTCGTAGGTGATGGACAGGCTTTGGGGTGTCAGGAGGTGAGTTATTCACCACAGGATTCCTAGCTTCTGACCTGCTCTTGTAACCACAGTATTCATATGGCTAGTCCAGATCAGGTTCTGGTCAATGGTAATCCCCAGGATGTTCATAGTGGGGAATTCAGCGATGGTAATGCTACTGAATGTCAAGGGGAGATGACATTGTTGGAGATGGTCATTGCCTGACACTTGTATGGCACAAATGTTACTTGGCACTTGTCAGCCCAAGCCTGGATATTGCTGCATTTGGACATGTGCTGCTTCTGTACTTGAGGAGACGCGAATAGCGCTGAACACTGTGCAATCATCAGCGAAAATTCCCATTTCTGACCTTATGATGGAAGGAAGGTCGTTGATGAAGCAGCTGAAGCTGGTTGGGCCTAGGATATTATTATTATTACAAGGGACCAGACACAGGAAGAAAAAAAATTATCGAGATACGAAGAAAGAAATTCTGTGGGGCAAGAACAAGCAGCAACATCGGGCAAGAATTTCTGGTACTGCTGGCCAGCGGGATCTTCCAGTCCACCAAAGTCAATGGACTTTTGGCTGGCCCGCCACATTCACTGCAGTGGGACCCACCGCATCAGAGCTAGAAAGTCCCAGCCCATGAGTCTACCAGGGCAGCCCTGTTTGTACATCTTGAGAAAGAGGTATTACCAGGCTGCATGAGGCTGGGGAGCTGTGAAGGTGGAGAAGATGAGCAGAGGAGATGGTCTGGGAAACAACAGTTTGATGTTCAATGGTGGGCTCATGGTCCAGGGGGAGATAGGAAGGGATATCATAGAATTGTCACTTGTCATCCACAATAGAGATGTTTGACCACCAAACAACTAAAATTTACGATGATACCAAATTTGGGGGTGTGGCAAACCAGTGGGGAATGAGGTAGGCCAAGTGGGCCAAAAATCTGTGGAAGAACACCTGGGTAAAAGTGATCATTATATCATAAGGTTTAGATTAGTAATAGAGAAGAGCAAGGGACATTCTATATTGGAATGTCTAAATTGGAAGAGGGTTAACTTCAATGGGATGAGAGGGGATCCAGCCAGGTTAAAATGGAACTAATGTTCGACAAGCAAAACTGTAACATAACTATATGTTTTCTTTAAGGAAGGGATATTTTAGGTACAGCCTAGGTATACTTCCACAAGAGGGAAAGGCAGGAGAACCAAAACCGGGGGTTCCTTGGTTGACAAGGCAGATAGAGAACATAATGAAAAAAAATGATGTATGATACATGTCTTTGAACAAGAATCAGGCCAAACACAATGGGCAGAATTTTGCCGTCGGTGAGCAGGGGGCGGGGCCTGCTCACCGATGCGTAAAATGACCCCTGACGTCATCCCAGCCCATTTAAATTTTCAGGAAGGCGGGACCGCAGCAAAATCAGCTGCAGGCCTGCTGACCTGTCAATTGAGGCCATTGACAGGAAAAATTAAGCAATTAAAGGACCTGCCCATCCAACCTTAAGGCCATGATCCCCGGCAGCAAATAGATAAAACATGAAACCTCATCCACTGGTGGAATGAGGTTTCATGTAGGGTTTTAAAAAGTTTAATAAGGTTATTATGTAAATTATGAACATGTCCCATCTCATTGTCATGAGGGGAACCTGTTAGGGAATTTTTTTCCTATTTTTAAAAGTGGAAGCGATTACCCCTAGGCAGCACTTAGCCTCAGAGTTATGTGCACTCTTTCGTGCGCATGCGCGAAAGAGCACAACTCTCACTTTTGGGGAATCCCCCGCCCGAACAGGAAGCGCATAGAACAGGAGGCCCGCCCATCCGACAGGCAGAAAATTCTGCTCAATAAGTTGAAAGGGAAAGTAAAGAGGATTAATAGGCCAGCAGAAAGAGAATATGAGAATAGTACGTCAGTTAGCATAAAAGGTAATCCAAAAAGTTTCTCCTGGCATGTAAACAGTATGCAGGCAGTGGTAGGGCTGATGAGGACAAAGAGGGTGATATATCATTAGATGCAAAGGACAATTCTTGAATACGTAATAAGTACTTTGTGTTGTATGTTGTTGTGGTTGTCTAAGAAAGAGATTCAGAGGCATAGAGTCTGAACAGTGACTATTTATTGTAGAACATAACGATATATAGATATATAAGACAGTTGGCTTCTTTAGTCCAAAGCATGAGCTATCTCCATTAAAACTACTAACAGACTACTACTAGTCAATTTGCCACTAGCTTGTCCTACTTGCTACCCTTAATGTCCCTATTAGCACATTCTTTAGATAATATCACCACCATCAACACCCCTTTATCCTTTTGTCTATGACACCTTTGGCACTCTCTTCTTGGCCTCCACCTATCACTGGCCCCCTAACAAGCTCCTCCTGTTCCACTCCCCTCTACCAGCTTATATTTCATCTCATTTCTATATATTTTTTAGTTCTGATGAAGAGTCATACAGACTCGAAACTTCAACTGTATCCCTTTCCGCAGATGCTGTCAGACCTGCTGAGTTTTTCCAGGTATTTTTGTTTTTGTTCTAGATTTCCAAAAGCACAGTATTTTGCTTTTACCAGATTACTACTAGTCATTTGACTCCTTTTACATAATCCTATGAGCCCCCAGTTATACGTTACGACCAAGATGGGAGGAGTGCAGTGTATGTCTCTAGTTCCATTACTCCATGGGTTACAACATATATTTGAATAATTTCTTCAGCTAGCTATACAGCCAAATATGTGCTTTACCTATGAATTGCAGAATTACCACTCAGTGTTCAGGTTTTTTCAATAAACAACAAAATTATTAGTTTATTATCAAAGCAGAAGTTGTCAAGTACAAGGCAAAGCTGCAAAGCTTGATAACATACAGTATGAAATACGAAAGTATAATAATGACTTTTTCTAAATACCCTAACAACACACACACAGAAAAATAAAAGAAAAATTCTGCCAAAAGGTTAAAAGTCAATAATTCAAGGGGTAAAAAATAAATGATGGAGTCCTTGAAATGGTGTCCGGGATATACAGTTGGTCCCTCACTACTGGTCTGCGAAACAATCAATGACTCTTGCACAATTTTTCAGGTGGACTTCACAGAAAACTTGCAGTCAGTTGATTTGAGAAAATAGAGCAACTTCACAGCAACTTCCATTCACTTTTTGCTTTCGACTGGGTCTGGAGCTTCAGGAGCTGTTGTCTTCTTTACCCAAGCAGTTGCTCCTTCTTGTTTCCGCCCCCCCGCCACCACCTCCCCCCCCCCACCCCCCCCAAAGCAAAACCAACCTACCCACTTTTACACACAGTTTTCCAAGCATAATTTTCTTTCCCAAAGCCATAAACCACCATGTGACCTATTTCTAAACAGTCCTCCAGGGTCAAGATATTTCCAGCTCCTTTAAAAGTGCTTTATTACCTTTTCTTGTAAAATGCTTTCCTTTCCAGGAACAGCAGCAACGAGAGTCCTTGCAATAACCATTAAAGGGACAGTTTATTTAAAAAACACAAATTCTTTCAGATTGTTCTTAGTCCTTGAAGATGCATCATTTTCATTCATGACAAAATTATTTGATAAAGAACCACTAAAAGGCTGATTAACAAAATTGAGATTCATGGAATAGGATAGTCAGTGACAGCTTGGACAAAAAATTGACTCAAGGGCAGGAAAGAGCGAGACATGGTACATAGTTGTTTTTCAGACAAGGGAATAGTAGACAGTGGCGTTATTCATGGGCTAGTGCTAGGATCGCTGCTTTATTTGATAGATATAAATGAGTTTGGATGTTGGAACACTGATTAAATTTCAAAATTTGCCAATGTTACCAAACTTGGAGGTGTGACAAACTGGAAGGATGAAAACAATTGACAACTGGACATAGATAGCAGATTGGGCAGACAAGTCTCGCATGCCAATTACAGGTATGTCATTTTCATAACTTAAAATACAAACATTATTCAATGTATGAATTTGAATTTTTGAATTTACTTTTTCTCTTTTAAAATAGAAAATGTGTTCTGACAAGATGGCCACCGGAGGTCAGATGATCTCAGGGTGAATTTTCTCCGCATCATGGGGGCTGATAGGGAGCGGGTGTGGGCGGGTGCGCAGCCGATGGCCAACCATGATCAGCTACGTGTCACCATTTTACGTGGGCAGGCAAAATAAGGCCTGCCCAGTGTGACGCACACCCGGAAGCGCCGAGCACTCCCTGTGGGGGCGGGGGGAGGAGGCTGAGTCGGGGCCTGTGCTTTTTCATGCATGCATGCAAAAAAGCGTAGAAATCTCAGAGTTTGATTTTGAAATATTTAAATAAAGAAAAAATATTTTAAGAGATGTCCCCTCATGTGACAGTGTCACATGAGCTGGGACATGTCTATGAATTTTATTTAAAATTTTTACTAAAGTTTAAAAACCTTCATGAAACAAAACTCTGTGGATGAGGTTTCATGATAAATGCAAAGACCGCCTGAGCTCTTCGCCTGCCCACCAACCTTAAGGTTGGACAGGCAGCTCTGTTAATTATTTTAATTGATATTTAAATGACCTCAATAGGCCTTTGACAGTTCGGCGGGCATGCAACCAACTCCAGTGCGCGCCCGCTGAACTGAAGATCTGATTGACGCATAGCGACATCAGGACGTACGCCCAACATCACTGTACGTTATTTTATGCGTCAGCAAGTGGGGCCCGCCCCCGTATGCCAACCAGAAGATTCAGGCCCTGGTTTGTGTATATGAGGAACTATCCCAGGAACTGACTCACTGTCTGACTATGCCTTAAAGACAGACAAACATGCATTCTACTTAAAAGTGTTCACTACTCATCTCCTGAAAGCCATCGAACTGTTGATGAAGGAGCGGAAGTTCTATTGTCAGCCAATGAGCTAATCAATGACTTAATCTCTGAAAGAACAATGTAGATTTTTGGGCAGAATTTTTGGCTCGTCGGGCGGGCGCACGTTCAACCCGAACGAGTGTAAAACAACGCCAGATTACGTCGGGTGAGTGTCCCGAGGTCATCGCACAATATTTCAGTTGGCAGCGCGCCCACCGACAATTAAGCAACCCATTAAGGCCCTTAATGAACTAAGTGATTGAAACTACCCGTCCAACCATTCGGTTGGCAGGCGGGCGAAAAGGCCAGGTTGCCTTTGCATTTTTGGTGAAACCTCATCCACGGGCGAGATGAGGCTTCGACCAGTGTTTAAAATATTTTTTTTAACTTTACAAATTCATCTCTACCATGTCCCTGCTCTGTGACAGAGTCACATGAGGGGACATTTTGTTACCAGTTCTAATTTCTTTACTTTTTATTTTAAAAATCTTCAGCTCCCTGAGGCTGTTCTTTGCCTCAGGGAGCTTTTACCACGCATACCCATGCACATGTACAAACTTCCATACTCACCCTCCTCCGGCCCCCGCTCCAGCAGTGCTGAGCACTGGCTGGCCATTAATTTGCATGAAATTGCAGTCGGGGCCCGATCACAGGCGGCGATCCATTTCGCGGCCGATCCCGCTCATCCCCACTGAGCCCGCCGACAACTGGAAAATCCTGACCATAATGTGCATTTTGCACTTCAAGAAACTATTATTGGTAATGAAGAAAGAGAGCTGTACTGACCATGTGACAGCAGCCACCTTTCAGAGGCAGCTTTAATAAGGCAGCTTTTTCACAGAAAAAGAGCTGCAATAACTTCTATGCCTGTGAAAAGATCTGAAGGTTGCAACATGATAAGATCTGCAAGCTAGGACCATTTCAGGTACACAAAACAGCTACCTAACCCCCTGTTAACAAGACCACATGAAATTGACTTCATGACCTATAGAAAGTCCATCACTTGGAGAAAATCCTGCAAACAACTTCTGCATGTGACTTTGGCTGTTGAATTCAACTAAACTGCACTTTCAGGTGTGATGAAAACTTTCCTTTGGTCTGTAACATACTTCTTCCAAGACAAGATATCCACATGGATTCTGAACTATTCCTTTGTTTTTCCATAACTTGTAAAAGTGCACTATTCTCTACAACTGAACTGCCTTTGAGCGTGTCTATTATATGTGAATGCATGAATGGGTGTTTAGTGTTCAATTTCGGGGTGAGTGCTTAAATAAATAATCATCTTAGGAACATAGGAGCAGGAGTAGGCCATTCAGCCCACTAAGCCTGCTCTGCCATTCAATACAATCATGGCTGATCATCCACTTCACCGCTCCTTTCCCACAATAACCCCATATCCCTTTATGTTATTGGCATTTAGAAATCTGTCAATCTTTGCTTCAAACAAGCTCAATGACTGAGCTTCCACAGCCCTCTGGGGTAGATAATTCCTATGATTCACAACCCTCTGAGTAAAAAAGAAATATCCTCATCTCTGTCCTAAGTGGCTTCCCACTTATCATGAAATTGTCTCCTTGTTCTGGTTCTGGACTCCCTAGCCAGAGGAAACATGTTATCTGCATCTACCCTGCCTATCCCTTTAAGTATGTTGTAGGTTTCAATGAGATCACCTCTCATTCTTCAAAACTGTAGAGAATACAGGCCTAGTTTCTCCAATCTCTCTTCACAGGACAGTCCCACTAGCCAGGGAACAAGTCTGGTGAACCTTCGTTGCATTCCCTCTACAGTAAGGTAAGGGGATTAAAACTGAACATTGTACTCTAGCTACAGTCTAACCACGGTTCTATACAATTGAAGCAATATTTCGCTACTCCTGTACTCAAATCTTCTTCAGAAAAAGGCTAACATACCATTAGCCTTCCTAATTGCTTACTGCATCTACATACTAGTTTTCAGTTACTTATTGACGAGGACACCCTGATCCCTTTGTACATCTACACTTTCTAATTTCTTATCATTTAAGAAATACCTTGCACATCTATTCCTCCTACCAAAGAGATAACCTCACATTTTCCACATTGCATTCCATCTGTCGTGTTCTTGCCCACTCACTGGTCAGGAGTTTCCAGTCGTCGGGCGGGTTCGGTGGGCCAAGCGGGAGAGGCTGTGAAATGCGCCGCCACCCACGATTGGGTGCCAACCACTATTTCATGCTGACTGGCCAATTAACGGCCAGCCAGCGTGATTCACACACTGCAGCACTCAGCACTGCTGGGATTGGGGCAGGAGGAGGGCGAGTGCGGAAATTTGCACATGAGCAGGTACACGTGAGAAATTAATTTGAAAAATGTTTATTTTTTTTTAATCACCACCCCACACGTGGATGAGGTTTTGCAAAAAATCCAAAGGCTGCCTGACAAGCACAGAAGATCGCACATGCGTGAAGATGCACTCAGTAAAAGCTCCTTGAGGCACAGAACTGCCTAAGGGAGCTGAAAATTTTAAAATAAAAAATAAAGATTTAAAAATGTTAAAAACATGTCCCCTCATGTGACTCTGTCACATGACTCTGTGAGCAGAGACATGTTAGGAATTAGTTTGAAAAATGTTCATTTTTTTTAAGCACCATCCCACCCATGGATAAGGTTTCAAAAAAAATCCAAAGGTCGCCTGTCTGATTTGCCTGCCCACTAACCTGGAAAGATTCCTGCAGATGGAAAGGCAGCAAATGTCACCCTACTGTTGGCCAGGCAGTGAAGAATTTCTTTTAATTATGGTTTTAATGGTCTTAATTGGCTGCTTAATTGTTGGCAGGTGCACTGCTGACTGAAATATCACGCGGTGCACGATGACGTTGGGACGCTCGCCCGATGTCATCGCATGTCATTTTACGCTCGCTTGGGTCAGGTGCATGCCCGCCCGATGAGCAAAATACTTTGCTAAGGCTGTCTAAATTCTCTTGAAGCCACTTTGCATCTTCCTCACAACACATATTCCCACCTAGTTTTGTGTCATCCGCGAACTTGGAAATATTATATTTGGTCCCCACATCCAAATCATTGATATATATTGTGAACAGTTGGGGTCCAAGTACTGATCTTTGTGCTACCCTACTAGTCACTGCCTGCCAACATGAAGGTGACTACTTTATTCCTATTCTCTGTTATCTACTTGCCTGTAAACCAATCCTTAAATTTATGCCAGTATATTACCTCCTATCCCACGAGCTTTAAGATTTGCTAACCAACCTCCTCTGGGGGACTTTATCAAAAGCCTTCTGAAAATCCAAGTATACTATGTCCACTGATTCTCCTTTGTCTGTTAGTAACGTCTTCAAAAAACTACAATAGGTTTGTCAAACATGATTTTCCATTCATAAATCCATGTTGACTATGCCCAATCAGATCATTATTATCCAAGTGTCCATTTATCACATCCTTTAGAATAGATTCTAGCATTTTCCCTTCTACTGATGTAAGGCTAACTGGTTTGTAGTAACCTGTTTTCTCTCTCCCTCCCTTTATAAAAGTGCAGTGACATTTGCTACCTTCCAATCTGCAGGAATCTTTCCAAAATCTATAGAATTTTAGAAGATAATCACCAATGCGTCCACTATCTCCATAGCTACATCCTTCAACGCTCTAGGATGTAAATTATCGGGTCCCGGGGACTTTTCAACCTTCAGTCTTGTTAGGGGGAAGAAAATAAATGAGAATTTATGGTAAGGGAGAATTCATTATAAGGGAATGAATTACTTAAATTAGAATCTATAGGCAGGCCAGCACAAATCAGTAAATCAACAATTAAACAGTTAAACCAGATGAGCCTTATACACTCTCCAACTTTGTACACCTTCAGGGTTTGCAATCATCAACAAGGTCCTGGGAGTTAGACTGGAGTCAGAGGATGGCAATAACATAGATTAAGTGTGCTCTTCAACAGATAGGGGAAGGACAGATGGTCCCAGCTTAGATAGGAAGGCAGGTTTCTGCCTGGGTGAAAGTAGGGTCAGATGATGCTTTGTACCCTTTGTTACCAGAGACTTGTCTGTTTAATGTAAACCTATATGTTGACAAGATCGGAATCTGGAAGATGTTCTTGTATGTGACCAATAATGAATAAATATGGTGAACACTTGTAGCTTAGCTGAGTACTGTCTCAAGCTGTATTGAGATGGTGCCCTCCTTGCAATTGCTCGAATAAACGATCGTAACCTGTACCTGAGTCTCCTGTGGTCCGTTCATAAAAGGTACCACATCAAGTCTCATTAATTTCTCCAATACAACCTTCTTACTAATACTAATTTCCTTCAATTCCTCATTCTCTCTAGTCCCTTGGATCTCCAATTCTGGGAGATTTTTTGTATCTTCCTTAGTGAAGACAGACACAAAGCAATAATTTAGCCTCTGTGCCTTTTCTCTATTCCCCATTATAAATTCTCTTGACTCTGCCTGTAATGGACCCACATTTGTCTTAGCCAAATGTTTCCTTTTTACATACCTATAGAAGATTTTACAGTCCGTTTTTATGCTTTTTGCTATTTTACTTTCAAATTCTATTCTCTTTATTTATCAGTTTCTTGGTCCTCCTTTGCTGTATTCTAAAATCTTTCCAATCCTCAGGTTTACTACTATTTCTTTTGTTTTAATGTTATGCAATCCTTAACATCCTTTATTTACTTCTCTAATCTCATGATGAATGCCATGCCCCTACATTACCAGTTTGGTGGTCTAAAAACATCTACAAATAGCTGCTGCTCTTTCCTGTTTCTTAGCTCCACCCAAACAGATTCCACATTTTGTTCTTCTAATCTGAGAACATCCCTTACTAATGGATTGATCCTATCCCTTATTATCGGTGAAGCACCACCTCCTTTTCCTTTTTTCTTTTTGTTTTTGTTTTTTTTTTGCCTGTCCTTCCTAAATATTGAGTTTTTCTTTGCCTAAGCCCCTGAGTAGCCTGCTGTTGGTTATTTAAATTTCCCACACACTCAAAGGTTAAAAACACCACACATCTCTTCCTTTCAAAAATTCACTGATAATGAACAGTTCGAAAGGAGCACACTGTAACAAGTAGCAGATGCAATTTAATAGAGAAGGGATAAGGAGAAGCAATATATAATTAATAGGGAGATTTTAAAAAATTGTTTCATGGGATGTGAAAGTCACTGACAACACAACATTTTTGCTCATCACTAATTGCCCTTGAGAAAGTAGTGGTGAGCCACTTTCTTGAACCGCTGTAGTCCATCTAGTACAGGTACACCCATTGTAAGGAACGGAGTTCCAGGATTTTGACCAAGCATCATTGAAATAACAGCGATACAGTTCCAAGTCAGATTGATATGTGGCTTGGAGGGGAATGAGTGTGCAAGAAGATGGACAATTAAGTATAATGTGGAGAAGTGTGAGGTTATTAGCTTTCATGGTAGGAACAGAAAGGTAGATTTTTTTAAAAAGGCATGAACATTCTAACTGTTGATGTCCAGTGACTTGGGTGTACTTGAACAAGGAATAAGGAAAGTCAGCATCCAGGTACAGCATGTTGGCCTTTATTGTAAGGGGACTGTTGTACGAGAATAAGGAAGCCATACAGGGCTTTGGTGAGGGAACGCCTAGAGTGATGTGTGCAGTTTTGGTCTCCATATTTAAGGGAGGGTATACTTACATTGAAGAGGCCTTGTGGTGCAGTGGTGGTGTCCCTGCCTTTGAAACAGAAGTTCCAGGTTCAAGTCCCCATCCAGGATTTGACGGCTGTTCATAATGTGGCCAAATAGATATCAAGTTGTAAATCCTTATAATATATGTCAATAGCGAGCAGGAGAGATTCCTGGTCAGCCATGTGGTGGAAAGAAATTGGAGCCTCCACCATCATTATCCATAGGTCTGGGCAATAACATGCATGTAAATGTTTCCACAGTAAGTTGGACTCCTTGGGAGGTCTGTTGGCTAGACAGCCAGTGTGAATCAGATTGATGCCAACAGAATGGGGTTGGATCCCTATTCTGACTAAGGTTGATTTGGGATCTACCTACCTGAGGTGGAGATTGTGCTAGGGGTCAGGCTTGTCTTTGGGCAGAGAAGTGAAGAAGCAGAATACCTGTATTACAACAATTCCCTTACAATAAAGGCCAACATGTTATTTGCCTTGTTGTACCTGGATGCTGAGTTTCCTTATTCCTTGTACAAATACACCCAAGTCACTGGACATCAACAGTTAGAATTTTCATGCCCTTTAAAAAAAATTCTGCCTTTCTGTTCCTACTATGAAAGCTAATAACCTCACACTTCTCCACATTATAGTTAATTGTCCAACATCTTGCCTACTCATTCCCCTCCAAGCCAGTATAGTAAAGGCTCAGTAGATTGGTTTCTGGGATGAGAGGGTTGTCCTGCAATGAGGAGTTGAGTAAATTGGTTCCCCTGCAATAGGCTCAGAATAAAGAGTTAATCTTTTAGGACTGAGATGAGGAGAAACTTCTCCACTTAAAGTTCTGAATTTTTGGAATTCTCTATTGCAGAGGATGCACCATTGTTGAGTATAATTAAGGGATTGGGATAGACAGATTCTTTTGTCTCTCAGGGAACCATGGTACATGAGGAGTGGGCAGGAAAGTGGAGTTGAGGCAGAAGATCAACCATGATTGTATTGAATGGTGGAGTAGGCTTGAGGGGTCAAGTTATCTACTCTTGCTCCTACTTTTAATGTTCCAATGAGGAAATCTAGCTACAAGATTTGTCTGGAGAAGCTGGGGTTGTTCTCCTTGAAGCTGTGTGAGGGGAAGACTTCTAGTCAAAGAAGTGGGCACGGAGGTAAAGGCAGCAAAAGTAAAGTTTAGCATGTGACAAGCTTAAAATTTATTGAGATAGGGACATGAGGGATTGCTGAAGACTGATAGAGAAGGGAAGGTCAGAGAGGATAGTGAAACATGGCAAAGTGTGAGATTAGAAGGAGGGATTGGGTCATAGGAAAGTGAAGGGGAAGAAGAATCCAGTGGGACCTAGATACCTAAGAATCATTGAAGATTGTGAAGCTTGTGGTCTTTGACAGCTAAGAAGAAGAGTACAATTTGTTAAAGTGCCGCCGCATATGCTGAAGAATAAACTAGATCTGTTGTCTTCAGGAGAATGCTGAAAAAGAGTGTGTTATGGTGCTGAAGAGAGAAGTTGAGAGCAAAATTAAAGATGGTGCATTTTTACAGATGTCAGATTATCTGCAAGTCTCAAGTTCAGCCGATTGCACGAGCAAATGCCGTGCTGTAATGAGAAAAGAGTTGAGGAAAATTTATCCTGACACATTTTCCAAGAGGGGTAAAGGCAGGAGCCTGGGTACAGATCATTCACCTAGCTTCTTACAGGAAGCATCAGTTCTAAAACTCCACAGGAGCTGCTTCCTGGTATGTGTGCCTACCCATAAGCAACAGTTATGATCTCAAAGAAGTTTGTAGGGTCAGTAACAAGGTCATAATTATAAATTTTATACTTGTGGTTGCATCTTAACAACTCCTTGGAAAAGACAGTGCATACAAAGGTGAAGCAACAAGTGGAAGGTGTGGGGTGGTGGAGTGTGGTGGCCCACATAGAACCTGCTTTTAATTTTTTTTTTAAATATTGGTCTTCTTTTATGGGGTTCAGACCTACAAATAAGTTTGATTTCCCAGTGGGCCCCACTTCTGTCAGGGGTTGGGGAAGTGCACTTGGACAGAACAGGCTTATTTTTGTCAAAATCATGTCAGGGGGCCAGAGCATGAGAACTCTGGACTTCTGGAACCAACGTCTCTCCTGATAGTTACTATGATGGATTTCAAGGGGTGCGAAAAGCCTCCATTTCATCTGCGTCATCCTGGAATCAATTCAAGGTCACAATAATGGTTTATCTGGTTAAAGCTGAATTGATGGTTATTCCAACCGACTCCCACTAGATTTAATGTCAAAGTCAGTTAGAATACCCAGATATCTTGAGTTGTGTGTCTTGTTGGGAACCTCAAGGCTGATATTGCTGCTTTCCCTAATGGAGGGACTACTAATAACAAAGCCGAAGTGGAGGTTTTGCATTTGCACACATGCCATTTGCATTGGTGTCCTTTTTAAAAAGCAGGTGAATAAAAGCTAATGAAAACAAATTCCTCTGAACTTACTACAGTTCTGACAAATTCTAATTCTCCAAAAATGGATTACATTAGTGAAAGGTGATGAAAAGAGCCATTTTTTGCTTGTTAAAGGGAATGATGAACTTGTACAGTTCAATAGTCAAATAGAAACTTACGCATTTTACTTCAAATCACATATGCAGTTATTGCATATAGCTCTTTGTTTGACTGACTTTTGTGTATTCCTCCACCATTCACCACCTTTGGCAGTCCTGCCTTCAGCTACCTAGGCCATGCTCTAGAATTCCCTCTGAATACTGTTCTATTTCTCCACTTACACTTTCTCCTTTAGGGCCCATCTTAAAACTCACCTATTTGATCAAGCTTTAGGTTAGCTCCTAACATAACTTTCTTTGGTTCAGCGTACATTTTCCCTTACACCTCTATGAAGTGCCTTGAGACTTATTTTTTAAGATGCTACATGAGCACAGGCTGTTAATGAAAGGTAGTATCTCAAAATATCAATACAGCTGTGAGAGGAGAAAACAGTGCTTAGAAGTTTTCTGCATGAGAGTATGGGGTGGGCAACTATTGGTTGGCATATTAAAAAGTAGCATGAGAAGAAGGCAGCTCTGAAGCACACTGGGTAGAAGGGGCACAAAACTATACAAAAGATGAACTATTGGTTTCTCAAAACAAAAATACCTGTCTGAGCATAGTGAAGGAAGAATTCTTAAGAGGGATTAAGAATATCATGGAGACTATGGGTTGCATTTTGCATGCCCCCACCAGGCATAATTTCAACAGGGGAGCATGTAAAATAGGGCAGGTGCCAACCCCACCACCTTCCCGCCCACCTCTGAGCTCACCCCCATAATACCGAAATTGGCAACCCGCCTGGCATACTTAAATAAACAATCAAGGGTGAATTGGGCTTGTTAGCAAGCTAAATGACCCCGATAACACACTGACCACGCCATAAAATGGTTAGCATGGGCAGTCAGGTAGAAGTGGCAGGTAGCTTTTTTTTAAAAAAACTTTTTCAAAAGGCATGAAGGAAGGGTGGTACTATTTTTAGGGGGGTGCCCTTTGCAGATCAGGAGGCAAACCTCCTAAGATAGTAATCTCCTTTCCTCGTACCCACCTGCTCCATTAAACAAACCATTCCTTCCCGAAACTGCCCAAACCCTCACTGCCCAAGACTCACCTGGCTCCGGGATCCCTGGGCCTTCTTCATGTTTCTGACTGCAGTCAGATTGGCCGGCAGCTCCTAACAGTGGGACTTTCTTCACAATTAGGGGTGGAAGTCCCACACTGCTCCAATTTAGCCCACCCACAGCACGTTATGATCGTGAGGCAGGCTGGTGTGGAGTGGGCTGGCTCCACACCAACTTTGCTTCCGGTGGGGGGATGGGGTATCCATCCACTGCCCCTCCCGGTAATATCCTGCCCTATGACTGACATGTGACGCTTAGTCCACTAAGGTCTGCAGAAATACTCAGCCATCTGCCATGGAACTGAAGGTTGACAGTGCTCTCAACTTTTATGACACTGGGAATTCCAGGCATCTTGTGGAGACATTCCAAGAACCAGAGTTTTATTTGGTTAACTTTTGGATAGCTGCAACTTTCTTTACAGAAAATGAAAGCATAACAGATTGCAAGATATATTAAGCTACATAATAATTTCATTAAACTGCGCAGTACTTGTCTAAGTATTTTCTGTGTCTTACTTCTGTATTTTTTCCTTGTTTCTTCTGAATTATTTCATGTTGGTTGTCTATGTCACTTATTACTAGCCACTGTGAGAAATGGATGTTTTTGTTTTACTGTTTTGAGCAATATTATGTTATTCGGTGATGAAGGTTCTGTGTGTCTGAGTATGATTTAATTAAGCTGGGTAGAGATTAATACAGTTTAAAACATGATTAGGATAGAGATGTTAGGTTCGAGGTGCAAGTGAATAAGTCAGCTCTAACATTTACATTTTTAGATAAGTTGAGAGTTTGTTTGAATTTCAAAGGAAAGTCAGAGGTAATAAGAAACATGTTTGCATCTTGCAGGAGTTTTGCAGGTAAACAGGAGTGGGGGATGTTATATTTTATTGGCCTGAAAGCAAAGACAAGATGAAAACATGAAAGATCTTATATTTGGAAGGATTTGGATTTCAAAGCGGTGAGAACAATGGAATCTGAGATGAAAGGGGGAAAAAAGGTACTTCAGAGTTACTATGGAGAGCTCAGGGTTGGAGCTGTGAGATGTAGCACCTGGAGGCTGGAGCTCTGGACTGAGAGAGGATGCAGTTTGAATCACCCAGAAAAGTCTTGGGTTGCAAAAGCAGTTTTATTCTAAAGTTTGGTTTCCACAACAGAGCGGAAGAGAGTTAAAGGGATTATGTGATGTTATATGCCTTTATTAAAGCTACGGCAATTTGCCTTGGGCAATATTATTGGATTTTTATAGTTAAACACCTATAAGGGAGTGTTGCCTGGAAGGTGTTTACTTATGGGTCTGATCAAGTAGAGAGTAATTTTGGGGGAATGTTTTATAAGACTGAACTTAACTCTGTATCTGTAATCTCGTGTGCTAAAGTTTTGTTTTATACTTGTAAATAAAATTTTTACTTTAAATTTTTAAAATCCCAAAAGTATAACTGGACTTATTGATGCTGAGATCAGTATGTCTTCTTCTCGTTTTCAGAATACAAAAAAAAGGTATGACCCATAGGCCAAGTTTCTCTCTGGTATTTGGTTTGTGCAGCAATTAACATCGGTTGTGTTCATACAAATTTGGGGACTCTTTGCAGGATTGTTAAAATTCCTTGATTGGGTTGGAATTATCTGAGTCCAAGGGATACCAGTATGAGAAGAACACTGAATTCAGTTTTTCTGTATTGAGAGGTTTTAAAATGGTTGGACTGCAAAATGGCTTTGGCAATTGCTATGACTTTTTGGGGAGTGGAAAATGTAACTGTGGAGTATTTGAAATCTCTGATTGAAGCTCAGTTGAGAGAATTAGCAGATTAAGTGCAGGCAAAGGCAAAATCGGAATTTCATAAGACTGATATGGTTAAAATACTTACTCAGCATTTAAAGTTGGAAGAAGGGATACCTGAAACTAATATGTCACGGTTGGAGGTAGTAACCCTTCAGGTACAAATGAAGAAGCTTGAACTTGAACAAGAAATAGAATTGAATAGGAAGAAAAGGAGAAGGAAAGAGAAATGAAGAAAACTAGAGTTAGATAGAAAAGAGAATTAAAAAGAAAAGGATAATTTAAAAAAGAGAAATAAAAAATATTAATTGGGAAAGAAAGAAGCAGAACAAAGAAAATAAAAAAATTACAAGAGATAGAAGTGTGAAAGCTTGAACTTGACCTTGAGAGAGAGAAGTTAGCAATTGAGGAAAGAGAGAGGGAAATAAATAGAGAGCCTCAGAGAAAGAAGACAGACAGTACAAATTGTCTAAAGTGAAACTTAGTATAAAGGAAGAAAGGAGAGATAATGATTCAGATGGTAACTTTGATTCCTTTGAGGAATTTTACTTAACTAAAAATCTCCGGTTAGTGCCTAAATTTACAGAGGATGGAATTAAAAGATATTTCACCCAATTTGAAAAGATAGCTATGAAATTGAATTGGCCAAGAGGTGCTTGTGCAATCATGTTACAAAGTGTTTTGTCAGGTACAGCAATAAATATGTATGCAAGTTTAACAGAAGAAAAGTCTGCAGATTTTGAGATAGCAAAGAAGGTAATTTTTAATGCTTATGAGCTTGTCCGTAAAGCTTAGCAGTTGAAGTTCAGGAGTTTAAGGAAAAGACTTAATCAGCCATTTGTGGAGCTTGCAAGAGAAAAAGAAATTAACTGGATCAATGCTTCAGGGCATTAAAATTAGACAAGACTTTTGAAAATGTATGCGAGGTTATGATTATGGAAGAATTTAGAAATAGTATTGCAGTAAACCTTAAGACATATTTAGATGGAAGACATAGCAAGAAGATCATGGAAGCTGCTCTCTTAGCCGATACATACGATATTTCACACAAACAGGTTACTGTAGGAAAAGAGTCATATGGAAATCAGGAAGTTGGGGATTTCAAAAAACCTTGTGATGGTAAAAAATGTTAGTAATACGGATCAAGCTGAAGGACGCCAGTCCATTAATGATGGAAAGATGGAAAGTAGAGTTGAAGGGGGGTAACTGATACGTTACCATTGTAATAAGGCTGGAAATATGAGATCAAGTAGTTGGAGGTTAAACGGAAAATCAATTGCAGTGATTGGAACTCAGAAAAGTTCTGTAAGTAAGAGTACTGTGGGTTCTGAGATCCAGATGCAAGGAAAAAATGTTTTTTGTACAAGTGAAGCAATTATACCAGGCAGCTTATTCTGAAACAGAAACAGAATATATTCCAGAGTGTTATTACTTAAGAACAACATGTTAATGAGAAAATAAAGAACGCCTCATGTTCAAGCAGATGAAAAGTGGGCGATAATACACCAAGTGGGGATATCATCTGGGTACCGGAATGAAATTTTGAGAATGGCTCATGAAGTTCCAATGGCTGGACATTTGGGAATTAGGAAAACTCAAGCTAAGATACAAAAGAATTTCCTTTGGCCTGGACTAAATAAAGATGTAGTCAAATTCTGTCAAACATGTCACACGTGTCAGGTGATAAGATAACCTTAGGCAGTAATTAAACCTGCACCTTTAATTCCAATTCCAGCATTTAAGGAATTTTTTAGCAGGGTCTTAATTATGTAGGACCTCTCCCTAAGACTAAAATTGGGAATCAGTACTTAGTGACAATCATGGATGTGTCCACAAGATTTTCATAAGCAATACCTTTAAGGAAGATTACAGCAAAGTGATTGTAGAGGAGTTAACCAAATCCTTTACAAGGTATGGATTACCAAAAGAAATACAGTCGGATCAGGGTTCAAATTTCATGTCACAGCTGTTTAAGGCAGTAATGGGCAACCTAGGAATAAAGCAATTTAGGTTGTCAGCCTATCACACTGAATCAGAAGATGCCTTACAAAGGTGGCATCAGACTTTAAAGACAATGATTAGAGCATACAGTCAAGACTCCACATGATTGGGATTGAGGGATTCCATTCTTGTTGTTTGCCATTAGGACACCTCTAGTGAGTCAACAGGGTTCAGTCCTTTCGAGCTAATTTGTGATCATGAAGTAAAGGGACCACTCAAACTGATTCAGGAGAAATTAGTAAATCGAAGTTCTGAAACGACTCTCCTGGATTACGTGACGGAATTCAGAGAGAGATTAAGTAAGGCGTGTGAGATAGCTAGGAAACATTTAAAGATATTTCAACAGGCGATGAAGGCAAATGCAGATTAAAGGGCAAAGGCTTGTAGTTTTGTTGCTGGGGAAGAAGTGTGTGTTGTTGCCAGTGTCAGGCGAACCGCTGAAGGCAAGGTTTAGCGGACCTTACCGGATTGAAAAGAGACTAAGTGAAGTAAACGATATAGTGAATACCCCAGATAAAAGGGAGAGCTAGTGAGTGTGCCATATAAATATGCTTAAAAAATAATTTGACAGGGCGACTAAACAGGAGGAGGTACTGGTAGTTGTAAGTAAGGAAACAGGGGTAGAAAGTGAGGATTCTGAAATTGACCTTCTGATTAATTTGGACAATGAGGAAGTGCTTAAGAATCTAAATGTGATGTTGGGTTATCTTCCAGAAAAGTGTTAGAGTGATTTAAAAGAGCTATTGCAGTTCCACAAAGCAATTCATGAAAATTCTGCCCTTTTATTTCCAAGTCGGCAGGCAGGCACGATTGGTTTGTCCGGGAGCGATTGGGGAACTGCCTCAGGGAGCTGAAAACTTTAGTAGAAAATAAAGATTTTAAAATCAAAACAAAAATGTCCAAGCACGATAAAAATTCTGTCCATAGGTTTTTATTTTTTTTATTAATAATGGAAACCACATCCAGCCCTTGGATGAGGTTTCATGAAAAATGCAAAGGCCACCTGGCCAATTCGCCCATCCCCTAATGGTGAGCTTGGACGGATCACAAAACATCAGGGACAATTACAAATTTAATGTGCTTAATTGCCCTCTTAATTGTCGGCGGGCTTGCTTCCGACTTCTGCACGCACCTGCCAACCAAAATGTCGCATGAGTGCGGGATGACGTCGGGACACTCATCCAGCACCATCATGTGCTACTTTATGTTCGAGCAGGTCGGGCATGTTCCTGCATGGCAACCTGAAAACTCTGCCCGAACTGGGGAAAGCAGTTGTACATGATGTTGATGTGGGGAATTTAGATTCAATAAGGCAACACCCAAAGAGATTAAATGCAGGAAAATTAGCTCACTTGAGGAAAGAAATTGAATTTATACTTCCAAATGGTATTATAGAGCCTAGGCACAGTAATTGGAGTTCACCCATTGTAATAGTGCCAAAACCAGATGGATCACAACGACTATGTATTGACTACTGAAAAGTGAACGCAGTAAGAAAAGCAGATTCATATCCTATTACACGATTCGAGGATTGTATAGAGAATATGGGGCAGTCAACGTTTACAAAAATTGACTTGCTACAAGGATATTGGCAAGCACCTCTATTGGAAAGGGCAAAAGAGATATGAGATTTTGTGATGCCAGGTGATCTATATCAAAGCAAAATAATGCCCTTTGGTATGAAAAATGCACGAGCAACATTTCCGAGACTAACAAAGTGATTGTGGAACTGACCAATTGTGCTGTTTATATTGATGACATAGTGGTATTCAGACAAACGTGGGAGGAACTTTTACAACATTTAAAGAAACTATGTGATCAACTACAGCAAGCCAATTTGGTTGCAAATTTGGCTAAAAGTGAATTTGTGAAAGAGCAACTTACATATTTAGGCCACACTGTCGGACTTGGTCAAGTGGCCCCAGAGATGCAAAAGTAAAAACTATTGTGGAATTCTCAGTGCCTACAATGAAAATGAGAAGTTTTGAGATTTCAAAGACTAAGTGGGTTTTATCAGAAATTCGTGCCAAATTGCAGCAGTTTAGTTGCTCTGCTGACTGGATTATTAAAAAAGAACAAAAAATTCCAACGGACACAGGAGTGTCGGAATGCACGCGACAGCTTGAAAGTTGTACTAACTACTAAGCATGTTCTATCAGTATCTGATTATACAAAGCAGGTTAAGCTGGCTATTGATGCCAGTGATGTAGGTGTAGGTGCTGTGTTGCTAGAAGAAGATGAACTGGGAATTTAGAAGCTGGTAGGATATTTCTCATGGAAGTTGAATGTACATCAGAAGAAATATTCAACAATAGAGAAAGAGACGTTAAGTTTTGGTGTTAGCTTTGCAGCATTTTGAAGTGTATGTTGCGAATAATTCTTCAGAGACACTTAGATATACTGATCACAATCCTTTGAAGTTTCAGGAAAAGTTTTCAAACAAAAAGCAAGACTATTTCAGTGGAGTTTAATCATAGCAAGCATTCAATTTACAAATTATACATGTGGCTAGACCAGAAAATTCAATTGCAGATGTGTTGTCAAGAGTTTAAAATTCAAACAAACTTGGATGTTGGCTGAATGGACTGGAATGAACTCTATTGTTATAAAAGACATGTATATATATTCATGGTTGATGCATGTGCACTATAGTGTAATAGTTTTGTTTGTATAGATAAACGTAGTGAGGAATATGAACTGGGTTGAGAAAATGAAACTATCTTTTTGAAATTATGATGGTTCATTTTTTCTCAAGGAGGCAGGCGTGAGAAATTGATGTTTTTTTTTAATTTTAGGGGGACTATCGTGTTATTCTGTGATGAAGGGTGTGTGTGTGTGTGTGTGTGTGTGTGTGTGTGTGTGTGTGTTTGTGTGTGTGTGTGTGTGTGTGTGTGTGCCTGTGTGTACTTATGTGTACGTGTGTGTGTATGTGTATGATTTAATTGAGCTACGGAAAGAATAGAGGTGTTAGGTTTCAGATACAAGTGAATAGGTTAGGTCTAACATTTGCATTTTTAAATAAGTTGAGAGTTTGTTTGAATAGTAAAGGGAAGTCAGAGGTAACAAGAAACATGTTTGCATCTTGCAGGAGTTCCACAGGTAAACAAAGTGGGATATTATATTTTATTGACCCAAAAGCAAAGACAAGATAGAAACATGAAAGATTTTATATTTGGAAGGGTTTGGGTTTCAAAGAGGTGTGATGACAATAGAACCTGAGATGAAATGGGGGAAAAGGTATTTTAAAGTTTCTGTGTAGAGCTTAGGGTGGCTGTTGGGCAGGAGCTGTGAGATTTAGCAGCTGGAGCTACAGCTGAAGCTCTGAGCTAGGAGAGTGTGTAGTTTGAATCAGCCATCTAGTTAAGTTCGAAAAGTCTTGGGCTGCGAAAAGCAGTTTTATTCTGAAGTTTGGATTTCCACAGCAGAGTGGAAGATAGTTAAAGGGGTCATGTGGTATGCCTTTATTAAAGCTAGAACAGTTTTCCTTGGATGATATTACTGAATTTTTAGATTAAACATCTATAAGAGACTGCTGTTGCCTGGAAGGTGCTTACTTGTGGGTCTGATGAAGTAGACAGTCTTTTTAAAGGCTAAGTTTAACTGTGTATCTGTAATCTTGTGTGCTTAAGTTTTCTTTTCTTGTTAATAAAACTTTTACTTATAATTTTCGATAGCAATCAATCCATTCTCATATGTTTTCAGAGGCAGCACCTACTATCACTTTTGTACTACATGCATGTTCACTGCTTATTCCTATGCTGCTCAGTCAATGTCACTGCTAATGAAAGCGCCTCACAATGCAATGTAGTCTAAGCACAGGATAGAGGAAAACTATGAAGTTTCAGAATCACTCTTTCATGGTTGGCTGCAACAAGAAGCCTGCCATTACTGCATCTGGGAGCTTTGACCACAAAGGCTCTATGGTATCAAAGGGAGCCTTCATAGGAAATACTTCTACTGTGATAATCTCCTGCAAAACTGATCTTTCCACTATAGATCTAATTGATGTTTCAATTTAATTAATGGCAGGCTGTAATGCAAACAACCATTACAGGACATCATGACATCACCTGAATGTGGGATAGCAGTGAATATCTGGTTAAAAACAAAAAAACTGCGGATGCTGGAAATCCAAAACAAAAACAGAATTACCTGGAAAAACTCAGCAGGTCCGGCAGCATCGGCGGAGAAGAAAAGAGTCGACACTTCGAGTCCTCATGACCCTTCGACAGAACTCTGTCGAAGGGTCAAGAGGACTCGAAGCGTCGGCTCTTTTCTTCTCCGCCGATGCTGCCGGACCTGCTGAGTTTTTCCAGGTAATTCTGTGAATATCTGGTTGTTGGAATGCCCCACATGGCACACGCAGTTACCAATATACCTCGGATTGTCAATTAAATTACCATATTGTATTACTATTCTAACAGCCTGTATTTAAAAACAAGACCAATATGGTCAATATCCATATATGTGTTACATAGAGTACTCAGCATGATTGGTACCACCAATTAGCTTACTAAGAGTTACTTTCCTCAATCCTTCACCCTGAAATTCCTCCTCAAGATCACCATGCATGTCTGTCACAGCTTGCTTAAGTTGTGGTAGTGTTGGTGGTGACTGTGGGTGCTCAGGCTCTTCCAGATGCAGCTGGTCAAGCACTGGGCTTTCCTTGCTTTGTGAAGGGTGTAGACACGGTATTATGAGTACATAAGCACACTTATTCAATTTGACACTGCATTGCCATCAAATGTACAAATAAGTATTTATGCACACTCAACATTTACACTATTTTGTCATATTGTGCAATAAAATATATAACTAAATGGTACACACTAGCAGTTCTGTGCACTGTCCCATTCCTCAGTTTCAATGTTATTCAGGCTTCTCTTCTGAATAAATCAACTATTCAGGGTCATCAGAACTGTGGGTAATGGTGTAAAAATTGGTCGTCTATCACATGCTCCATCATATTTTCCCTTTTATAGTCTTCAAATAGAAAGGAAAATTGGGCAAGGTGTATAATGGACCATACCATCCACTTTACATCAACACCCTAAGTTAAAATTACCTCCCATTACTTCTATTAGCACATCAGTTCCTTGAAATGATGAGTTTCAACATGTGCTTCATGCTGTGGCCTTCATTATTTCTGACTTTTCCTTTAAATATTAGGGCATTGGGAACAAACTTGGAATAAGCAAATTCCAACCTACAGTACTTTCCCTTGCCCATCATGTCCTAGGGGAGGCAGTGGTGTAGTGGTAAGATCACTAGATTGGTAATTTAGAAGCCCAAGCTAATGCTTTGTGGCTTCAAATCTCACTACAACAGCTAGCAATCTGGAATTGAAAGTTGGTCTCGGTAATGGTGACCATGAAACTGTCATCAATTGTTGTACAAACCCATCTGTTTCATGTGATTCCAAACCCACAGCAATGCTGTTGACTCTTAACTGATCTCTGAAATAACCTAGCAAGTCACTCACAACAAAAACTGGCCTTGCCAGTGATACACATCCCAATAAAGATAGACAAAAATGTTGTGTTGAATACAATTTGTATAACTCAAGTATTTTCACCATGACTACCTTACAAATATTCTTACTCATGCATACTTTGTGTTGCTAATGTATAGTAATATTATACCTCAGCTTTGTGGTGTTAAGTCATATTTTTTCAAGCCTCCTAATAGTTCTCCTGAGTAGCTGAGATCACATTAACCTTATCTGTGATATATTACCATACTTACGACCAGCATGGCATATCTAGATATTAGCATCTCCCATCAAAAGGGTGATTGAATTACTCAAAATAGAGGCTACTAGAAAATGCAGGGTCTGAATGGCAAAACAATAGCCTAAGATTTGCTGGAGCAGGGTATTTTGCAGTCTGCCTGGTAGTAAGACATTTTTTTGCATCCTTCAGATCAAAACAGCTTTGTCCAGTAAGTTTAATAAATTTATTAAATTGTGAGGGGAACAGGGCTTCTGTGACCTTGGTGAACAATGCATAAACAGAGTATTAACCAATGTGATTTAAGGGTTCAGAAACAACCAGACTAAGAAGGAAAGTGACAGCAAAATACTGCGGATGCTGGATATCTGAAATAAAAACAAAAAGTGCTGGAAAAGCTCAGTGGGTCTGACAGCGTCCGTGAAGAGTTAAAGTTTCGATGCTGTATGACTCTTCTTCAGAGCTAAACAGAAGTATAAATTTAATGTATTTTATACAGTTTAGGAGGGGGTGAAGCAAGACAGCAGGTCAGGGGTAGGTGGGAGAGATTGACAAAGATGTCATGGACACAGGCAAAGGGAGTGTTAACGGTAGTGGTAAAGACTAAAGAAGGTGCTGATAGTGGCATAAATTTAAGAGCAGAGTATGTTAATAGCAGAACTAAGGTCAGCACTCTGAAAGCACAATGTAGAAACTAGTGACAGGTGGCCCTGTGGGGGAGGGGTGGATGGGGCAGGGGGGTGTGGAGAGTTGGGGAAAAGGGAGTTTTTAAAAACTTAAAAATTAAAATGAAAAACAACAAACAAAACAAAGCAATTGGATTAAAAAAGGGTAAAGGGGGAGGAGAGACTTCATTGTCGAAGTGTGGAGCACAATGTTAATTCCGGAAAGCTGTAAAGTGCCTAATCAGAAGGTGAGGTGTTATTCCTCCAGTTTGCATTGGATTTCACTAGAACACTGCAGCAGGCCAAGGTTGGGTATGTGTGCATGACAGCAAGATGATGTGTTGAAATAGCAAGCGACAGGAAAGACCGGATCATCCATACAGATTAAATGAAGGTGCTCTGCAAAGCGGTCACCCAGTCTGCGTTTAGTCTCCCGGAAAAATAAAATAATACTTCTAAAACTTAAAATTTGACATTTTTAAATTCTTCAACAAATATTCACAACCTAAAGGAATGAACTCCCAATCTTAATTGTTCACTTTCGGGGCTGGAAAGGTTGATTAGCATTACATTAAGAGTTATTACATTGTTATAAGAGTATTTACATTAATTGTTACTGGACTTAACTTTCTGTGATTTAGTGAGCAGATAATGTGCAAATGCAACAACGTCATGGAACAAATGGGGAGGTTAAGTACAAGGTGTCATTAAATAATGGCTGACTAAAGCAAATCAGCCAGCAACTTGTGGCAGGTCATAATTCACATAATATCTCTTCCTCACCACAGGTTGCTGATCAACTTGTACATTGATGATCGAGTGCATTCTCCAGATACCGGGCGGAATCATTACAGATTTGCACCAAGTACAGTAGCAGACAAGTAAAACGACGTTTTACCTGCTGGTAGCAATAGCGGCTTTTCATGCTGTATCTTCCCAAATCAACCAAATTAATTATGCATCCCCAGGAAGCACGCCATTTCCATGGTGGGTTGACTGTCATTCACCCACCACGCCATCACCTCCCCGCTTCATCACACTGGGCACCCTTTTTAAAGTCCAGCCATACGCACACCTCTCAGTGCTTCCAAACCATACTGCAAAGAAGACAGGATGGTCCCAAAAGGCATAAAGACAGCATCCCCCAGGTTCATCGACGCATCCCTCCAGTGACATGTGGATGCAATGGAGGCGCGCCATGACGGCCTCTACCCTGGCTCTGGCCGCAGGATGGGCAGTAACCTCAGGAATCCGGTTGGGAGGCAGTGGCAGCGGTGGTCAGCACCAATGCTCTGCAAAAGAGGATGGCCACCCAGTGCCGATACAGGATGAATGGTCTCATCCATCCTGCCAAGGTAATTCACTTTTCTTATCACTCGCAACTCACACAGTCACAAGTCCATCATACATCGACAGGGATCTGACACCTGAAAGGAGAACAACACTAATTCTCACACAAACCCTTACATCTTGCTCCACTCACCACACAAACATTCCACACAGTGCCATGTGTCCCACTGTTGGGAAATAGAAATGGTTTAAGTAAATTATATTTGTATTTTATGGGTGTTAGGAATGAACTTTAGCTTTAATGTTCAATTTTGATTTGCATTTCTGTACCTGTGTGTTAAGAAAGGTCAAATGCAGTTTTAGTTTCACTTCAAAAAGGTGCTTGCATTTCTAAAGAGAGTTTACGACTCAAGAAGTTAAACAAAGACAAGGGTAGAAGAATTGGGCTGTTGCCTAGCACCAGGGTCCCAGAAAGGCAGGTCCCTCCCACAAACACATAGAAGAAAAACAGCGGTTTATTTTGGAAGCTGTTGGAGTTTAGCAGGTTGTGAAGACAGCTGCCAGGCAGGAGCAGCCTGGCAGTGTGCCATTGCTTGACTGGTGAGGACGTGGACTGTGCCTGCCGTGTTGGTGAGGTCGGCAGAAAACACCCTCGCAAGGATCCTGTACAACATCAACCCTCTTTCAATGCAAATGTGAGTGCTCTCTCTCCTGCTTTTGACTCTGCTGCCATGCACTGCCTATCTCTACTTTGGTTCACAGGGAGCTCTGCCAAGCAACTAAAACCCTCAAACAGCCATTCCCTCAGCTCCATCCATGTCCTCACCTTCAGCCAAGAAGACACCTTCTCCACTGAAGAGCTGGAAATAAGCAGCCTGGAAGATCCCTCACAGCACTTACCCACTCCCTGTATCAATGCAGAGACACACACATCGGTCTGAGCCTGGATCTAGAGCAGGCTCGGGATAACAATCTGGTGGTCGCCACATGGACACATGTCCACAGCAGCAAGAGGCAGGTTTGTGCGAGCTTGAGGTCATTCAGAGGTCTGCTGGGGATCAGGCATGTGAGGTCCGAGTCAGATGATGAGCTTCTAGATTTGGTCTTCCAACTCATCCTGGAGAGTCAGCAGAAGGTGTGGTGACATCAGGCAGAGCTGTTGAAAGCCCTCAGCAGTCTGGCACACAAGTCAGAGCAGTGCATCCGCCTGCTCTCTGATGAAGTGGTGCCCACATGTGCGTGTATGGGAGTCTTCATGGGGAGGATGAAGGATGCCATGGAGACCTGTTCCAGCAGAACGTAGAGATGTTTACAGATCTGCGCTCCATTGTGGGAGCTATGGGGGAGTTCCTTCAGTGGCAACGTGAGAGGGAAACAGGACACCTTGATGTCCTTCCAGTTGCTCCAGCCCTCAAGGAATCAGGCAGGGGCCCCCGGGCACCTGAAGGGGGGAAGAGCGGCAGCTAACGCCCTTGGATCATCTACTCAGGAATCTCAGGGGCAGTCCTCTCCCTCGGAGTCCCCTTTGCCTGTGAGCCTCTCAAACTCGCCCTCTGTCATTGCAGAGGGAGAAGCTGGTCAACGAGTGATTCTGAAGGGAGAGGTGTGTGTGTTGCAGAGCCTTTCAGAGCCTCATGCAAGAACTTTCTCATGCACACAGATTCTTCCCGTATCACAGTCACCTCAATGTCCTGAGCATTTTGAATGCTGCAAGCTGTGGTTCGCTTTCAGTTGCCCATCTGACTTGACCTGTGTCGCCGCCCGCCCAATGATCATACTGCCCTGCAGCACTTCATCTCATCCACAACGACTTTTATTGCATTTTCGATTTGGACATTGTGGTCTGGATTCAGTTTTTTGTGGGTTCCTCCGTCTTTTCCCCTCCCCCAGTCACCCATTTCCTTTCCCCATCACAGTTGCCCTCCTTCCACCTCCCCTGTGACCAACCAGCCACAACCCTTTTCTTTGGGAATGTCCAGGTGAAGGTGCAAGTTCCCTTCCTTCCTAGAAATCTCACCCCAATCTATATTCACTTCCCCAACCTCCTCCTTGCCAGTCCCAGAGTCTGTGTCGGCCTCCAAGTCTCCACCAACCACCCTCGCCATTCCTTATACCGCTACCATCGAACTCTCACCCTCCCACCCTACTGCCTCACTCTGCCCTTGGTCATTCTCACCATTCCCTCATACAACACGCACCCTCAATTTGCTCCCCAGGAAGCAGTCATGGATCCATCAGACACCGCCCCTGCACGTTCATCTGGACATTCCCCACACTGGACCCCTCAGCCCCCAGAACTCCTACCCCCGCACCCCTTGGATGCCACCCCACTTAGTCCTTCCCCCTTCCTGACTCCCTCAGACATCCTTATGTCTTCCTCCAGCTTTACTCCTTCGTCCTACCTGACTTTTACCTCCACCCTTATTCCCGCTCCCAGGACTTTCTCCCCTCTCTACACTCCTTCCTCCTCCTGGACTCCTTCCCCATTCCATACTCCTTCCCCATTCCAAATTCCTTCCCTTACGCCTTACACCACCCTCCCGTAAACTTACCTCCCCATTTGCTATCTTCGACCGCTTTGATCCCTCCTCCCCATGTACTCCCTACCCTCTCCCAACCTCACCACCCCGACACCTTCATTCCCCCCCAACACCTTCATTCCCCCTCCCCAACCTCACCATCCCTGACACCTTCATTTCCCCCTCCGAACCAAACCTCCTGACACCTCTTCCACTCCCACCCCCTCGACCATCATCAGTTGTGAGCATCGAAGGTGACTTTCCAACTTCCTGGAGCTGCTTCACAGCAGAACCATGTCCATGAGAATCCACCCAGCATGCCATGGATCCAGGATCCTGTTGCTGTCGGGCTCCAGCATCTTTTGCTCCTCAGATGTCTGCGATGTGAGCAAGGCCCTGGCGGTACGTCCCAATTTTTGCATGTCACTGTTGTCAAGACATGTTCTGCACTGGCGTGTTTTCCCACCTGTGTGGGCAGACAATCCAGCTGGGGTTGGGGGGGAGGGGGTGGCGGAGGGATGAGTCTGGCAGGTTGATGCATTATAATGAGGTTCCTGATGTCCATCATCGGCGGGTGGAGTGGACGATCACAAACTGGTTTCACAACGTCGTGAAACTGATTTTTGGCCCTCTCGCGATATTGTCTGCTCATGCCAAAAATCATTATCACAGGTGTTTTACGATCACTAGATTTATGCCCAAATTGAAGTTCATGCTTCAATACTGTGAATTCCCACAATCTTGTTAGTGGGTTATACAACAATATGTTCCATTACTCACCCTTTTCAAAAAAAAGAAAAAAATACAGCTTCTGAAGAGTGAGAAGAAAATATCAAGCAACTTTATTTATTGTCTTTACAACTTAGTGGGATGTCCAAGATCAAACACACTCCTATTGTAAAGTATCTGGAGCCTTAACAACTGTATCTCTTCTTTTCCTCTTACAGTCTGTGGTTTTGTTGTATAAATAAACTGAGAATATATTGTAGATTATTGACAGCAAATGTCAATGTTGCTTGTACATGCTTATCTAACACAAACAACCACAAAAGGCTTGGCATTAACGTTATCCTCAGCTGTTTTAAATGAGAACTCAAGATTGAGAATAAACTTTGTTATTTAATTAAACTGATTTTAAGATTTTGAGCAGGTTAAATGTTAAATAATAATAGTAAGTGCCAATAAATCAGGTGTGAAACATGCCATTTTTGCAACAAAGAAATCTGCCTGATTTAATCCTCAAAATTGACTTAAAAGTGGGGAGCAAGCTAGGTGAGTTTAAAAAACATTTCATTCCCACCATTACACACATGCAGCTGCTTCTGCCGATATTCTGATCTACTGTGCAGTTGTATAGTGTCAGATTCAGTTTCAAACAAGGTGGAGTTTGTTTGCCTTCATCTATTGGTCTAGCAAGCTTCCTGTGAACAGTTTTTCCAGTGAAAGCGTCCGTGGTATAACATACACAGTGACACATTAACCTATGACAAACAAGGATTACATTATGTTAAATGAAAACAGAAAATGCTGGAAATGCTCAGCATTTTGGGCAGCATCGATGGTTAGAGAAACAAAGTTAATGGGCAGGATTTTTGTGTCCCAACAATGTTGGGAAGGGTGAGAAAAAGTCTGTGGAACTTCAATTTTGAATTTGCCATTGAAAAAGTAGCCCACACAAACATCCCACGGTCAGGAAGAGGTTCGGGTTAGGGCCAGGTTGCAACCCCGTACACACTTCCTCTGATGTCAGGGTTGCCATTGACAGTCCTAGAGAAATTTGTTTTCCAATATTTTCATCAGGTTGGGCAGGTTTTGGAAGTAATTTGAAAACCCACCTTTTTTGACAGATCATGAATCTTGAGGAAGCCTGCTAAGAAGTCAGAAATATTCTGACAAATGTTAAATTGTTTGACAGCTTCAAATGTCATTAGCAGATGTTGTATTATAAGTTAGGTATGTTTTTGCAGCAGGGATTGATTATGACGCTCTGTCCTACAAAAGTAAGTTGACCATTATATTGACCAGCATTATATAAATGGTGAGATGCATTAGAATACTTTCCCTATTTAGAAAAGTGCTATTATGCATTCAAAACTGGGGAAAACAGTTCTTCATGATCTGAAGTGATTTTAAATATTCACAGCCCTTTAAATTTGAAAAAAAAAATCTCAGTATCTTTCACTGAGAGAAAAATAGTACCTGTCCCTGGACTCCTTTAGAGACCAGGGTTCCAGGAGACCTAGTGTAGCTTAGAAAGAAAACAGTCATCTGCTTTTTCTGTTTCAGTAGGCTTAATTGTTTGCATTTCCAAGGGTTGTTATGACACCTGGGGCAATTACGAATGCTTGGTTGTGTTTCAAAACCTACAGAACCACTATATCAGCAGAGGGCTGTTTCCATAATTTGACAATTCTAAGAGGTTATTAAAGGATTAGATGTCCTTGATGTGGTTACTGGATAGACATTTATTTGTTTTTACACAAGCATGACCAGATTTACATTTTTTCATTGGGTCAAGAGTTTTTTTGAAATATGAATGGTTATGTTTTACACTGACAGCTCTATTAAATTGTTAGAGGTGTATTTATATTAATATCCATTTCAAAGGATTCCCATTGCTATTACATGGATCCTGAGAACTATACATAGTGGATACTGGGTGAATGGCTATGGAGGATACATTTGGGGCCTTCTAATCACCTCAGCACCTGCACTTCTCTGACGTAGTCTCAGAACTCAGGAAACCTGAACCCTGTCCTCCTACATCCACAGGAGATGAAAATATGGAAGGTATGGGAAGAGGTGATGGACTCAGTGAGGGTAAAGGATACAGCCCATAATGCTGTCTGCCCAGGGGGAGTCAACATAGTGCATGTAGCACTGCTAGAAGTAGCGCTATGTGAACAAATTTCTTCCCATGTCTACATATAACAGTTCCCAGCTCATTACTTTAATTGTGGTGATGGCATACATTTATTTTTGGTGAGTTAACTTTGAATTAACTTTAAACTTTGACTTGTGTTGAAATATCAGATGAGTGTTAAATGAACACGTTAAGCATTCTTTTGTTATTACCCCCATCAGCAATTTCTAGCATTATCTGCACTCAGTGGATCACATTTTGATAATTCAGTTTAATTAGCTTCAAGAACATCAATCACTACTGCGATATAAGATTGTACCATGCAATTAATGCTACCTGGACATGTGGCTGAATTATTGCAAATTCGGGTTTCTCTTAGCGGACCGCTGCACAGAGTTCCATAGGGAGAGGCGACACAGGATCTTGTTCGCACCTGCCACCCCATGCCACATGTGAGTGAGCACACACTCCACTGAGACCATTCTTCGGCAGCAGGATCTCCTAGCAAAAGAATAAAACAAATTGGAGTTAATCATTTTGGCAATAAATGGTCAAAAACAGCCAGACTGCACTTTTAATTAGCCTTCAATGCAACATTTTAGTTTATTTATTATCATTGTACCTTATGTGAAATCACTTCTAGTACCACAAATGAAATGCAGGGCCAGGATATTTCCGTTAGTGTGCTGGGGCGGTCCGACCCACCGATGTGCAAAATGACACGTGATGATGTCAGGCGTGCATCCTGACGTCATCGCATGTCATTTAGATCTCTCGTTCGACGGGCATGCACCAGAGGCGGCTGCGCGCCCACCAAACTATCAAAGGCCTATTAAGGCTATTAGGGCAGTAATTTATATAATTAACAGCACTGCCCATCCAACCTTAAGGTTGGCGGGCAGGCAAAGAGTCCATTTTTCAGGAAACCTCATCCATGGCCAGGATGAGGTTTCCTGAAGGTTTAATGAAACAATAAATACATTTTGCTAAATTGACAAGTATGTCTCAGCTCCTGGGACACTGTCACATGAGTGATCATGTGTAAATAATTTTTCTCTTTTCTTTATTAAAAAATTTCAACATGAACTTAATCTCCCTGAGGCAGCTCCATGCCCCGACTCTCCCCCGCGCCCCGCCTGCACAATTAGTGCTGAGCACTACTAGTTGTGCGTCACGCTGGGCAAGCTTTAATTGGCCCGCCCATGTAAAATGGCGGCGATTGGCTCTGCACTCAACCCCACCCGTTCCCACCCAGCCTGCCCAGCTCAGGTAAGTTTCTGGCCCAGGTTTTCTGGTTCCGGTCAAAAGCAGAATGACCACAGTGAAGACTGTCACACTATTCTCAATATTTTATCTAATGGATGAAGGCTTTGAAATTATACTGCAGGGAAAGAAGTGTGATAACTTCAATTCTCTCTCCACAATTTTAGCACAGCTGTTAATCCTTTCATATCAATTACTCTGTACCTTTCAAGAGTAGTGTTGAACTATTTATTGCAGGTTCTCAACCGCATTCTTCAATTGACTCTGTCATCTCCAGAGGACACTGGAATCACAGGTTTCCTTTTGTTTTTAGTTTTATCCTCCTCATAATTCTCAGCAACCACCTCTAACTGAAATGACGAACAAACCACTTACTCCCTGGCTTCTGAAAGTGATACTCTGGGCGCAATTCTCCCAAAATGAAATTAAGTGACGTAGCTGGTGGTTTCAGCAACACCCAGCCCGCCGTCCATAATGGCGGCAACTTACGCCTGATTCAGCTCTTGAAGCCACATTAATTATGCAGAGGCATGTTTCGCTCCAAATCACCTGGCGAGTCAGGAGCTGATTCGTCCACCCACTGTCAGCTAACGGATTCAAAGGTCCAGGCAACACATTTAAAAGCCACTTAAACACACAACCTCAATCTCGCCAGGCCACCAGAGATGTCGAAACCCACAAAAGCAAGGCTGAGAGCCTAGCACAAAGTCTGCATCCTGCTTCACCAGCCAGGCCCTTGAGGCCTTGGTCAGAGGGGTGCAGGAACAGCATGTGCTCTACCCCACACATGGCTGCTGGGAGCACAGCAACCTCATCTCACGGGCCTAAAATACCATAGCAGAGCAGGTTAGCGTGGCTGACACCCGGGTCCAAAGAGTCACCCAGTGCAGGAAGAGGATGAATGATCTCATCTGCTCCGTCAGGGTAAGTCATCTTCCACACCCTCCAATGTCAAACTCTCATCATGGCATCATGCACTCTCGTCAGGAGTTTCATGCAACCATTAGCAGGGGACACATACCCCCAACACTCATTCTCTCACTGAGACGTTCACATCACCACCATCCCATCTATCATGTTGCTCACACTCCATCCTCTCATCCTCCTGGGTAGGCTCATCATACACTGGGGACATACATTACACCCAACCTATGCTCCACCGCTTCTCAGTACATAAAAGCAAAATACTGCGGATGCGTGAAAAATCTGAAACAAAAACAAAAATACCTGGAAAAACTCAGCAGGTCTGACAGTATCTGCGGAGAGGAATACAGTTAACGTTTCAAGTCCGTATGACTCCTCAAAATATATATAACAAAATATATATTAAAAATTATAAACTATTGGAAAATTGGAAAGGGGTGGGGATGGAGGAGAGAGTTCATGATCTAAATTTCAGCAACTCTCTCCTCCATCGCCACCCCCTTTCCAATCCCTCCTTTTCTAATAATTTATAATATTTTATATGTTTTTTTTCTATGTATATATTTTTCCCACCTACTTCCATTATTTTTAAATGTATTTCCTGCCATTGTTTTATCTCTACCTTTTAGCCTATTTCGATCCCTTCCCCCACCCCCACTAGGGCTATCTGTCACTTGCTCGTCCTGCTTTCTACCCTTAATGTTATCATTAGCACATTCCTCAGCTAATATCACCACTGTCAACACCCCTTTGTCCTTTTGTCTAAGACATCTTTGACAATCTCTTCTTTGCCTCCACCTATCACTGGCCCTCTACCCATCTCTACCTGTCCCAACCCGCTTTCAACCAGCTTATATTCCACCTCATTTCTATATTTCTTAGTTTTGATGAAGAGTCATATGGACTTGAAACGTTAACTGTATTCCTCTCCGCAGATGCTGTCAGACCTGCTGAGCTTTTCCAGGTATTTTTGGTTTTGTTTCTTCTCATTACATGTCTATCTTTCTTCTTCATACAGGCCAAGCTGGTGCACAATAGGTGTGAGCAAGGGAGAGACATCTGACAAATTTGCCCTCAGTGAATTCGAGGAGGCTGCAGCCAAGATAGCTGGGCGCAAGAGGGATCGCTCCCATGGGGAAGGGGAGATCGGCTTCTCCAACCTACCTAGTACAGATCACAGCTCCATCACCTCATCAAATCCTGACATTCACAGTGAGTCACGTGCAGTCATATCTAGCACATGTTCATTAATTGAAACTCTCTTTTCTAGGCATAAGCACATCGAGGCCCCCAAGCCATTCCAGTGCCACCAGTGTGAGCCCCCGGACCTCACCCAAGAACGACGCCCCAGAAGAACCGTCAGGGTACTCACACATACCCTCCACCAACTCAGGAATACACACATCTATGGGGCACAGATGTAGATGAGGCTGAGGCTCACACTCTGGGGAACACCTTACTGACATATCCCCGTAGCAGTAAGAGGCAGCGACAGCCCAGGTCACTGGCACTTTGAGGACTGCTGGAGACCAGACACCCACTCAATTCAAGTCATGTGGTGAGCCTCTGAAAGTGACGACTAAATCTATGCTGGAGATGCATCAACAGGCAGAACTTCAGGCAGAGATTCAGCAGTCACTCAGCAGACAGAGCAAATGATGGAAGAGTCCTTACAAGTGCTGTCTGATGTCATGGCTCTGACATGCGAGCACCTTGAGGTCACCAAGGGAAGGCTGGTAACCACTATGGAGACCTTGGCTCAGCAGGCCTTGTCAAATTTGTGCTCGGCCCTACACCCCATGGCCACACATTCTGGTGGGCACCATCAGGATGTAGGCAACAAGGCGGCAAGGCACCTTTACCTACCTCCAGGTGCATCATCTCCCGCAGCAGTCGGGGCTGGGCCTTCGCGCACCCACAGGGAGGATGACCATCAGCCGGGCATCTCGGGGGCCTCCTCTCAGGTGTGCAGCCACTCACAGTCCCCTCTGCCTGTGATGCCATCCACTCCAGCTTCTCAGGCCATCGAATGCACTTCTGCCCTAGCAGGTGACCCTTATCAGGCCGGTGCCCTCCAGGCCACAGGCCACCAGAGGACGTCTGCCAAGGTCATCACAGACATCAGGATGTAGCAGCCAGCAGGCTGCCTCCACCTCTACTGCAGATGACAGGGCCACGCCCAGGCATAGTGCTAGAGTTAGCAAAGTTAAGAAAAATTGATATCACTTTTGGGTCACGGGTACGCTAGACATGTAACTAACTTGCACTTTTGTTAATTCATTTGATGGTTATGGGAATGTTTCTGTCAACTAAAGGTATTGTGGTTTTGTACTTTGGCATCCTCTTTTTTCAAGGTTTAGCCTTCCTCCCACTTAGTGATCGTGTCTCCCTGTGGTGGCAATCTCAGTTGAACTAGTATCTGCACTCCTTGTGTGATATCAGGCAGATGGTTAAAATATTTATTGGAAGTGTTTCTAACTCTTCTTTCTCAAAGAACACCATTGAGTGAAGGCAGCTCATCAGCATTGATAATCCGGCAGCATGTGTTTCTCCTCAGTGGGAGTGGCAGAAGAAAAGACATGGCACAGGAGGGGGAGATCCCTAGGCATGTCCACATCTTAGTCTCAGCAGTGCTGGCATCATCAGATGGCGGCAAAGGCTTCAAGTCTTCTCTCGCATCGATCTTGTTCCTAGATGAGCTCCAAGTTCCCAAAGTGAGCTCACTCACAGAGTCCCATGGACCAAAGCAACAATCATGGCTTGCCGATTCATGAGACAAGTGTGAATGCTAGACTTGTCCTCGCTCCATGTGGGTGGACATCCCCTGAATTGAAAGAAAATGGCATTGAGGGCTAGGAGAGATGTGGCTATATTTGCTAACTTGACTTTACTCTTCCTAGAACCTGTCAGTGATTAACCTATCACGGGCATGTCTCCCACATCTTCCTTCCTCCAGGGTGTGATCGTACTCATATTGACCCTCAGCAGCCTCATGAGGTTCCTGGGTCGCCGTATCTTCATCCTCTGATGACTTCTTATCCTCCTCCAGGTCATCCTCTGGCAGGGGGCCACATCTTTGCATATCCAGATTGTGAAGGGTGCAACACACAGCAATGAAGCAGGAAATCCTGTCAGGAGTGTATTGGAGTACGTGAGCCACCTGAGCAGTCCAAGCATCTGAAAGGCATCTTCAGAAGCCTTATGTTCTGCTCTATAAAGGAGTGTGTGGACCTGTGAGCAGATTTGTACTTCTCCTCAGGATGACTCTGAGGGCGGTGCACAGGTGTCATCAGCCAGCGCTTTAGTGGGTACCCCTTATCCCCAAGCAGCCATCCCTGAAGAAGTAATGGCCCCGTGAAAATCTCAGGCATCTGGGAGTGACTCAGGATGTAGGAGTCATAGCAACTCCCAGGGTACCATGCACAAAAGTGCAGTTTGTGCTTCCAGTGATCACACACCCAGTTGCACATTGATGGAATGATAACCCTTGTGGTTTATAAACATTAGGGCCCGCTGCCATGGAGCACGTATAGCCAGATGGGTGAAGTCTATTGCACCCTGCGCTCTAGGGAATCCTGAGATGGCGGTGAAGCCTGTGAATCTTTAAGCCTCGCTATCTTTGTCCACAGCAAACCTAACATAATGATGGGCCTTCCTTGTAAAGAACATCTGAGACCTCCTTTATGCATTGATGTGTTGTGGACTGAGAGATGCCACACAGGTCACCTGTTGATCCTTCGAAAGAACCAGAAGCCAGGAAATCGAGTGCAGCAGTCGACTTCAAAGCCATTGGCAGGAGATACCCTCTAAATCTACATGATGGTCGGTCTTCACGAAGGATGTGGCATATGTGATGTGCCAGATCTCAGGACAAGAGAAGATGTGCATAGCATTGCCTTTCGCTCATTTGTATATAGGAGACTCTTGGACGATAAACCCCAGGCCTGGCGAGTCGCCCCTGTTGTCTGGATCTCTCCTCTTGACCCTCCTGTTCATGCTGCCTCTGCTGAAGCTATGCGTGGAGTTGCATCTCTCTCCTTCGCTTCTTCCATTGCAATAGGACCATGACAAAGGCAGCATTGAGCCCTGGATCCATATCTGCTTTTGCCTTCTCTCTAAAAGGAAACATTGAAGATATTAATGATTTAAAGGGCAAAAAAGAGAAGCTCAGAGGATGACATGTTTGGAGACTGTAAGGATCCATAGATTTTCTGCCCTACTTGCATGGTGGCGGATGCTGCCTTGTCCCTGAGACACTGACACACATAGAGATGACCAAGATGGCATTGCAGATATGTAATATCTTGAGCCCTGCATGGGATTCCAAAGTTTAAGTGAAATGATTGACCCAAACTAGCTGTGTTCCAATCTCTGATGTGGCATATTAATAACCAATCAGTTGCTCATGGTCAATAAGTGGATGCCCTTCGTCCCACTAGGAGTGTCACATCTGGTAAACATGTGACAGGCCTTCATTGATGGAATGTCAGATATGATACAGTTATGTCTCTCTCACTATTCCCTGCATTCACAAGTTCTACATTCCGATGTGTTACACTTGAGATGCAGCGACTGTGATGTGTAGCCACTGGGTTGTGAGTAGCCCTTTAACAGTGCTAATGAACCCATTGACTTTAAGTGGCCTTCATCACAAGGAGGTCTTCCTCCTTTCTTTCTAAGCAGACTCCTGCTCATTCTGGCAGCAAAAAGTGGTTAGAGAGATAACCCAGAAGGCCCCCTTGTCTTCGTCCATCCCCCTGACTGCCATGCCCCGTTGACCCCCTCGTGTGTGTCAGCCTGACCTCTCGCCTCTCAGCCCACTCCCCGGTTGAAGTGCTAGTCTCTGAAAGTAGAGGCCTGCATGAGTACCACAGCACAGTGTTGTTCCTCGGGATAATGAAAGCAAAGGGAAGGAGCATTCCAACCCTACAACCCCAGCAGAGTGGGGCTCATCACAAGAACAGTGCAATGCTATGGCAGGGGTATTCCACTCACCTTGAAGTTACCAGTGAGCTGAGGCCCGACTTGAGCATGCCATCCCTTTTCAAATGCCAGGTTTGACGCCGACATAATTTCCTGCTGGAGTGACAGAAGATTGGAAGGCATGGCAAGATTCTGGAGAACAACTGTTTTAATGAACCTTCATGACATGCTAATGAAGGCAAATGGCGTTCTTGCCACTGGTCGGTGGGATAACCAACCTGCCATGAAAACACCATTGGGAGAATTGCGACCAGTTTTTATGAGGGCCGTTTTCTGATTTTTTTACCTCCTGCTGAATTCTCCACTCCTGTCCGCCATGAAACCCACAGCAGGTGGGATGGGAGAATTCCGCCCTCTGTAACAGATCACTGGATGCCATGTGATAACAGCTCTGCATTGACTCTTGCTCTGATTTTTGCCCTCTCTCCCCATGAAGATGCATTCGATCTTTGCTCAACTCAACCTCACAATGACATTGTTGTGCTCACAAATCTACCGAGATCTATGTGCACAAACACAAATGATCATTTGGTGGACATATACTATTTTACTTTTTACAAAGATATATATACCTTTACATATATCTACCTCTTTTTCAGCAATGTCTAGATATATTAGTATACATGTAAAATAACTCGTCAGCCAATATTTTAGGTGTAAAACTCTCTTCAAAACTTACAAGAGTATTCACTTCAAATGTTAAGGTGGGATTTTCCAGCCCAGCCAGCCGTTCGGACTGTCCGGTCCTGCCAAAAGTCAATGGACTTTTGGCTGGCCCATTGAATCTCCTGCAGCAGGTCCTGCCACAACAGAACCAGAAAACCCTGACCAATGTATGTGTTTATATAAAAGAACTCCATTGTTAGGATGATAACAATTCTGTCGTTTCTTTTCCTTTTCTAATACGGTCCCCCTTTCTCCACTCCTAACAGTGATGTTGATTTATAATGCGGTACTACATCCTGGGATCCTTACAAATGAACAATTCTTCATATTTGAGCTTAGGTTGTGTTAGAAGGCTTTTTGTCCATCTGTCTACCTGAGCAAAGTCCAATCCTATCCTAATTTGACACGCATACATAGGAACATTCCAGCAGCAATCACTGGGCAGTGATCAGCACTGGTGTCCAAGCTGTATTTCAAGTTTGTATGACCCAGGAGTACAGATGGCTTTGATACTTCTTCATAAATGATTTGAAGTCATTTGTCGCACCTCAAAAGGTTGAAATGAGCAGTGCAGCACAGACCTGAGGTTGAAGCTGGGACCTTCTTAATATATCTTGGGTTCATGCAAAATTAGGTGATGCATTAAGCATTTGAGCCACTGGGTGAGTTCCCTTATGTGAGCCAAATTCTAGATGACAGAAATTTCATTGGAAAAAGAAAGGCATTAATCACTATGCAGGGTTAAAGATTCTAACACAGCATACAACATACTGGTAATAAAGGATAGGACATTTGCTTATAATAAACATAGGGCGACAGGATGATAACATCATATCATCATGAATCATTTCTGACTGTAAAATTTGGATAAGGTAACAATTTGAATACTGCATGCCTTGTCTTTAAAATGATCTTGCCTGGTTCAAGAAAAGCATCTCAATACAACCAATCTTTTGAAATGTATGGAAAGTCATTAATCTACTGATTTCTTCTTTCATATGTAGTCAATGCACTAAACTCAAGAAATGATTTGTAACTGATTTCAAATGAATTTGTTCTTGTGATTGCGCAATCCAATATCAGTGGCTTTTAGTTTACTTTGCATTATTGCATAGTGTGAATAAATGCTTCTTGTGTCCCCAGAAACAAAGCAGCATAACCATAAATCAATAACCAATACCTCACAAAAAATTACACAAGGAAGATTTAATAACATAGGGTATGGTGTGCAGTAAATAGGGGCAATAGAATATAATGCATATGACAATGAGATTCCTATAAGATACATCCTAACTGGCAATTCCAAAAACATTGTTGTGTCAAGATCTAATTCTCACTAAATTGCTCCCTTGCAGTACAAGAGATAAAAGGGAACAATTCACTCCTGTCTGGCATTGTACTGCTAGGGCAACTCTCAGTGTTAGCTCTGGTACGTGTAAATTACTTATAGTTTAAAATGTAAGAACTCACCCACCCCTATTTGTTACTTTGTAGCCTATATTGTGAGAAGTGTCAGCTTAGGAACACACACAGTTGTGAATGTATAAGAAGCAACAAATAATTTGGCATGGTTTCTTATAGCTCATACATCTTAACACCATGTGTGGTATGTATACACCACTGTTATGACATAGCAAATGTGTGCCTAGTGAACCAAATCCACGAGGGAAACTTGGTTGTGCTATCACAATATTTTTGCAGTTTGTGTTTATTACAAGATGTGTGCACTGAATCCAAAAGTAATAAGTCCACCAACACGTTTAGAGATTTAAAAAATTAAATTTAAATATTTATTAACAAAATATATAAGATGTCAAGTGCAAACATAAGACTACAATTACTTGCTACTATAATAACTCCTAAAATTCCTAATTAACATGATCCCCAGTTACACTCTATTTAAGGCAACAGTCCAAAATAGATTCTAGATTAAAAACAAACTCAGCAAGTTAACACAATAGCCTTGACAGTGGAATTCCAAATGGTTTTTCCCCAAATTCAGTTCCATAAGACAGCAGACAAATGCACAAATGCTGCAGGCTTCATGAAGGCTATTTCACACACTCCTCTTAGAATTTACATGGCCTTCTGACACATAGCCTTTCATTCTCCTTTATGTATGTTTCTCTCTTTTTAATATGTAAATTCTTTTGTTCCATATGTCTTTGAAACTGTATCGCCCTCATAATATAAAAACTTCCATGTCGCAACTATATATTTTCAGTAATCTTTGGGAAAAATAAACACATTTCTTAGCCTTGCTTATCTGGCTGATTGTAACAGACTAAGATCGCTTTGAAATCCAAATATCTCTTCATTTATCAAAAATGCAAATTCCCTTCACAACTTACGTGCTAAGCCAGCATCCATGTTTACTCATTAGCATGTCAAGCACCTAGCTTCTAATTTAAACTTGCAGTCTACTTGACTCCAAACGTAATTAAATCACACACAGGCCCAACTATACTTACCCCCATAAACCTACTTCGCAATAAACCAGAAAATATGAAAATTATTATAATTTCATCATACCACATCATATTAAAGGGACCAACATTTGGAGAATCAAGGCATAATGGGGTTACACTGTTCATACACATGACAATTATAGAATTTTTTCTATGTTTTTCTTTATTAAAGGCCTATTAATTCCAATCTTTTCTGAGTAGAAATTCAACAGACTGGAAACAGGGGCCAGGATTTCCTGGTCGGCAAGCGGGAGGCGGGGGCCTGCTCGCCAATGCGTAAATTGATGCAGGATGACGTGGGGTGGAACTCCTGACGTCATCACACCTCATTTCAATTTTCAGGTTGGCAGGGGCTCAGCCGAATCAGCCAATTGAGGCCATTGACAAAGTAGTTAAGGTAATTAGTGGACCTGCCCGTCCAACCTTAAGGTTGGTGGGCAAGCCGGGAGCCCTGGTGGGCTTAAGAAAAGGCATGAAACCTCATCCATGAGCGGGATGAGGTTTCATGTATGTTTTAAAATTTTTAATAAAATTGTCAAAGGAAGTGATGGACATGTCCCAACTCATGTGACAGTGTCACATGAGGGTACATGTCACGGAAATTTATTTCTTCTGTTTTTTAATTTTTTTCAGACAGGAGCCTATCTCCCTGAGGCAGCACTTAGCCTCAGGGAGATGAGTGTGCTCTTTTGTGCACATGTGCGAAAGAGCACACTCTCAGCTCAGGGAATTCCCACCCCCCGCCCGCACAGGGAGCGCATAGCACTTTCTTGCGGACATCATGCTGGGCGGGCCTTAATTGGCCCACCCACGTAAAATGGCAGCACCCCTGATCGGGGTGCCAATCAGAGGCGTGCCTCCATGCAACTGCTCCTAAACTTCCTCCCCAAAGGGGGGAAAGTTCTGCCCAGAGACTCTGAATGTTGAGGTGGAACCAACTTCCAACTCTTACACTATTGAAAATTTCCAACTGAAATGGTGGTCGTTGGTCCTTCTGCCAGACCAACTTGTGTCCCAAAATGGAAGTCTCATACTCCCCTGGAAATCCCACCAGCTCCATCACCATTGCAGTCTGAGTTGCAGGCACCCTCTCTCTAAGAAGCAGCTCAAAAGTTTCAGCATGAAGGTGTCCGCTAAAGTTGGTGGCCCAATTGTGCTGATAATAACTTGGGGGCCAGACTTGACACTTAACTGACCCCACTGCTTGGGTTGGAGTCATATTGAAGCCAGCCAGATATGTGGGTAATAGTTCCACAGGTCTGTAATAATGGCAGCATAACAGTGTGGCTGGAATTTCTATGCTAAGGTGTTTAAGATGAACGGCATGATAAGAGTTATGGCCAATCATAAATCTACACTGTAAAATGGTGGTCATTCACTCATTGAAAATTGGACCAAATCCATAATGGACAGAATTTTCTGCCTGTCGGGCGGATGGGCCAGACCTAATCTCCGGCGTGTGAGGAGGTAATCCCCACTGGAGAAGTGGGCCCTGCTACCATTTTACATGGGCGGGCCAATTACGGCCCACCCAGCATGACATCCGGTAGGAAGCACTATGTGCTTCCTGTGGGGACTGGGGGGGTGGGGGGGGGGGTTCCCCGAAAGCGAGAGTCTGCTCCTTCGCGCATGCGCACGAAAGAGCACACATCTCCCTGAGGCTAAGTGCTGCCTCAGGGAGATCGCTGACACTTTTAAAAATATGAAATATAGAAAAAAAATTCTTTAACATGTCCCCCTAATGTGACAAATGGGACATGTTACATGAGATGGGACATGTTCATAGTTTACATAACAAGTTTATTAAACATTTTTAAACCCTACATGAAACTTTATCCCGCCGGTGGATGAGGTTTCATGTTTTTTTCTACTGCCCGCCAGGGCTCCTGGCCTGCTGATTTTGCTGTGGGCCTGCCTTCCTGAAAGTTTAAATGGGCCGGGATGACGTCAAATACTTTGAATGAAAGTTGTTCTCAATGTACAATTACCTCTCCCTTATTTTACTAATCAGCTTACCATTGATGCTGATAAGGTATCAAGCGATCCTTTGGAACCCCAACTTAACCTACAAGTGCACCTTCTTTTACACAGGAATGTATGAGCAGGAGTAAGGCCATTTAGCCCCTTGGCTTGTTCTGCAAGTCAATGGGATCATGTATCATCTGCAATCTAATTTGATATACCTGCCTTTGCTCTATATCCCTGAATTACCTTTGGTTGAAAAAAATCTCAGATTTAAAATTAACAACAGCCATTTGTGAAAGTGAGTTTCAAACACAGTACCTTGAAAACTTTAATCAAATTACCTCTTAACCTGAATTCCAGATCTACTTTGTTTAATCGCACTTCTAATTTAACTCTTGAAACTCAGGTATCATTCGGGTAAATCTGTACTATACTCCCTCATAGCTCAATATATCCTTTCTAAGGTGTGAGGCTCAGAACTGCTCACCTTACTCCAGGGCATTGTATAGCTGAAGCGTGACTTTCTATTTCCTTATGTTCTATTACCCTGAATATAAAGTTTATATCTGCTGGGGAAGGAAGCAGTTAAAGGAGTTAAATTGCTAATTATTAGTTAACAACCTAAGTACCATTTGTTTACTCAAAAGAATAAAAGGGATAACAGGTGAGATAAGTTATCTTTGTGGACAGTTTTATGCACCAGGAATAAAACTGTATCTGAAAGAGTCTGTCTTGGTATGAGTCTTTTAAACAGCTATTGAAGCTTAACAATATTCTATTATGTTTTTGATTATTTTCTGTACCCATTAATGATATTTTAATGATCTAAGTACCTGAACCCAGCTCTTTGAAAAATTAATTCAAATTCATTCAGCAAGATCTACTCTTTGCAAATCTGTGAAAACCTCTTATCAACTGCAAGTTTTAGATTTGTTCAGTCGCCCAACCAGAATTTCCAGACAACAGATGTTAGTCTAACTGGCCTAAAATTCCCTAGTTTCCTTCTCTCACTTTTGTTAAAAAGTGGAAGGGCATGTGCAAATTTCCAATCCAAAGGAACTGTTCCCAACTCAACAGAACTTTGGAAAACTATAGTTAGGGCCCTGCAGTGTTCTCCTCTACTTCCTCTAAAACCATGGGATGGAAACCTCTAGTCCTAGCAGTCTGTCACTTATAGGTGCCATTCATTTCTTCATTGTTCTTCTGTTTGGGTTAATTATACTGAATCCCTATGCCTGATACAGTATTAGTTTCCTTGGCATATTTGACATGCTGACCTCTTCCTCTACTGTAAATACGGTGCAATGTTATTTAGTATCCTTGCATGCTTTTATTTCAGTAAAAGCCTCACATGATAAGTAACACTATGACTCTCAAGAATCTGCCATCATCCCAACATGATACAAGAAAGACTGACTTACATACTGACTGCACGCTAGTTACCTTCTGAGAATTATTGATCTGGTCTGCAAAGAAAGCTAATCAAAAGAACACAACTATTGGGTTTGACATCAGATGGCAATCACTTGTAATTCTTTTGAGTACAAACCCATTTCCATCAGTTTATTCAGTTGAAGTTACATTTTTTCATAGTTTGCCATTGTGAGATTTAAACTCTTGATCTTGGGGTTACAAACCCAGTACCATAACCACTTGGCTATTTAGGCCAAGCCCTGACATTCATTTGTAGCATTCTTTTTTTAAAAAGTGAAATCAGCCAATAACAGCTGAGAAAGATTAGTGGTCATCCAAATACATCAACCCTCCTGCAGATTATGAGGGGAGTCATACTGAGGTAGGACAAGTGGCAGGTGCAGGTTTGCTATAACATTCTGCTTCTCTCTCTGTTGTATCTTATATTAGGTCATAAAAACGATATTATGAAACACTTATACCATTGATTCTGTAGAAAGAAATCTGAACTCTGCTCCTTAACTACCCATGCTAACCTCTCTTCTACTTTTTCTGCTCTAGATGTCCGGAAGGAAAAAGAAGCAGGCAAAGGTGTGAGAAGTTATCCTGAGATAAGAATTGTCATTGTCTCATTTATCCTCTGTTAACATGAGTGAAAAGCCAAGGAGCGTTAGATCCAGGTGTTTCGGGATAGTAGGTCACAAGCACCAGGCCACAGCGGAGAAACAAATTAATCAGTTGAATTTGTTCATCATTAAATGCACCAGTCTTTGTCTTCTTACTGTCTTTCTTACATTCAGTGCCTAAACACCCCGCTGAGATTCCACACCATTAAAGGACCTAGGGCAGAATTTTCTGCCGGTTGGGCAGGGGGCGCGGGAGAAGGCATGGACCCGATCGCCACTCGCGATCAGGTCCACGCCGCCATTTTGCGCGGGCGGGCCAATTAAGGCCCGCCCAGCATGAATCGCGGCTCCCGAGGACAGTGGGAGTGGGCGGGAGGCAGCAGGACTGCAATGACCACGAAGTCCAATGGCAACCCGGAAGCCTATTTTAAAAAGTTGCTGCAGCCTTTCAAAGGTTGTGAATCATGGTCAGTGGAAGGGCTTCCCAGAGCGCTGCTGCTGAGCAGGCCAGGCAGGAGGATAGGGCAGGGGGGCAGTGTGCCCCTTGTTTTCTGATGATTACCTTGCTGCTCTCCTCGAGGAGCTGGCAGCACGGCGAGAGGTCCTCGTACCCAGGACGGGAGGAGGAGGACCCCCACATGACCAAACGTGCCTGGAAGAGGTGGCAGAGGTAGTGAGCTCCCGCGATGTGGTGCGGCGCACCTGGATCCAGTGTCACAAGCGTTTCAACAACCTGTTGTGCTCAGGAAGGGTGAGTACCATGTTAGCATTGGTCAATTAACTCAGCAGGTCAGCTTTCCCCCCTGGATCCACCCCCTCACCCCAAGTCGGAGTGTAGTGACTGCATTGAATCATTGACGGCATGTGTCCTTCGCTGAGTGGGCCAGCAGATATTGCCATGCCCAGGTAACCCTGAGACGGTGGTGAAGAGATGGGTTCTGCACCCACAGCATTTGGTAAACTGAGACCCACATTACTGTTTTGGGGGCAACCTGGAGGAGCTGCACTTAGGTGCAGTTCTGGAACTCCAGGACATATCCTAGTCAGGGTGATGTCATGCTGGGAAGGGGAGCTTCAAGGTGGCGTGGCAACGAACCATCTGCTGCCATCTGTGCTCCATGTGCTTGCACCTCCTTGCTATGGAAGGTTAGACCGTGTGGTGCCTAATGTGATGCATTTGGCCAAGGGGGTGGGACGGGGGGACAGGCCTAGCATCTTTGTGTAAGTGTTTGGCAGCAGTGGGGTGAGGAGGCACTGGAACCCTGCAATGTCCCACTCTGGTTGGGGTGGGCCATCCACAAAGAGAGTCCAGGTACAAGTAGCACTAATCAATGCTCTTCTCTCCTTTTCAGGAGAAGAATGCTCATAATGCCACCGAGCGGGTCAAGACTGGTGGCGGCCTGGCACAGCCGCTTCGAGCAGGAGACACTAAATTTGGACAGGTGTCATGCGCCGAGGTCCACCGGTGTCGGTGAGATGGGGGTGCCACGGGCAGGTATATAGGGCCAGCAGCGAGGTCACCATTGTTCTCCCAGCAGCCATGGCAGTGCTGAAATGCTCAGTGATTGAAGTTTGCAACATGGCTTGACCATTGCCTATGGAAGGATGAGCACATAATGATCCAGGGGACAGGGATGCACACTGACATTATATCCACATTAACTGATTCAATGTCCTTCAGTTCTTTCTTTCAACATCAGCGGAGCAGGACCGGGAGGAGGAGAGGCAGAGGCACCCTCTCACTCCTGAGGGCCCTGAAGTCTAACTAGCATCACATCATCTCTGCCAGGCAGGCACCAGTGCAGATACTAGCACCTCGGTGGGAATGAGAACATCGGCTGGTGTCCCGGGGCATAGCGATGAGGGCACTTCACAGTCACTGGAGGAGCTGGCAGAGACAGAGTGTGCCCATGGCACCAGCAGTCGGAGGGCTGCAGTGAACGGGCACATGCTCAGTCGGTGCCTGATGACGTGCTCCTCGAGTCATTCATGATGCAGCAGCTACAGGAAATGCGGCCAGGTGTGTGGGAGCATCTGGGGGAGATACATGAGGCTATGCTTGGTTTGGTGTCCGTGGTGGAGGAGTCTATGCGGACAATCGCCAAAGAAATGAGCCTCATGGGCGAGCACCATACGTCCTCCATGGAGAGAATGGCGACTCTCGTGGAGAGGCTCCTCCAGGAGACCAATCAGAACTTCCTGGGCATGAGCTCAGACCAGCAAGCCCTCACATCAGCATTAACCTCAGCTGGTCACTGCCAATATGGGAGATGGTGTGGGCACCAAGTTTCCCAGCTCGGTGCCCATCCATCCACGGTGAGCAGGGAGGTCCGAAGCGACCTCACATTGGCGCAGCAGTTGCCTGTCGTTCCTGCAGGCTCCTCTCAGGACGCTGTAGATGAGGACAGCAGCACCTCTGCCAGTGACCATTGCATCCGATGAGGCTGCAATGACTGATGAGGTGCCAGCTGTGGAGCTGGCAGCTCCCTCCCAGGCAGGGCCAACACAGGGTGCACGGGCCAGAGGATGACCGCTAAGGTCATCGAGGCCAACAGGACAGCAGAGTCAGCAGGCTGTCTCAGATGCCAATCCCAGTGAGGGGTCAGAACCAAGATGTAACACCCGGAAACGTAAACATAAGGCACCTGAGGCACACCACTGGTGCTTTTGTGTTTGCCCGCAAAGAAGCTTTTATGAGCTGGTGTGATTTTTAACACATTTGTCATTTTGTTTTCTTAAGTTCCTATGGTTGTAATATTAAATTCAGACATGTCACCATGGCCGAGGGTGCCTTTTCTAATGCAAGTGGATGGTTACCAATAATGTTCTGAGTGATTTGTGGGACATTCAGCTTTATTGACAAGACCTTTAGTTAATGTTCCTAACTAGGCAGATTTAGCATTCAGATTTAGTAGTATGGAGCCTGCAGCACAGGCTTGTCCTGGAGGTCCATCTGTGGTGTGCTAGCTGAAGGCTCTTTGGATTAAAGCCTCCCGTGTGTCCCTGCCTCCCTGGAGTATGCCCAGGTCAGCGTCTACTCCCTCAGTATTTCCCTATGCATGCTCACCCTCGGACTCACTGTTGGACTCATCGTGTGCAGCCATAGCCACTGCGTTGATGTCTTCATCGTCCACTGCATTCCCCTTTCCAGTGCAAGATTATGGAGAGCGCAGCATTCAACCACTATTACCGAGACATGGTCTGGGGGGTACTGGAGTGCGCCCTCTGAGTGATCCAGGCATCGGAAGAGCATCTTGAGAAGACCGATGGCTCTCTCCACCACAACCCTTGTGGAGGCTCCTATTGTAGCGCTGCTCAGCTTTTGATATCGGATGGCAGAGAGGTGTCATGAGCCACTTTCTGAGGGGATAGCCTCATCACCCAGCAGCCAGCCATCAAGCCGAGCTGGAGCACTGAAGTGCCCCGGCACCTGGGATCGTCTGAGGATGTAGGCATCGTGGGAGCTGCCTGGGTACCTTGCATAGGCTTGTAGAACCAGCATTCTGTGATCACACACTATCTGCACATTCATGGAGTGGAAGCCCTTCCTGTTGACAAAGGCACCGGGCTCACCTGCTGGTGCTTTGATGGCCACGTGTGCACAGTCTATTGCACCCTGGATGCGGGGGAAGCCAGCAAACGCTGTAAAGCCTCTGGCTCACTGTGTCTAGCTGGCATGGTCCCAACGGAAGTGGATGAAGGTCAAAGCATGCCTGAACAGAGCGTCTGTGACCTGCTTGACACAAGTGGGTACAGCTGATTGGGAGATACCGCAAAGATCACCCACCGAGCCCTGGAAGGAGCCAGAGAGGGCAGCTGTGACCTTCAGAGCCACTGGAATGGGGTATCCATTCACACAGTTAGCAGAGATCTCAGGTACTCTGACAGATATAGTTGACTGTCTCCCTTGAGAGACGGAGCCTCCTTCGGCACCACCTCAAACATATTGAGGCAGCTGCATCGCCGCCTGTATATCCTGGCAGCAGGATAGTGGCATCTTCTGCGGCCCCTTCCACCTTGGACTTCCTGTTGGCCCTGCACCCCTTGTTCCTGCACCTGTCCTCCCAAAGGTGGCTCTCTTGGAGGCTGAATGTGCACTCCTGGCCTCCTCCCCATTCTAGCCCTCCCTTCCTCCTCAGAGGAGCTGCCTCCAGTGGACAGTTCAGTTCCCAATACCAGGCTAAGGGAAGGTTTCCTGAAACCTGCAGACCCAAAAAAGATTCCTCAATGCAGAGTTCTGACCTGAAGGTTGTGAGTCCAGACCAAGCAGCTGGTATGTGTTTTGGAATATTGCAGATCACACAGGCAAGTATCAGTAACTTTGAAAAAACAATATTTGACAGAGCACACTTGCGGCCCCGCTGAGCCCTCTTCTCCCACCCGTGGATGAGGTTTACACAAAAGTGTCCTACCCACCTGCTTCTTGCACCCATGCGCCAACCCGAAGTTTGCATGGGTGCTGAAAAATTGCTGTTGATTGGTGCCAAGGGCCTTAAGTGGCCAGTTAATTAATGGCGGATGTGCATCGGACATCAACGTGCGCCAGCCCAAAAAAATGTCACGATGGTGTGTGGATACATCGGGATGCTCGCTCAATGTCACCACGCGTCATTTTATGCGTGGGCTTGCGGGGCCGGGCCCCGCATGCCAAGGGGAAAATCCCGCCCTAGTTTTCCCTTAGTTGTCCTCTTACTCTTTTGTTTTGATTCCTATGGGGAAACCATGAACCAAAATAACCAAATTTAGAATGACCCCCAAATGAAGAAATTACCGACAAGATTCCACTTTTTTAACTTTTACTTTAATGCAAATCAGGTTCAATGTAAATTAAAATGAATAAACAGATAAATGATATTTCTAATTAAAATAATCAAAACAAGGTACGTCTTACACAACAACAAGAACCTGCAACACTCCCCACAGACAAGTGGCACCATGTAGCTGTACAGTTCCACAATATAATGTTCTTTATTCTTGTAAAGTAGGTCAGGAGTCCTATCCAACTGCAGCTTTCACCTCCAAGTTTCATGAGTATGATTATCATCAGCAGGGAACACTTTTATGAACCTCTCTCCCACAGGTCATAACGGTCCCGATGGTGTAGTTTTCAACTGACCAGCCAACAATACCCAATCATGATCTGGTCCTCTGATACAAATCTCAGCTCTTTTGCATGCCTGAGCTCTTCAAACCACTTTTACGATTTACAATCTCACTCATACATCACTTCACCAAGAGCTTTTGGAATTCTATTTTTCCTCTTACTGCCAAACAGAATACTGCCCTTATCATAAAGAGCTTTGCTGGCTTCTCCTCACATGAGTTCTATGTTCCTCTTTCTGTTTATGTTTGCTTTCTATCTGTGTCTACATTTCTGTGCTGATCACCTTCTGCCTCCAGCTCTTTGCCTTGCAGTTCTCCTTTGTGTCTGTCATGTACACTGCTTCTGTATCTTAACTTATTTCCTGTTGATAGTGCTGATAGGTCAAGAGTCGCCAGGTCATATGGACCACTATTTCTTATTATCCAAGAAAGTCACAATTGATCATTTTACAATGGATGCAAATTCTTAAGAGTCATTTTCAAACATTCTTCAAAACAATTACAGATTCCAGTCTTATTAAAGAAATTACAAACTGTCCTTACTGTACTGCTCTGGGTCTAAAGTTGTCACACTTCATGTCTTTATAAAACAAAACACCTTCCATATTATTTGTCAATATTTTTTCATGCTGTCTCTTTGCTTTTCTAATTTCCTTTTGAATTCACCCTGGCACTTTCTGTAGTATTTAGCTCTTGGTATTTTACATATGCTTCCCTTTTTTGACATATCCCATCCTGTATGCACTTTGACAGCTAGAGGTGTCTAGATTTGGGAGTCCCGTCTTTCTCTTTGTGGGAACATATTTACTCTGAGGCCCCTCTATCTATTCCTGCTCCACAACTGATTTATTTCTAAATGGCAGTTTCCAATCCATTTTCACCAAATCATACCTCAGCTTACAACAACAACTTATATTTATATAGTGCCTTAAATATAATGAAATATCCCAAGGCAAGTCACAGGGGCATTATAAAACAGAGTACGATGCCGAGGCACATAGGAGATATTAGGTTAGATGACCAAAAGCTTGGGCAAAAAAGTAGGTTTTAAGGAGTGTCTTAAAGAAGGAAAGCGAGGTAAAAAGGCAGAGAAGTGTAGGAAGGGTATTCCAAAGTTTGGGGTCTAAGCAACCAAAGGCACGGCCACCAATGGCAGAACAATTATGTTTGGGAATGCACAAGAGGCCAAAATTAGAGGAATACAGATATCTCAGAGGTTTGTGGGGCTGGAGGATATTCCAGAGATAGAGAGGGGTAAGGCCATGGAAGGACTTGAAAACAAAGATGAGAATTTTAAGAAGTTGCTTGGCCATAGTGGTGTTAGGGAAATTGAACTTGCTGCAAGTAAAGGCACAGATAGCAGAGTTTTGGATGACCTCAAATTTACAGAGGATAGAATGAGGGAGAACGGCTAGGAATATGTTGAAATAGTCCAGTCTAGAGGAAACAAAGGCACGAATGAGCTTTTCAGCAGCAGATGATCTGAGACAGGGGTGAAGTTGGGCGATGTCACGGAAGTGGGAATAGGCAATCTTGGATGACATGCATATGAGGTCAGAAGCTCATTTCAGGCACCAATGTGGCACCAAGGTTACAAAAAGGCTGGCTTAATCTCATACTGTGACCCGGAAGAGGGATGGAGTCGGTAGCTTGGAAAGAGAATTTGGAGCAGGAACCAAACATAATGGTTTCAGTCTTTCCAATATGTAATTTGAGGAAATTTCTGCTCATCCGGTAGTGCATGGTGGATCAAAAACAAAAACTCTTAGTTATCTGGACTCGAAACATTAACTCTTGTCTTTCCCTCCATTGATGCTGAGATTTTCCAGCAATTGTTTTTGTTTCAGATTTCCAGCGTCCCCAATATTTTACTTTTATCTTAGTGGATGGTGGATAGCAGTCTGATGATTTAGCAACAGTGGCGGAGTTGAGATCAGTGGTCTTGGTCTACCTTTGCCCTTTGTTATAATACACTAAATCTAACTGAATTATGAGCACTACCTCCAAAATACTCTCCCACCCCTTCCACCTACATGGCTACATTTTTAAATTAAGTCCAGAAAGATTCATTCTTTTGTTGGCTTGCCACATACTGGAAGAAAGGGGAGGATGTGTCATTGTGAAGGAAGGTACAGGATTGAGATCCTGCTGCCTCCTTCCAATTTAGTCCAAGGCTCGAAGGCAGCCTTCCCACCCAAGGGCCAACTGAAGACCTTAATAGACTACTTAAAAGCTTCATCTCACCGTCACTTGTTTCTAGGCAGCAGCAGGTGGGGGACACACCTCATTAGGTAGGCCTGGCCAGAGAAGGGGTGGGGTGAGGGTGTGCAGGGGCAGAGAAGTGGGTGCCCAATGGAGACACCTACTGGTGGGATTGGAGGGGCTTGGAGTAAGAACACCCAATGCCCTTTAAATTAACCCACCAACTTTCTGACCCCAGAGAACCCGCCCCACTTACCTTACTCCAGGAGCTCTAGCAATAATTCATGGTGTAGACTGCAGTGAATTTCCGAAGTGGTTATTACCCCAAGCAACAGCCTAAATTGGCTTAAATCCCATTGCAGCTCCCAGAAATGGCTGCAGCGGGGTTGCCACCCATTTTCGAGCTGGTCGACAGGCCCCCACCGACGATCATTAAATTCTGCTCCATATCTTTCACAATAGATTTTATCCCAGTTAATATTAGAGTAGTTGAAATCCTCTACTCTTATTGTCTGATTGTTTCTGCATTTCTCAGTAATTGCCTACAGTTACCTACATATTTTCTCCTCTATCTCCCTCTGACTTTTGGGGGTCTATAGTATACTTCCTGCAATGCGATTGCCCCAATTTTGTTCCTTAGTTCAAGTCATATGGCCTCTTTTGATGATCATTCTAGCAAATCATTCCTCCTTACAGCTGTGATCATTAATTTAACCAATATTGTGACCCCTTCTATCTCTATGTCATTTGAAAAACTTGTAACCTGGAATATTGAGCTGCCGTTCTTCCATGTATGGCTCAACAAAAACCATGTTTCAGTACTAGCTATGACATCTGCTGAAGCCACAGATATTGTGCCACGCAGGAACAGCAGGGAAAATAAGAGCAAAACTTTGTCATTGCACAAGGCTAAGCATTTTGGTTTAGGAGAAAATGCTATGCTGTGAAGTTTCTCTTAATTTGTTCAATTGCATATTTTTCATTATCTTGCACCACTTATATGTCTTGCCCATTATTGGTTGATGGATGGCAAGTTGCCTTTTCATTTGTTTGATGATGAGTGGAAAGAAACGCATTGACGGTGGCTAATGTGGGTATGTTCAAGAGCTGTTTTGTTTCAGTGGTATTGGTTCATGGGTGGGGGAACGTGAAAAATGCATATAAGCATGCAGTTCTGACATTGGTCTATTGATGCAACTTAAGTCAACCTTCCATTAATGAGGGCACCTGAGTTGCAATGTGAGCAGCTGGTGGTGCATTGCCCACTGGGCAAAGTTCACATATTGGCATTCCTGGCAAAAAAGACAATCGGTCACCCCATCTTATGCATTTGTGGGTCACTGGCTGGGAGATCCTAGATATGTCTCCAGCAGAACCAGAAAGGAGGGGTACACATCACAAACATTCACTGTCCAAAATGTTGAACCATTGGGATATTTTGTTATTTTTATTTTAATGAAGATCTATTTTGTTTATGAATCCATCCTTAGTTTTACAGCAATATGTCACATCTAAGGATTTTCACTGACACTACCTTGGTACTGACCCTGACACTAATGTACCCTTTTTGGTACTGACACAAATACTAACACAAATACTAAATACTCTCGCTTGGATGTGGACTGGATAGTTAACACTTCACATGTGTATTGACCCTGATATTAAGAAATATGTTCTTTTCTGTTAAACTGGCAGTACAGCAAAGGCAAAATCACAAATGGGACAGAGAAATGTATCATTAGATTCCCAGGCCCAAGAACTTTAATAGTTAAAAACAAAAACAGAATTACCTGGAAAAACTCAGCAGGTCTGGCAGCATCGGCGGAGAAGAAAAGAGTTGACGTTTCGAGTCCTCATGACCCTTCGACAGAACTTGAGTTCGAGTCCAAGAAAGAGTTGAAATATAAGCTGGTTTAAGGTGTGTGTGTGGGGGGCGGAGAGATAGAGAGAGAGAGAGGTGGGGGGGGTGTGGTTGTAGGGACAAACAAGCAGTGATAGAAGCAGATCATCAAAAGATGTCAACGACAATAGTACAATAGAACACATAGGTGTTAAAGTTAAAGTTGGTGATATTATCTAAACAAATGTGCTAATTAAGAATGGATGGTAGGGCACTCAAGGTATAGCTCTAGTGGGGTTTTTTAAAATTTTTTTTATATTCCAGTGAAGCCCAACGCAAACTGGAGGTACAACACCTCATCTTCCGACTAGGGACTTTACAGCCTTCCGGACTGAATATTGAATTCAACAACTTTAGGTCGTGAGCTCCCTCCCCCATCCCCACCCCCTTTCTGTTTCCCCCTTCCTTTTTTTTCCAATAAATTATAAAGATTTTCCTTTTCCCACCTATTTCCATTATTAAAAAAAAACCCCACTAGAGCTATACCTTGAGTGCCCTACCATCCATTCTTAATTAGCACATTCGTTTAGATAATATCACCAACTTTAACACCTATGTGTTCTATTGTACTATTGTCGTTGACATCTTTTGATGATCTGCTTCTATCACTGCTTGTTTGTCCCTACAACCACACCACCACCCCCCCAACCTCTCTCTCTCTCTATCTCTCCGCCCCCCACACACACACCTTAAACCAGCTTATATTTCAACTCTTTCTTGGACTCGAACTCAAGTTCTGTCGCAGGGTCATGAGGACTCGAAACGTCAACTCTTTTCTTCTCCGCCGATGCTGCCAGACCTGCTGAGTTTTTCCAGGTAATTCTGTTTTTGTTTTGGATTTCCAGCATCCGCAGTTTTTTTGTTTTTAACTTTAATAGTTAGTTTCCTTCTCCACCCCAGCAAGAAACTCAACTGCCATGTTATAATAATGTTAACAGAGGGGCAGTACTTGGAAAACCTAATGATTTCTCTACCTCCCGGTTCACTTGAGCTACAAAAGAGGGGTACCTATACATTCTTGGAAGGCAGTAGGAATCCTGCTAATAGCTGTGTTCATAGAAATCATAGAAAACCTACAACACAGAAGGAGGACATTCAGTACACCATGTTCACGCCAGTGGAGGGAGATGTCTGGTTGTGGCCAGCTCACCATCTCTTCTAACTCCACACCTACTGCAAGAGATTCAATGAATCAGGCAGTGTAATTTTTTCAAAATTTTAGAACAAATCTTGGGAGTGCTTCTGTCCCCTTTATTGATTCTGATGTCTTTTTTTTCTAGCACTACACAAGGTGTACCACTGCAACACTGCTGAATTTTTCATTCTGACATTAATGAGCTCCCTCTGTGTGGCTCTCTCTGTATGTATATGTAGGCTCAATCCAGGAAAATGAGTTGGGATTCTGGTGGTTGTGGATATCAGCATCCAGAAGTCTGCCCCAGGATAAAATTCAACCCTAATACTCACCTTTGGGGACAGACCTTAACACTAACTCCTTCTTAGAGTACACCCTGATTTTAACACTCTAAAACACTTTGGATATTGACCCAGATACTAAAATACCCCTTAGGTACTGATTCTAGCAGTTACCCCTGAGTACAGTCCCTGATACCTGTCTTTGGGTATTAACCCCCTTAGGTACTGATCCTAATATTAAAATTTTCCTTTGTGCACTTGCCTTGACATTAATACTTCATTTAAGTATTCGATTTAATATCTTGCTTTGCATGCTGGCCCTGTATTAACATTCACCTTTGGATACTAACCTTGATATTAACACTTACTTTTTGAGCTCATCCTGGTACTAACACTCTGCTTTGGATATTGATCCAGATATAAATACTTATCTTTATATAATTATAGCAGCTCATTTTTCCTAGGATCATTTATTACCGTTAAAACTCCCACAATCAAAAGAGAGGAAAGGAAGAATAATATCATCCTTCTGGTAACCAACGGAATGTTTGAAAATGGATTACTTTGAAACACTACTGTGCATAGTTAAAAAAACAGAACTATAGATTCCAGTCATTGATATATGATTAAATGTATAATATTATTTAGATAGTAAGATACCAATTATACATACTTACAATGAACTTGTGAATTGACTACAGTAATAGTACCAAACTCCTGAGAAGCAAGAAGCAGCTGACACTTAATTAGGTAATATTAAATGTTTATTTTTGAAGTAATGCATAAATAAATAAGTCTATTACTATTGAGCCCATTTAAAAAAAAAATCCTTGTTATCTATTCTGATTGATTCAAAAAAGAAAGCTGCGCTGATAACTTTCTTTGCTAATTAGAAACTTTTATTTTATAGTTAGTGAAACATAGAAAACTGAAAATGGTATTACAACAGTACATAAAGATATAATACATGGCATTAGATAAATTAGCATTTATATTGCTTTCTTTCCAGCTCTCTTAAATATACTGTCAGACAAGCTGCTATATTAAAATGAGTCCAATGGGTTGATCAGCTTCTAGTATGACTATGTGGTCTACACCTCAACCATTCAGGTTATACGTTAAAAGATATTTAGCAACAAGTTATATTGTGTATCATTCAAAATAATACAAAGATAGTTCCACAACATATTATGCTGTTATAGAAGTGTTGTGTGCTAACATGAGTGTTCAATGAAATGCTGGTATGCCAGTTCAGAAGTATCAGGATAGGTTACCAGCTTAAAGACCATGTCAATTTGGTAGTTTAATCGAACCCATCCAGCATGAAATTGACAGGATTGGATCACCCGCCCAGTTGACTTCAATGGAAAATAAGATTGGACAGAATGTGAAATTGTCATCTGATCCAATCTCAACAATTTTCTGCCTGGCAAGCTATATTAAAATGGCCTCTGGTAAGAAAGATTAATAATTATATTGATTCACTTACTCTTTAAGGCTAAAAATGTTTCTTCAGTTGGTAACTTCAAGCTCTATAGCTTAATAATAGCATCTAAAATATATTGAACAAGTAGTAACAATAGCTTGCAATCTGGTAAGAAAATGGGAGCCCGTAAGAAAATTTGCAACTACTTATCACCATCAGCAACTCCACTGCTGTTAAAAGATTATCTTTCACCCAGCGTAGTACACAGTATTTGATAGGATGCAATTGAACACTGAAAACTTCTTGGATGTTCCACTCAAAACCCTTAAAAATTGCAGCCTTCTCCACCTAATATCAAGCAGATACATTAGCACAAAAGACAATTTGAATACTTGTGTCAAGGGACCAGGAAATCTGCACATTACGACAAACCAGGTAAGTCAACTTGGCCCAGTTGGAAACGTATTTGTCTCTGACTCTGAAGGTTATGGATCTGAGCACATTACCTCCGATGATGCTTCAATGTAGGTGAAGGCATGCAACAATGTTGAGACACTGTCCTTTATTTGACACGTTAAACCAAGCTCTAGACTAATTAGAGATGTATGTTCAAAGAGGAGTACGAAGATTTCCTGCTCAGCTAGCTAACATTCCTTGCACAAAACACCAAGGACAGCTATTCATTTAAATTCAACTCTTTGTGCTTGTGGGACCTGGTTTTGTGCAAAATTACTTCTGTATTTGTCTACACAACAGCAATCAATCCACCTTAAACTGATTTATTCCATGTAAAATACTGCAAAATATTTCTTACAGTCATGAAAAGGCACTTCACAAACTGACTCTCAGTTCTGTTGCTTTGATTATGTTAAACTCTCCCAGATGATGTGCCTCTTGAAAGCCTTTATCTTTTATGTCAAAGTCCAAATACATAGGGCGGAATCGTCCCAGATTTGCACAAACTGTGGTAGCGGATGGGAAAAAGGATGTTTGCCCGCTGGCCGCAAAGGCCACTTTTCACGCCGTATCATCCCCATCCTGTCTCATTAATCATGCTTGATTGGAAAACACACCAGGTCACTGGGGGGCATCCTCTCTTACGCCCACCATCAGAATAGTAAACTGGGCACTATTTTGAAAAGCTGCCCCTGCAACGAGCTAGTACTCTTCAAGGGATAGGAAGCTGCTGTGAACTGATAGCTGCCAAAGGGAGAAAACATGCTACCCCCCCGCCCCCCAAATTTCGTGATATCTCTCTCAAACGCCTACTGGATGCAGCAGAGGCCCAATGCAAAATCCTCAACCACCACTATGGGCAAGACGAGCAAGCAAGGTCACCAATTCAGCATGTGAGGCGGTGGCAGCGGTGGTCAACATCAATGCCCTGCAAAGAGGACAGCCACCCAGTGCCGAAAGAAGATGAATGGTCTCTTCCATTCAGCAAGGGTAAGTCACTCTTCTCATCACTCTCAACTCACCCCCACAAACCCATCACATATCCACAGGGATCTCACACCTCAAGAGACAACACCACTAACACTTCCACACAAAGTCACATCTCCATCAAGCTCATTTCCCGTGGAGCCCGTGTCCTCATCCCATCCATAGCTCCACTCACCACACAAACACTCCATGCATTGCCATGTGTCCTGATCACACTCTCTCCATCTGTTCTCATGCAGGAGAAGCCTGCTCACAGCAGCAGGGAGAGGTCCCCGACCAGGGTGGAGTGGTCCACATTAGGCCCCTCACTCACTTTGAGAAGCGTGCCATCACACCAGCTGGTGGAGACATGGACTGTGCCTGCTGCAACAGTCAGGTCAGCGGTGAACACCCATGTGAAGATCCTGCACCACGTCATCCCTCTTTCAACGCAAATGTGAGGGCTCTTTCTTCTGCTTTTGACTCTGTTGCCTTGCACTAATCAATACTACTTTGATTCCAGGGAGCTCTGCCAAGCAACTGACACCCTTAGCCAACTAGCCCCTCAGCTCTATCCAGATCCTCACCTCCAGCCAAAAGGACACCTCTTCCATTGAAGAGCTAGAAATAAGCAGTCCGGAAAATCCATCACAGCACTTACCCACACCCTCCAACAACACAAAGACACAAGCCTCGGTGGGACCTAGATATACACCAGGCTCAGGTTCACAATCTGGTGGTCACTGCATAGACACGTGTCCGCAGCAGGAGGAGACGGGTTCAGCCAAGTTCCCTGGCACTTAGAGGACTGCTGGGGAAGAGGCATCTGTGAGGTCGGAGTCAGATGATGAGTCTCTGGATTTGGCCTTCCAACTCAGCGTGGAGAGTCAACAGAAGGCGGGGAACATCACACAGAGCTGTTGCATGCCCTTAAAACAGTGGCATGTGAGTCAGAGGTGTGTTTCTCTGCTCTCTGATGAAGTGCTGCCCATATTTGCGCGTGTGGAGGTGTCCATGGGAAGGATGGCAGACGTCATGGAGACCCTCGTCCAGCAAAATGCAGAGATGCACACAGATCTGCACTCCATCACGATAACCATGCATGAGTTCCTGCAGTTGCAACATGACAGGGAAACAGGGCACCTCGAAGTCCATCATGCTCCTTCCCCTCAAGGCATCAGGTCTGTACCCTCGGGCAGCCAAAGGGAGAAGCAGCGGCAGTTGGACACTTCTGGGTCATCTATATCAGAGGCTGTCCTCTCCCTCTGAATCCCCTCAATCTCATCCACTGTCACAGCAGAAGAAGCAGCTGGCCCATAGGAGGACTGCCAAAGCAAGCTGGGGCCCTCAAAGCCTCAGCTCTCCAGAGAACACACACTGAAGTCATCAGGGGCAACAGGGCCAGCCATTGCACAGGCTGTCTTCACCCCTGCTGCAAAGTCAGGGCAGCACCTAGACGAGTTACACCTAGAAAAATTAAGAATTTCTGATCACAAGTGGTTCCACGGTGAACACATTTTGTCACTTTATGATAAGAAAATAAAGTCATAGAGTCATAGAGGTCTACAGCACAGAAAAAGGCCCTTCGGCCCATCAAGTCTGCACCGGTCAAACAAGTCCCTAAGTATTCTAATCCCATTTTCCGGCACAAGGCCCATAACCTTGTATGCCATGGCATCGCAAGTGCACATCCAAATACTTTTTAAATCTTATGAGGGTTTCTGCCTCTACCACCCTTTCAGGCAGTGAGTTCCATATTCCCCACCCTATGGGTGAAAAAATTCTCCCTCACATCCCCTCTAAACCTCCTGCCCCTTACCTTAAATTTATGCCCCCCGGTTATTGATCCCTTCACCAAGGGGCAAAGTTCCTTCCTGTCGACCCTATCTATGCCCCTCATAATTTTATACATGTCAATCATGTCCCCCCTCAATTGCCTCAGCTCCAAGGAAAATAGCCCGTCCATCCAATCTCTCCTCATTACTAAAACTTGCCAGCCCAGGAAACATCCTGGTAAATCTCCTCTGCACTCGCTCTAGTGCAATCACATCCTTCCTACAATCTGGATTCTAGAACTGCACACAATAATCTAGCTGTGGTCTAACCAGCATTTTGTACAGTTCCAGCATAACCTCCCTTCTCTTATATTCTATGCCTCGGCTAATAAAGGCAAGTATCCCATGTGCCTTCTTAACCACCTTATCTACCTGTCCCGCTACCTTAAGGGACTGGTGGACATGCACACGAAGGTCCCTCTGATCCTCGGTTCTTCCCAAGGTCCTACCATTCATCGTGTATTCCCGTGCCTTGTTTGTCCTGCTCAAGTGCATCATCTCACACTTATCCGGATTAAATTCCATTTGCCATTGATCAGCCCATCTGACCAGCCTGTCGATATCCTCCTGTAATCTAAGGCCATTCTCCTCACTATTTACCACCCCAACAATTTTCATGTCATCCGTGAACTTACTGATCAACCCTCCTGCATTCAAGTTAAAATCGTTTATACATACTACAAGCAGCAAAGGACCCAACACCGATCCCTGTGGAACCCCACTGGACACATCCAGTCACAAAAACACCCCTCGACCATCACCCTCTGCTTCCTGCCACTCAGCCAATTCTGGATCTAATTTGCCAAATTGCTTTGGATCCCATGGGCTCTTACCTTCGTTATCAGTCTTCCATGCGGGACCTTATCAAAAGCCTTGCTGAAGTCCAAGTAGACTACGACAAATGCATTGCCCTCATCCACACATCTGGTCACCTCTTCGAAAAATTCAAATTGGTCAGACATGACCGTCCCTTAACAAAACCATGCTGACTGTCCTTGATTAATCCCTGCCTCTCCAAGTGTAGATAAATACTGTCCTTCAGAAATGCTTCCAATAGTTTCCCCATCACTGAGGTTAGACTGACTGGTCTGTAGTTCCCTGGTTTATCCCTCCTTCCCTTCTTGAATAACAGTACCACATTGGCTGTCCTCCAGTCCTCTGGCACATCTCCTGCGGCCAGAGAGGTATTGAACATTATTGCCAGCACCCGTTATCTCCTCCCTTGCCTCACTCAGTAGCCTGGGATACAATTCATCCAGAGATCACTACCTTTGAGGTCCTGTTTTTTAAACTGCTTCCTAGCTCTCTAAATTCTGCTTGTAGGATCTCATCCCTCTTTCTACCTATGTTGTTGGTACCAATATATTCCACGATCTCGGTCTGTTTGCCCTCCCCCTTTAGAATGCCCTGCAGCCGTTCAGTGACATCCTTGACCCTGGCACCAGGGAGGCAACATACCATCCTGGAGTCACATCTACGGCGCAGAAACACCCGTCTGTTCCCCTTACCCTCGAGTCTCCTACCACTATTGCTCGTCCCCTCGTTTTCCTCCCTGCCTGTGCAGCTGAGCCACTCACAGTGCCAAGAGCATGGCTGCACTACCTATAGGAACCATCACTCTCACCATTTTCCAACACAGAAAAACGTTTCTCGAGTGAGATGCACCCTGGGGATTCCCTGGCTACCTGCCTGAAACTTTTCTTCTGATTGATGGTCACCCATTCCCTCTCTGTCTGCACTTCCATAAGCTGTGGGTTGACCACGTCTAAAAATGTGCTATCCACGAAACTCTCAGCCTCGTGGATGCACCTCAGTGCCTCCAGTTGCCACCTAGCTCCGAAAATAGCTGCAGCTGGTGACACTTGCTGCACATGTGGTCGGTCAGAGCGCAAGGAACATCTAGGACTTCCCACATGTTGCAGGTGGTACATTACAAAGCGCTGAGCTGTCCTGCCGTGCCTCTGATGAAAAAAAAACCCTTACTTTAAGTTAAATACAGTAAAAAAAGTTAAATTATTTATGTACTTTAAGTAAAAATTTGAACTCTTACCTTTCCTTAGCTTAATCTATTTTAAACTGGAGAAAAGCTGTAGAAAAAAACTTGAGAAAAACACTTACATATATTCATTGAATAATGGGTAGTGGTATCTTTCAGCTTCATTTACAGGCTTCGCAAGTCCTCTCTCTGCCACCCACCCCGCCACCAGCAATTCAGCTGCAGACAGCTGGTCCACAAGTGATTCTGGAAGATGAAGTGTTTGTGTGGTAAGACATTTCGGAGCCTCGTGCAAACACTCTCATACGCAGGCGGATCCTTTCTCCATCCACTATCTCAATGTCCTGAGCATTTTCAATGATGCTTGCTGGGGTTCTCATTCAGTTGTCCATCTGAGCTCACCTACACCTCTGCCCGCCCACTGGTTGCACTCCCATGCAGCACCTGTTCCCACCCAACACAACGTTTCTTTCGCTTTCAATTTTAAAAGCCTGGTACTGATAAAGTTTGTCTTCAGCTCCCCCCATTTTATCCCCTCCCCCAGTCACCAATGTCCTTTCCCCCGTTACTATCAGTCTCCCAAAATCACCTTCCATCTTCCCACCATCACCTACCAGCTTGAAACCTTTTCTTTCTGAGATGTCCAGATGAACATGCACTTTGCCTACCTTCCTGAGAATCCCAACCCCATCCACATTGACTTCCCCGACCTCTTGTTTCACACCCCCCCAGGGTTTGTGACTGCCTGAGTCCCCACCAACCACCCTCGCTGTTCCTTCTATGGCCACCAGTGCATCCTCACCCTACCGGCTCACTCTGACCTCTCTCATTCTCACCATTCCCTCCTCCCACACCCATCCTCATTTCACTCCCAACGAAGCAGTAATCAACTCCACAGATCCCTCCTTTGCACATTCACCAGCACATCCACCCCCCACTTACTCCTTCCTCTACCCTTACTCCTTCCTCAACACTTTTGCCTTCCTCCAGCTATGCTCCTTCCTCCCCCTGGACTTCTTCACCCCGCTCTGAACTCCTTCCTCCACCCAAAGTCCTGCCCCCCTCCAAAATCCTTCCTCTACCCAAACTCCTGCCCCCTTCCAAGCTCTTTCCTCCACCCAAAATCCTTCCCCCTCCGAACTCCTTCCCTTACACCTTCCTTCCCCTTACACCTACCTCCCCAGTTGCTATATTCGCCCCCATTACACCCTCCTCCTCCCGTACTCCCCACCCCTCCCAACCTCAACCCCCCACCAACTCACCCCCCCACACCACCCCCGATAACAGTGTTCCTTCCCTCCCAACCTCATGACACAGCCCCAGTAAACCTTCTTCCCCCAGTCAAACCTGCACCTTCCTCTCCACACCCTCGACATTCATCCAGCGCAGGCCATGGCCAAGAAACTAATGTTCCAATGGTGACCTTCTACATTCTGTAAGTTGCTTCGTGGCTGAGGCATGTCCATGAGAATGCATGTTCCTCCAGGGTCAATTAGCTGTGGGGTTCCAGCATCTTCTGCTCCTTGGATGTCCGTGATGTGAGCAAGCCCTGGTGGTAAATCCTGACTTCTGCACGTCACACTTGGCAATACGTGTTCTGCACCAACGTGTTTTCCTGCTGACCTGGGCGGTAAATTTGGTATGAGGGGATGCTTTTGGCATACAGGGCTTATAATGATATGCCGATGTATTAAAATGAAGTTTCCAACGTGCAGCTTCGGGAAACGCGGCCCACCATTGATGGGCAGAGCCAGCAGTTGCAAACAGGTTTCATGATGGTGTGAAATCAGTTTTTGGCCTTCCCACCATATTGTCCACTTATGCTTGCCATGACGCCCGATGCCAGCGGGCACAGAAAATTCCACCCATAGATAACCATGTGCTAGTATAGGAATTACTGAAACATTATTCAGTGCAGCCCCTGTTAGAATTGCTGTTAGATGATTAGGTTCTCTCTTGTTGAGATGATCATTGCTTGCCACCCGTGTGTCATGAATGTTACTTGCCACTTATCAGCCCAAGCCTGAATGTTGTCCAGGTCCTGTTGCTGAACATCATCAGCGATCCCTACTTCTGACTTTACGATGGAGGGAAGGTCATTGATGAAGCAACTGAAGATGGTTAGGCCTACGACACTACATTGAGGAACCCCTGCAGCGATGTCCCACGGCTGAGATGACTGATCTGTAACAACTATAAATATCTTCCTTTCTGCTAGGTATAACTCCAACCAATGGAGAGTTTCCACCCCTGCCCGGATACCCATCAACTCCAGTTTTGCTAGGGCTCCTTGATGATACACTCAGTGAGATGTTGCTTTGATGTCAACGGCAGTTACTCTCACCCCACCTCTTGAATTCATCTGTTTTGTCCTTACTTGGACTAAGGCTGTAATGAGGTCAGGAGCTGAACAGCCCTGCTTGAACTCAAATTGAGTGTCACTCAATTGCTAAGTGCCACTTGAACGCACTGTTGACTACAGCTTTCATCACTTTGCTGACGATCGAATGAAGGCTAATATAATAGGGCGCTAACTGGTCAGATTGGATTTGTCCTGTTTTTTGAGAACAGGATATACCTGGGCAATGGCCCACATTGCCGAGTAGATGCTACTGTACTGGGACAGCTTGGCAGGGAGCACTGCTATTTCTGGAGCACAAATCTTCAGTGCTATTACCAGAATGTTATCAGGGCCCATAGCCTATGCAGTACCCAGTGCACTCAGCTGTTTTTTGATATCACTTTTTAATAAGTGGATGTCCATTTACGGAATCAGGCAGCAGAAGAAATTCTGTGAATCACAACTATTTTATTGTTAAACTACAGTTCAATACAAATACCAGTTTTCACACTTCCCTTCTGGATCCTTTCCCTGTCCAAAAGCAAAAACCCCCTTACTGAGGCAAAACCCAGCTCTTAAGTACAGACTTCAAGAGCAACACCTGCTCTCAATTCACCCTGAAGCTTGTCCTGGTTTACCCTTAAAGGGACCTACATTTCTAACATTGTCAATCGCGTGGAGTGAATCAATTGGCTAAAGACTAACATCTGCGATGCTAGCAACCTCAGGAGGAGGCTAAGATGGATCATCCACCTGGCACTTCCGGCTGAAGATGGTTGCAAATGTTTCCACCTTGTCTTTTGCATTGATGTGCTGGACTCCCCCATCAATGAGGATGGAGATATTTGTGGACCTTCCTTTTCCAGTTAGTTATTGAATTATTCACGACTGGATGTGGCAGGGCTGCAGAACTTAGACCTGATCTCTTAGCTCTGTCTATCACATGTGGCTTATTCTGTTTGGCATGCAAATAGTCCTGTAACTTCACCAGGTCGACACTACATTTTTAGGTATGACTGGTGTTGCTCCTGGCAAGCCCTCCTTCACTCTTCTTTGAAGCAGCGTTAATCCTTTGGTGTGATGGTAATAGTAGAGTGAGGGATGTGCTGAGCCATGAGGTTACCGATTGCAGTTGAATACAATTCTGCTGCTGCTGTTTTCCCAAAGTGCCTCATGAATGCTCAGTTTTGAGTTGCTAGATTTGTTCAATTATCATGGTGGTAGTGCAACGCAACAAGATAGAGAGTATCCTCAATGTGAAGACATGATTATGTCTCCAGAAGTGCTGTGCGTGGTTGATTCTGCAGATACTGTTATTTTCAGATGCATCCGTGACAGGTAGATTGGTGAGGACAAGGTCAAGCAGTAGGTTTTTTCTTCTAGTTGGTCCCTCACCAAAGACACAGTTTAGTCTTTTAGGACTCGCCAACCCAGTCAGTAGTGGTACTACCAAGCCACTCTTGGTGATTCACATTGAAGACCCCCACCCAGGGTACATTCTGTGCCATTGCCACCCTCAGTGCTTCTTCCAAGTGGCGTTCAACATGGAGGAGTACTGATTCATTAGATGAGGAGGAGGGGTCGGTGGGGGCAAGGGTTCCGGTGGGGTGGTAGATGGCAATCAGCCATCTACCAATTTCCTTGCCCATATTTGCCCTGATGCCATGAGACTTCAGGACTTCATAGGGTCCAGAGTCAATGTTAAGGAGTCTCAGGGCAACTCCCTCCCCATTGTATGCCACTGTGCCACCATCTCTGGTGGGTCTGTCCTGCCAGTGAGACAGGGCATGCCCAGAGATGGTGTCTGGGACATTGTCTGTAAGGTATGATTCCAAGAGTATGGCAATGTCAGGCTGTTATTTGACTTTTATAAATGTGAGGTGATGCACTTGGGCAGGACAAACAAGGCATGGGAATACATGATGAATGGTAGGACCCTGGGAAGTACCGAGGATCAGAGGGACCTTGGTGTGCATATCCACTGGTCCCTTAAGGTAGATGGTAGCCGGACAGGTAAATAAGGTGTTTTTTTTTTAAACATGTCCACAGACAGTCTATACATGGCCCAGCCAGAACCGGACACATTTTTGTGCCTTGTTGTTGAATTCGGAAAGATCTGCAACAGTGCAGGGTTCCTCTAGCAGGAGGCAGTGCAGGAGTTGTTGCATAGTCTGTGCTCAGTTCCACATTCACAAGTTGTCGGGCTGGTTGTATATCCCCATTTGCTTAGTGACACCTTTGAACGACCTACACCAGTCCTAAGTCTGTTAAGGCACTTCCAGGTTGCCCAGTTGTAATTAGCTCCTGGGGGAAGGCTTTCATCCAGTAGAATTTCCATCGCTGGAGGTTGTTCGAGACTGGCGAGCTGGTCTTTCCACAAGGCGATGTGGGCTTCAGATGGGGTTGACTGTAATGGAACAACACTGTTCATGAAGCTCTTCCTTGACTTTAGGCAGCTGGGTGTAGGTGTATGACTATGTAGAGGGTGCGTCTCATCTGATGTTTGATGGAGTCGCTCTTTCTTGCTGGCTACCGTTCTACTTATATCAGGGGATAAGGTGGTTAAGAAGGCACATGGGATACTTGCCTTTATTAGCCGAGGCATAGAATATAAGAGCGGGGAGGTTATGCTGGAACTGTATAAAATGCTGGTTAGGCCACAGCTAGAGTATTTCGTGCAGTTCTAGAATCCCCATTATAGGAAGGAAGTGATTGCACTAGAGAGAGTGCAGAGGAGATTTACCAGGATGTTGCCTAGGCTGGAGAGTTTTAGTTATGAGGAGACTGGATAGACTGGGGCTATTTTCCTTGAGCAGAGGAGATTGAGGGGGTACATGATTGAGGTGTATAAAATTATGAGCGGCATAGATGGGGTAGATAGGAAGGGACTTTTTCCCTTGGTGGAGGGATCGATAATAATTTGGAACTCACTGCCTGAAAGGGTGGTAGAGGCAGAAACCCTCATAACATTTAAGAAGTATTTGGATGTGCACTTGCGATACCATGGCATACAAGGTTATGGGCCTAGTGCCAGAAAATGGGATTAGAATAGTTAGATACTTGTTTGACCGGCACAGACTCGATGGGCTGAAAGGCTTTTTTCTGTCCTGTAGACCTCTATGACTCTAGTCCGTGGTACAGCTTTTCCAATTTTGGCACAAGTCCACAGTTGTTACTAAGGAGGACTTTGCACGGTCGACAGGGCTTGGTGTGCTGTTGTCATTTCCGGTGCCTAGGTCAATGCCAGGCGGTCCATCCTTTTTAATTCCTTTATCTCCTATAGAGATTATTAAGCATTGCATAATAGAGGACAATAGGACATTGCTTTGAAGACATAAACTGCCTTCAGTTAAGGCTGATGAACCTTAGCCAATAATTGCTGGGAGAATGACCTGTAGCTGATTCATTGACTGCTTGATGGAAAACAAACTGATTTCTGGCTGGCACAGTTAAGTGTCTGTCTTCACTAAAACAAATCACCTGCAATGGGAATTGGGAATTCTGTGTGTGGAGAAATTTGATGCTAAATAAACAATTAATTCTCTAAGCTAGTCTATTTATTGGTGTGGTTTACCATAATCATGCCTAAAGCACGACATCCCTTTCCCTGGTCAAGCGCAGTCTGGTTTGCCAGTGATAGTGGTCAGTAGGGAGCCACTTGAGACAGAGATTATCCTGTCTTGATCTTATCTGTCATGATTTCTTTCACCATATAGCTAGCTAGGATTATATTACACTTTGTTGTTAGAGCAATGATGTCAATCTAATAAAAACAGTAGTGTTCACCAAATAGGCCTATGAGCACTTCAATCCAGAAAGCACTACCAACAAACCAGTGCCAACAATTATCTATGTTGAGTGTAATCCCACAATATGTGATTATATAGTGTGCATGGTTGGCGTTGATCAATGCTGATGTAATAGAGATTACACATCCAAGGGAAACCTTCTATTTAAAACAACCAATTTGCCTCCTCCACACTATCCAAACCAAAGGTGAGTAGTACAATATGGATGGAAATCCTTTCAGACTACTGCTGGATGAGGGTATTATAGATCCAATGCGCTTTCAGCTATGTTTTACAATGTGTAGTGTATTGTGGTTATTGATGAGAATCATCCAATTGTCCATGATACAGAGGTGGCTGCTCTAAAAGGGTAGGGTGTCTAGTAACAAAAATAAAAACAGGAACTTAGCCACATAGCCCTCAAACCTATTCTGCCATTCAGCTATCCCGGCTGATCTGGGTCTTAATTAAACCTACTTACCTATCTCGGTTTCATATTCCTTAATAAACTATTCTAGCATTAGGACATAAGGAATAGGAGCAGGAGTGAGTCATATGGTTCCTTGAGCCTGCACCACCATTCATTACCATCATGGTTGATCTTCTGCCTCAACTTCATAACCTAACCTTGATTATCTGAGATCAAAGATTTACCTATCTGAGCCTTGAATATACTCAAGGATGGAGCATTCACAATCCTTTGAGGTAGAGAACTCCAAAGATTCACAACACTCTGATTGAAGAAATTTCTCCTCATCTGAGTCCTAAATGATCAGCCCCTTATATTGAAACTGTGTCCTCATATTCTAGATTCCCCAGCCAGGGGAAACAACTTCTCAGCGTCTACCCTGTCAACCCCTTTCAGAAAATTGCATGATGTGATGAGATCATCTCTCTTTCTTCTAAACTCCAAAGAGTCTCAGCCCAATTTTCTCAGTCTCTCATCATAGGGCAACCCTTTCACCTCAGGAACCGATTTAGTGAACGTTCACTGTATCGCCTCCAAGGCAAGTATATCTTTCTTAGATATGGAGACCAAAACTGCACACAGTTCTCCAGATATGGTCTTAACAAAACCTTATACAACTGTAGCAAGACTTCCTTATTCGTGTTCTCTAACTCCTTTGCAGTAAAAGCAAACATGTCATTTGCCTACCAAATTGCTTGCTGTACATGCATGTTAACTTTCAAGGTTCCTTGTATGGGTGCACTGAAGTTTCTGAACATCAACAATTAAAACTTTCATGCTTTTAAAAAAAAATCAGATTTTCTATTCTTAACACCAAATTGAATAACCTTACACTATCCCAAATTATACTCCACCTGTCACCTTCTTGCCCAACCTAACCTCGCTACATCTCTTTGTAACCTATTTTGTCCTCCTTAAAACCTACATTCTCATTTGGCTTTGTCAGCAAACTTGGATGCATCAGTCTGTCCCATTGTCTGAGTTATTAATGTAGATTATAAATAGCTAAGGCCCCCACATTGACCATTGCTGCATCCTACTAGTTACAGCCTGCCAACTTGAAAATGCCCTATTTATCTCTACTCGCTGTTTTTTGTCCATCGACTAATCTTCAATCCATGCCAATATATAACTACCAACCCCACGAGCTCTCATTTTGCATATTAACATTTCTGTGGCGTCGTATTGAATGTCTTTTGGAAATTTAATTGTACTATATTTATTTGCTTTTCTTTACCTACCCTATGTTATATCATCAAAAACTCTTAAAACACGTGTCAAACACAATTTCCCTTTCATAAAACCATGTTGACTTTGTCTGATCAGACTATGATTTTTTAAATCCATTGTTGACACTTTCTTAAGGATAAATTCCAGCATTTTTCTAATGGATGATATCAGGCTAACTGGCCTATGGTTCTCTGTTTTCTCCTTCCCTCCTGTTAATAGAATCCAAGTCAATAGGTGAAGCTGAAACCAAAACACAGAACTTTTCTTTATTGAGAGAGTTTATTGACTTTGTTAGGTCAATAAGACATGAAAAGAAACCCAAAATCGTACATATTTCAAAACTTTATTGTTTTTTGCTAATTTTAAAATGGACTTTCTGGTGTACCAAAGATGATTGCTACAAATCACATGACCACAGGATAGTCCTTTTGTTCTGGAAGCCACCAACAGCAGCTACAAGAACAAAAGAATTCCCCTCAGCCTGTGGAATCTCACACCTCATTGTACGGACCGGACCCCTTGTATTCACGAAACCAGGAGACTCGCAGATCGAGACAGATTTGGGACAGGCCAGGTCCATTTCAAAAGGGGACCATTGAGTGGGACAAAGGGACATAATTTGCATCTTGATAAGCTCACCCTTCCAACGGAGTCAGAAGCTCTCCTTAGGCAATGGTTTCCTGACACAAGACCCTCAATATGGATGGTAACTCTTTCAACAGCTAATGACAAGGACATTATCTGTCCTGAGATCAAACCCAGTTCCAGGCACTGGTCAAAGATCCCTTTTGAAATCATTGTGGAGAAATGACTTGAGTGACCATTTTGAAATCTCTACCTTCCTTTGAGAACTGAGAAATCCTCAGACTGCTGTTTTAACACTACCTGAAAAGGACTCTAGCAGCCTGGCTGAGCTGGCAGTCGTTTACCCTCTCTCAACTCCACGAAGCCTGCTTGATTTTAAAAGTCTCTGACCAATGCCTGCCAGCCAATTTAAGCACAGAAAGCCCATCATGCTGCAACATCATTCCTTTCAAGGGTTTTCGTTTTGTTGTCTCCAAGCAAAAACTCATCGGGACTGAACTCCACCACGAACGAAACACCAGCTGAACTTTGACTTCTCAGATTCTGGAAATCATGTGAACTAATATTCATTTCTGTGGTTCTTGTACCATTACTATCCATAGTTGTAAAACTCTTTTTCCTATCTCCCCCTACCTTTACTGTATGTGTCTGCAGTGGAGTGAGATGTTGCGAAAACTCTTCTCCGGGGTTTTGAATGTGAAATAAACTAACCTTCTGAGTTAATCATAACATGAGTTTGCTGTGAGTTATAAGCATATTGGATCACAAAAACTGCAGGATTAAGGATTAAAAATAATTCAAAGTACCTTCTACTTAAGGACAATTGGTGAGAGGAAAGAAGTACAGATTGCCTGTCTCTCGCCTATACGTAACAACTTGTTCAGTCTCACAGCTCTTATTCAACTCCCCAGTCTTCCAGCTACCTACTATTTTAATCTTTTGATGAAACAAAAATCAATAAATTAAACAAAAATGAATAAATGAGAGATGACAGCCCCTAGATGGTGCACTATAACAAAAATCAAAACATCAAAGGAAACTTAACTAACTAAAATATCATTTCCAGAGGTGATGATACACCCAAGCACCAGCGGTGCCCACCGATCACCGAAGGCCTTTAGTGTATCGGTGGACACCGTGTGTTCACTCTCCTAGGCCACACAGCCACAAACATAGCTGCGGAACAGGGGCAGTCGAGCCAGATGACCCCGTCGACCACCTGCTTCCAGCACCTGTTGACAACCATGTTGGCCAGGCCCAGGAGCAGGCTTACGAGGAGGTCCTCCTCCCTCCCCATCCCCCTCCGCACTAGGTGACCAAAGATCAGGAGGGTGGGGCTGAAGTACAACCAATAATTGAGGAGCAGCCCCCACAAATAATGAAAAAAATGGTTGCAACCTCTGGAAATCTACTTACACATGGGACACGGACTCCCCTCGGCCACAGAAAACACATGTGGCCTGGAAGCAAGTGAACAACCTTAATTTACCATTGCATGATACTGCTGCATGCAACGCCCTCCACTTCGAGTCCCGATGGAAAAAGGGAGGACTCCCACGTAGTGAACCCCTCACTGGGATCCTTCTGCACCGCCAGATGTTAGGACAATATGTCACAGCATGTCCTGACAGTGAGGAAGGCAAGGACATGGAGTGTACGCAGCAGCAGGCCATAGAGGAAACCCCTCCATGCCAAATTTCTGTGAGATGGCTCAAATTGTGGGGGTTGCGGCTCCCAAGGGAGGTGTCAGGATGGAAGACCAATCTGAAACTCCATCCAAGTGGGGGTCAGTTCAGATGGAAGTCCACTGAATGCTTGAGCTGCCTCGAGTGTCATTGGGTCGAAGGCCATTGTTTTCACGCTGCGGATGGCTTTGGCCATGAGCTGGACATTAACGTTATTCAGGCCTTGTAAGTTCTTGTGGCGTCATCGAGCAAGGTCCTCCGCCATTCAGCACGTACCATACTCTGGTCACCCCAGCAGCTTAAGCCCTCTCTTCCATCACCAATCGGAATCCATATTGATGCAGTGTGGATTCCTGAGCAGAGAAATCTGGCATGAAGCATATTCCAGACCTTAATCAGTTCCCAATAGAAAACAGACAACTCCTACAAAGAGGCTTGGAGACCTGCCAAATCTAAAAACAGGAGCTGCAGGTCATAGTTGAGGCTGTGCACCTAGTGGAAGAAATATATCAATTGACCAGATCACCAGGGAAAATGCCCCTGTTCTCCTTAAACCAGAGCCATGGGATATTTTATAACCCCCCTGACAGAACAGATGGAACACCTCTAACAGTCCAGCACTCCTTCAAGTACTGCACTTGATCATCAGCCTACATTTTTGCTTTCAAGGCTCCAGAGCACAGCTTGAACCTTCAACTTTCTGAGTCAGGAGCACGAGTGCCACAACCTGAGCCACAGCTGATACCATTTATTATCTCTTATGAACAGAACAAATGATCAATAAATCAAACTAAAGAGAAGTTGGAGGTGTTGGGGGTAAGACAGCTCCTGATGGGGTGCTGTTAGAAAAATCAAAACATCAAAGGAAACTTATAAAATTAATTCAAAATATCGTTCCCGGGGTGATGATGCACCCCAGCCCCCACGGTGCCCACCAATCATGGAAGACCTCAAGTGTACCAGTGGATGCAACGTGCTCCCTCCTCCCTCTACAGGGCTACCCAACCATGAACACAGCCCAGGTAGAGAGGCAAGCAGTCAGGTCAGATGATCCCCTCTCGATCACCCACTGCCTTGACCTATTATTGGCCGCCTTGACCAGATCCTCTTCCCTTCCGACATCCCCTCCGCACCAGGTGTCCAAAGATCAGGAGAGTGGGGCTGAAGTGCAACCAAAAATTGAGGAGCAACGCCTTCAAATAATGAAAAAGGGACTGCAACCTCGGGCACTCTACATAAACGTGGAACACGGAGTCCCTTTGGCCGCAGAAAACACATCTGGCCTGGGGGTCCGCGAACCAACTGAATCTCCTATTGCTTGGCATTACCACATGCAACACCTTCCACACCAGGTCCCTGATGGGAAAAGGGACGACTCCCACAAAGAGCGCCCTCTACTGGAGACCTCCCCCATCGCCTGACAACAGGACAGAACGTCATGGCATGTGATGCCAGTGGAGGGAGGCAAGGAGGTGAAGGGTGTGTAGCAGCAGGCCATACAGGAAAACCCTCTATGCCTAATAGAAAGGCATGTAGGAAATTTCCCTGAGACGGCTCAAATTCAATTCAGAAGGAAGTCCACTGCACACTTTAGCCACCTCAATACCACGAGTGCCGTCAGGTCTGAGCACCACCATTTTCAGGCTGTGGATGGCCTAAGTTCAGGAAACTAGGAGTGGTTTGGATTGAGATGAAGAATGATAAAGGCAAGAAGCCACTTGTGGGAGTGGTGTACAGGCCCCATAATTGTAACTACATGGTAGGGCAGAGTATAAAAGAAAAGATAATGGGAGCTTACCAGAAAGGTACAGCAATAACCATGGGGGATTTTAATCCACATATAGGGCAGAATCTTGTCTTCAGATGGCGTGCGGGCCCCACCAGCTTGGCGGTGGGTGGACAGCCGACCTCTGCCACCGAAACGGGGCCTGCCGCCATTTTGAGTGGGCGAGCCAATTAAGGCCCTCCCAGAGGCCTGCCCAACAGGAAGTGCTGTGAGGGAGGGGGGGGGGGGATAGAGATTCCCCATCTGTCAAAGTGTGCTCTTTCGCACATGCGCGCGAAAGAGCACACTGCTCCCTGAAGCAAAGTCCTGTCTCGGGGAGATTCGTGAGAAGTAAATAAAGTCTAAAAGTAGAAAAATATTAAAATTATTAACATGTCCCCTCATGTGACAATGTCACACAAAATGGGACATATTAATAATAAACACTTAAAATTTATTACATTTTTAAAAAACGGACATGAAACTTCATCCTGCTAGTGGATGAAGTTTCATGAATAATCTGGAGCCCAGCAACCAAGAATGAGTAAGATAGGAATGTGATGCTAACTTAAAAAAAATTAAGAGAGTCTGTCAATGAATGGAATTTATTACAATTTAATATATTCTCAGACATCAAGCCAAGGGAGCCAAGGTAAATCATGGGAAGAGCGAGGCTATGTTCTTCGGGAACTGGGCTGACCGATCCTTTGTCCCCTTCACTGTCAGGGCTGATGGCCTGAAGGTGCTGGGGATATGGTTTGGAGGGACCAGGGCATGCGTTAGAAACTGGAAGGAGCGAGTGTCTATGGTAAAAAGGAAACTGGGCATGTGGGAGCGATGCTCCCTCTCCATTGTGGGTAAGAACCTAGTCATCAGGTGTGAGGCACTCTCGCTGTTGCTGTACGTGGCGCAGGTGTGGCCCATTCCACACTCCTCTCTAATATGCTAATACCATGATTAATTAACAGAGCCACTCCTCCAACTTTTCCTAACTTCCTGTCCTTCCTAAATGTCACATTCCCTTCAATATTCAGGTCCCAATCTATGTCATCCTGCAGCTATGTCTCAGTGATGGCTATCAGATCGTACTTATTTATTTTTATTTGCGTGATCAGTTTATCTGTTTTGTTCTGAATGCTACGTACATTTAGATACAGAGCCTTTAGTTTTGTCCTTTTGTTATTTTTGTAGTGTGCCTTTTTTACCTCTAGATTCCACTATTCCAACAAACTCCTGGTTGCTCTCCTACATTCTGCCCTCTGTAATCCTGAGATCATCCTGAACTCTGCTACCCGTGTCGTAGCTTACACCAAGTCCTGTTCACCTATCCCCTGTGCTCACTGACTACACTGACTCCTGGTCAAACAATGTTTTGATTTTAAAATTCTCATCCCTGTTTTCAAATATCTCCCTATGTGGCTCAATGCATATTTTGTTTAATAATGTTCCTGAGAAGTGCCTTGGTATCTTTTCTTACATTAAAGATGCTATATAAATATAAGCTGTTTTTGAATTGCCATACATCAGAAGCAACCAGGAACTGACCCAACCTGCACTGATCAGTATCACACCATTTTTGATACCTACTGTGCCATGACCATAGAGCTCATGAATCAGCATTTTATTGTACCAGAGAATTTCTATTCATGGGGAGAATTTTCTGCTTGGCTAGCGGGGGCGGAGCCCGCTTGCTGAGGCATAAAATGAAGCGGGGTGACATCAGGCGTGCGTCACAACATCACTCGTGTCATTTAGATTTTCAGTTCAGCTGACTTGGCTGCACACCCACTGAACTGTCAAAGGCCTGTTAAGATCATTAATTAACTAATTAAGGCTATAGAGAAAGCTACCCGTCCAACCTTAAGGTTGACAGGCAGGCAAAGAGCCAAGGAGACTTTCACATTTTTCATTGAACCTCATCCACGGGCGGGATGAGGTTTCATGAAGGGTTGATAAGTTAATTAAATGTTTTCATTAAAGTTCATTGACATGCCCCAGCTCATGTGACATAAGGGGACATGTCTTAATTTTTTTTTCTTTATTATAATTTTTAAAACTTAAAACTTATTGGGAGATTTCTGCTTTCTTTTGCGCATGCACTCCTGACTCAGGGAGCACACATCGCTTTCGGGCGCGTGTCACACTGGGCGGGCCTTAATTGGCCCACCCATATAAAATGGCGGTGTGGACCTGATTGGGGGCGTGATCGGGTCCGTGCCCACCCCCGCACAACCCCCCCCAACGGGGGGAAAATTCTCTTCCATGAGTCAGGCCCAGAAATGTTGGAAAAACAAAAGGAAAACTTTAAGGCCAGTCTGCATCTGCTTAACAGCTGGCCCCAGTTTGTTGATTGAGACTGACTCAGGAAATCACTTTGGTCCAGAATTCCTAAATTCTTACTCTTTACATGAGATGATGTCCGCCCTAATCAGCAATGTGCCCAGCTTTCGCTCAAACAATTCACAGTTGGTGCCCGCTTCAAGAGCAGTAGCCTGTTACAAATATCTATTATTCTCCTGGAAAAGAACCACCACCTAACATCTGAGCTAGATCTAGATTTTTACAACTTTAAATTGTGACCTGTAGTCCTCCCTAACCTACTCAATTTGAACAAATTGTCAATTGTCAGTGGCAAATGGAATTTAATCCTGAGAAGTGTGAGGTGATGTATTTTGGGAGGACTAACACAGCAATGGAATACACAATGAATGGTAGGATCCTAGGAAGTACAGGGGATCAGAGGGACCTTGGTGTACATGTCTATAGATCCCTCAAGGCAGCAGCACAAGTAGATAAGGTGGTTAAGGAGGCATATGGGATACTTGCCTTCATTCAGCCGAGGCATAGAATATAAGAGCAGGGAGGTTATGTTGGAGCTGTATAAAGCACTAGTTAGGCCACAGCTGGAGTAGTGTGTGTGGTTCTGGTCGCCACACTATAGGAAGGATGTGATTGCACTGGAGAGGGTGCAGAGGAGATTCACAAGAATGTAGCCTGGGCTGGAGTTTTTCAGCTATGAAGAGAGACAGGATAGGCTGGGGTTGTTTTCGTTAGAGCAGGGAAGGCTGAGGGGGTACCTGATAGAGGTATACAAGATTATGAGGGGCATAGATAGGGTAGATAGGAAGAAACTTTTCTCCTTAGCGGAGGGGTCAATAACCAGGGGGCATAGATTTAAGGTGAGGAGGTTTAGAGGGGATTTGAGAAAAACATTTTTCACCCAGAGGGTGGTTGGAATCAGGAACACACTGCCTGAGAGAGTGGTAGAGGCAGAAACCCTCACAACATTTAAGGCATAATTAGATGAGCACTTGAGATGCCACAGCATACAGAGCTACAACCAAGTGCAGGAAAATGGGATTAGAACAGGCGGGTGCTTCATGGCCAGCACGGACACAATGGGCCGAAGGGCCTGTTTCTGTTGTATAACTCTATGACTCCATGACTATGACTATGAAACACAATTTACTCCCTCCATTGCCTCATGAAGCTCAATCACATCACCCTTAAGTTACATTTCTCTAAAGTGTACAGGCCCATCTCCGATAGTCGTTCTTGATAACTAATATGCTTGAAACTGGGAATTAGCCTAGTAGCCCTCCTCTGCATCCTTTCCAAGGTGTCAAAAGCATGCACCATGTGAGGGGACCAAAACTGGATACAATACTCAAGTGAGCCTTGACCAAAGTTTGTATCAGGGCAAAACAGAATGCTACATTTTATACTTATTTGTCCCATGAAAGCACCCCTATTTTCTACAGTTTTCCTTTCAAGGCATTATTCATGTACTTTTAGAAATCTATCCACTAGAATGCCCAGGTGTCTTTACTTCTCCACCTTCATTAATGTTTTTCCCTGAAGGGTGAATACAGGTTGAGCAGTGGCCCAACCCATAATATTGCACTTGTCCAAGTTAAACATCATTTGCCAGTCTCGAACCTAATCTACAGACACATTAAGATCCACCTGAAGCAGGGAAACAACATCTACAGTCCTAACACACAGATCTTATTATCTTCATCAAATCTGTAGACTTTGTCTCCAACACCTACATCTGGGAACAAACAACGGCCTCAATATCACCGGTGACGAGTATCCAAACAGATCCAAATCCATACATAACTATTTTTCCAGGTCTTGCTAGCCCATTCTCAATCCAGCTCAACATATCACTACTAACACCAAAGATTTCAATCTTATAGAGAAACCTCTTCTGTGGTATCTTATCAAAAGCTTTGTGGAAGTCTAAGCAGACAATGTTGACTGGACTTTCCTCATCTACCAACTTCATAACTTTTTTAAAAAGCTACAATTAGATTTGTAAGAAATGAGTTTTTTTTTAATGAAGCCATGTTGGTGTCCCTAATAAATCCCTCTCTATCCAACCAATCATATGGTGCATCCCTAATAATTCCCTCAAGCATCTTTCTTATGACTGATGTCAAATTGATGGCCCTATCGTTACCTGCGGTCATCTTATCACTTTTTTTTTTAAAAGATTGGGACAATATTTGACTCCTTTAAGTCAACAGGAACCATTTCAGAATGGACTGAGTTGTTAAATGTATGGGCTATGTGGGGGCTTGCACAGCACCTGTTCCACCTTCCAGATGATCCTCTGGTTTGATTACACTACCTATTTTCAATAGTCTCCTGGGGGCAGGATGACAGGTGGGGGCTGCCATGAGAGTGACACCATTCCCAGTACCAACCTGCCTCACCTGCCCCTGTTGCAATTTTACCAATTCAAAAGCTGGAAAATTAAAGGAGCAGCATTCTACCCGACTGAAACCACCTGAAGTAAAGACACAGGTCAGAATCATCCCAGGTTTGCACTAAGTACTGGAGCAAGTGGGTCAAACGATGTTTTACCCACCAGCCGCAATGGCGAATTTTCAATCTGCATGATCCCAAACTTGCCACATTATTAATGCATTCCTAGGAAACACATCGTTTCCATGGCAGGCAGGCTCTCATTCGCCCGCCCGCCATCACCTCGTCACTTCATCACTCCAGGTTCCATATTTAAAGTCCAGCCGTTTGCACACATCTCAATGCTTCCAGGTCACAACTACTGCAGGGAAGACGTCCATGAAAGGCAAGAAGACTGTAGCCCCTAGGTTTATTGATGCTTCATTGGAAAGCCTTTTGAATGCTGTGATCTCCTCTACCCCAGCTCTGGCTGCAGGATGGGCAGTGGCGTTACCAACTAGGCTTCAGAGGCGGTGGCAACGTTGGTCAGTGCCAATACCCTGCAAAAGAGGACAGCCACCCAGTGCTACTACAGGATGAATGGTCTCATCTGTTCCGCCAGGGTAACTCACTTTTCTCATCACTCTCAGCTCACATACTCACAAATCCATCAAACATCCACAGGGATCTCACACTTCAAGGAGCAATACCACTAACTCTCACACACACCCTCACTTCTCCATCAGGCTCATATCCTCTCAATCTCGATGGTGGCACCGCTCACCACACAAACATTCCATGCAGTGCCATGTGTCCTGCTCACACTTTCTCTATCTGCTCATGGGAAGCCTGCTTACATCAGCAGGGAGAGGTCCCAGACTGGGGTGGAGTGGCCCACATTAGGCCACTCAGTCGCTTTGAGGGGAGTGCCATTGTGCTGACAGGTGAGGATGTGGACCTGGCCTGCGGTGACAGTGAGGATGATGGCGAACACCCATCTGAAGATCCTGCACCACATCATTCCTCCCTCAACACAACTGTGAGTGCTCCCTCTCCTGCTTTTGACTCTCCTGCCATGCACTACCTATCACTATTTTGGTTCAAAGGGAGTTCTACCAAGGGACCAATGCCCTTAGCTAGCCAGTCCCTCAGTTCCATCCACGCCATCATCTGCAGCCAAAAAGACTCCTCCTTCTGTGAAGAGGTGGAAATAAGCAACCCAGAAGACCCGTCATCACAGAGTGAATAGCCGGCCCAAGAGTGATTCTGGAGGGAAAGTACTTTGCGCAAGCACTCTCCCATGCATGCTGATCCTTCACGTTTCACACTCATTCAATGTCCTGGGCATTTTGAATCCTGCCTGCTGGGGTTCGCTTTCAGTTGTCCATCTGTGCTGACCTCATCTCCACCCACCCACTGATCACGTTCCCATGCAACACATGATCTCACCCACCATGACTCTCATTTCACTTTCAATTTGAATAGAATGGTGCTAATTTGTTTTTACTTTCACTCCCCGATCCTTTACCGTTTCCCCAGTCACCCATTTCCTTTCCCCCATCACAGTTGAGCCGCCCGGCATCACATTCCATCTCCCCTCTGTTACCTACCAGCCACAGCCCTTTTCCTTCGGGGATGTCCAGGTGAACGTGCACGTTCCTTTCCTTCCCAAAAATCCCAACCCCGTACACATTCACCTCCCCGACCTCCTCTTTCCCACCTCCAGGTTCCTTGTCTGCCTCTGGGTGTCCACCAACCCCCATTGCCATCACTTCTATTGCTACTGTCGAACTCTCACCCTCCCACCCTACTGCCCCACTCTGCCTTCGGTCATTGTCACCCTTCCTCCATACAAAGCCCAACCTCAGTTCACTCCCCAGGAGGCATTCATAGACCTATCTGAACCCTACTGTGCACGTTCACCTGCACATCCCACCTCCGCTTCGCTTCCCCACTTTGCACCCCTTCCCCCCTTCGCATCTTCGCACAGCTTCACCTCTGGAACTTCTTCCTCCGTTCGCACCCCTTCCCCCCAGGAATCTCTTCCCACAGCCCCCCCACCCCAGACACACCCCACCACTTAGTTTCTCCCCCTTCCTGATTCCTTCCTCCAGCCATAACTCTTCCTCCAGCCTCACTTCTTTCTCCAGCCTTACTCCTACCCCCATCCTAACTCGTTTCTCCACTCTTACTTCATCCTCCACCCTTACTCACTCCCTTCTCCGCACCCCTTTCTCCCTCCAGACACCCTTCCCTCTCCGCACTCCTTCCTCCCCCCAGGCGCCCTCCCCTCTCCACACCCCTTCCTCCCCCCAGACACCCTCCCCTCTCTGGACCCCTTCCTCCCCTCCAGACACCCTCCCATCTCTGGACCCCTTCCTACCCCCGGACACCCTCCCCTCTCTGGACCCCTTCTGCTCCTTGGATATGCATGATTTGAGCAAAGCCCTGGCAGTAAATCCCGGCTTTTGCACGTCACAGTTGTGGAGACCTGTTCTACATTGGCGTGTTTTCCAGCCGACATGGGCGGACAATCTAGCAGCAGTGACAATTCCGGCAGGCAGGCATAATAATGACATGCTGATGTATTACAAAGAGGTTCCCAACATCCGATGGTGGAGAGTGTGGCCCGCCATCAGTGGGCTGAGCAGATGATCATGAACTGGTTTCACGCCGTCGTGAAACCAATCACGCCATATTGTCCTGTCATGCCACAGATTACAATGACGCCAGCGGGCATGGACAATCTCGGCCACAGAGGGAGATTGCCTGAGAGAAGCCGCACAGCAGAATCGGAAGCAGAGGGCAGAAGAAAAAAAACTTCAATGTGTAGCTGAGAACTCCAGAGATCTCATAGGGGTCCAGTCTGAATACGCACAGATTGCCGTGTCAGAGCAGGAACTATCTAAACAAACAACTTCTTGGCTAGTTTAAAAAAGTTTTCAGTCTTTTAAAAGTTAGAGCAGCCTGTTTCTGAAAGCACTGCAGCTAGTCAGATTCTCAAGGCAGCAACTGAACATGGTTTCCCAGCTTGCTCCCAAAAGTGGGAGGGGGGGATAGTTCATTAATTTGGAAGAATTGCAATTAACATTTCAGCTTTAAAGACCAGCAAATGCCAGGATCCAACACTTTTGTGCCACTAAAGCATAGCGCTGAAACAACAAGCCTGCAGCTAGTCCATCCAAGCAGCCATTGTTAAAGCTTTTTCAAGGCTGAGTACAAAACCGGTAAGTGCAGGTAAACCCTTTGTCTTCAAAGGAACGATGGCGCTATCTTGAATTTCAGCAACTTCTTAAAGCAGAACCTATATTTTAACATTTTCCAATAATGGGTCACAAATCCACACTTCCGAACAATTTGGACTTATTCAAGGTCCAGATTAATCACACAATAGGGGACTTTGGAGAAAAACATTACTTAGATACATTATTGCTTCAGGTCTGGATAAAAAAACAGAGGACAGAATTTTCTGGCTGGCGGGAGTGGGCAAGAGGCAGCCGGACTGCAATGACCATCAGGTCCAATGGCGACCCGGCAGCCTGTTGAAAAAAGCAGCTACAGCCTTTCAAAGGCTGTCAAACATGGTCACTGGAAGGGCTCCCCAAAGTGCTGCTTGTGAGTAGGCCAGGCAGGAGGGTAGGGCAGGGGGGTGATTGCCTTGCTGCCCTCCTTGAGGAGGTGGCAGCACAGCAGGAGGTCCTCTTTTTCCAGGACGGGAGGGGGAGGCCCCCCCACATGATTGAACGTGCCTGGGAGGAGGTGGCAGAGATAGTGAGTTTCCACGACATTGTGCAACGCACGTGGATCTAGTGCAGCAAGCACTTCAACAACCTCTTGCACTTGGAAAGGGTGAGTACGATGTTGGCATTGGTCACTTAACCCAGCAGGTAGGCATTACCCCCTGGCACCACCCCACCCAAGTCTGAGTGTAGTGACTGCACTGAACCAATGACGGCATGTGTCCTTCGCTGGGTAGGCCAGCAGATATTGCCCATGCCTAGGTCACCCTGAGAGGGTGGTGATGAGATGGGTTCTGCACCCACAGCATGTGGTGCACTGAGACCAACATTACTGTTTTTGGGGCAGCCTGAAGGAGCTGCACCTAGACGCAATGTTGGAACTCCTGGACATGTCAAAGTCAGGGTGATGACATGTTGGGAGGGGAGCTTCAAGGTGGCGTGGCACCAATTGATCTGCTGCCGTCTGCGCTCCACATGCTTGCTCCTCCTTGCTAAGGGAGGTTAGACCATGTGGTGCCTAATGTGATGTAGGCAGCATTTGGCCAAGGGGGTGGTGGACAGACCTGGCATCTTTGTGTGAGTGTCCGGCAGCAGTGGGGTGTGGAGGCACTGGAGCCCTACAATGTCGCACTCTGTTTGGGGTGGGCCATCTGCGAAGAGAATCCATGTACAAGTCGCAATAATCAATGCTCTTCTCTCCTTTTCAGGAGAAGAATGCACATAACGCTAACGAGTGGGTGAGGATTGGCGGAGGGCCAACCCAAGTGGCGATGCTTAGCCGGTTTGAGCAGGAGGCCCTAGATCTGGAGAGGCGGCATGCGCTCAGGCCCACCGATGATGGTAAGGCTGAGGTGCCACGGGCAGGTATGTTTCCCCAGCACTAAGGTCACCATTGTTATCCCAACAGCCAAGTGATAGTTCGGTCAGCAGGCATGTGCCGGAGCCGGAAGTGTGCCCACCGACAATTAAAGGGCCTGTTAAGTCCATTAAGTAATCAATTAATTTAAATTCTTCACTGCACATCCAATCTAACGGTTGGCAAGCAGGCAAAAAGTCCAAGCGGTCTTTGCATTTTTTTGGAAACCTCATCCATGGGCGGGATGAGGTTTCCAAAAGCAAATAAAAATAAAATAAAAGTTTTAAAATTGAATTAATAACGTGTCCCTACTCATGTGACAGAGTCACATGAGGAGACATTTATTATCGTTACTTTCTTTTTTTAAACAACGCTTCATCTCCTGAGACGATTATGAAGCATTTACACGCGAAGTTCACACTCGGCCCGCATGCCCTCCTACAACCCCCCACCTCCCCGCACAGGCAGCACTCAGCGCTGCCATTCATATTTCACACTGGGTGGGCCTTAATCACGGTCCGCTCCTGATTGCGGGCGGCGGTCAGCTTCCCAACCGCTCCCTCCCACCCCCACCAAGCCTGTCCACCAAGGACAAAATTCTGCTCAAAGATTCGTGAACCTAAATGGGATTAAATACTTCAGAACAACACCATATCATCCATCGTCCAATGGGTTAGCAGAAAGAGCAGTTCAAACCTTTAAAACAGGCATGAAGAAAGTATCAGAGGGAACATTGGAAATGGGAATTTCAAGATTCCTGTTCAGTTATCGACTAACGCCTCATGCAACCACTGGTTTAACATCTTCAGAATTGTGAAGCATCGACTTCATACAAGATGGAGTCTGGTATTCCCGAATTTAGAGAGGAAGGTGGAGAGAAACCAGGGTAGTCAGAAAGTGAATCATGATATTCACAATAAAGGTCAGGAGTTTACTGTGGGAGAGAGAGTTTTTGTATGAAATTTTGCAACTGGACCGAGATGGATCCCTGGTACAATCGTCTCTGAAACAGGACCTTTATCTTATCAAGTAGAAGTGGAAAACAGGATGTTAGGAAATGCGTGGTTCCTCTCAGAAGTCAAGAAACCCTCCAACAATCAGTTAATCCACCTGAAACCGAAGTCGAAACTTCAACCACTGAGGTGCCAGATCAACAAGGAATAGACATACTTGATGACTCTGCTGCAGTAATTCCCAACTGCCATTGTCTAGGGACGTCCCTGAAGCTGCAGTTCCTGTTCAAGTCGATCCAATGGAAGAACCTCCAATTGTAGAGTTTCGTAGCTCTACTCGAATTCAAAAACCTCCTCAAAGACTAAATTTATAATGGCATGAACTTTATATTATTATACATTATATGGGTTAAGATATTTTTGTAAATAAGAGGGTATAACAAAATTAAAGGGGGAGGAATGTAGTAATTGTAAATTAAACAATTTCTTACTATTATGGGGATCATGTGACTATACAGTCGAAGCATCCCTAAGTGAGGGGAATCTTAGGGATGGAGCTTTTGAGCCTTGGTCTTGGAACAAGCCACATAAGGAGTCTGTAAATAAAGTTCACTGTTTCTTATAAGAAACCAGTTCTGCATTCTAAGTTTATTAGGCTTATTCCCCCCTACCAACAACTTCGTCGTCCCCCTCAGCCTCACCCCCACCAACACCTTTGTTTCCCCCTTCCCAACCTCACACGCCCCCGACACTCTTTCCTCTCCAAGTCAATCCTAGACCTCCCACTCCCACCCCCTGTACATCTTCCTCTCCCAAACCCAGCCGGATCTTCCTTTCCAACCCCAACAATCATCTGTTGAGAGCAGACCCTCAACAATAACTTTCCAGCTTCCATGAGCTGCTTCGCGGCTGAGCCATGTCCATGGGAATCCACGCAGCATGCGATGGACATTCCTCCAGGGTCCAGTAGCTGTTGGGCTCCAGCATCTTCTGCTCCTCAGATGTCCACAGTGTGAGCAAGGCTCTGACGTTAAGTCCCAACCTCTGCACATCACATTTTGTCAAGGCACGTTCTGCAGCTATGTGTTTTCCCACCAACGTTGGTAAACGATCCAGCAAAGGGGAATGATTCTGGTGGGCTGCGCTTTTAATGATATGTAGATGTATTACAAGGAGGTTCCCGATGTCTGACGATGGGAAACATGGCCTGCCATTGACAGGCAGAGCAGACGATCGCAAACCAGTTTCATGACGTTGTGAAACCAAATTTTGGCCTTTTCTAAATATTGTTTGCTCACGCCACTGAACACCCCGACACTAGCAGGAATGGAAAATTCCACCCACTGATTCAGCACTGCGTCCAGTTCTGGATACGACAATTTAGAAAGGATGTGAAGGCATTAGAGAGGCTGCAGAAAAGATTCATGAGAATGGTTCCAGGAATGAGGAACTTTAGTTACATAGATAGATTGGATAAGTTGGAACTGTTTTCCTTGAAGAAAAGAGAGTTGAGAGGAAACTTGATAGAGGTATTCAAAATCATGAGGGTTCTGTACAGAGTAGTTAAGGAAAAACTGTTCCCAATAGTGGAAAGATCGAGAAGCACAAGGCACAGGTTTAAGGTAATTGGCAAAAGTAGCAATGGGGACAGGAGGAAAAACATTTTGCACAGTGTGTAGTTTGGATTTGGAATGCACTGCCTGGCAATGCGGTGGCGGCAGGTTCAATCAACGCTTTCAAGAGCAAATTGGATTATTATCTGAAAAGGAAGAATGTGCAGGGTTACAGGAAGAAGGCGGGGGAGTGGTACAAGATTAATTGCTCCTTCGAAGAGCCAGCACAGGCACAATAGGCCAAATAGCCTTCTTCTGTGCTGTAATCCTTCTAAGAAACTCTGGTTTGCACTAAAAGCCTAAAAGTGGGAAACTCCAACTGTGTTCCTGCAGTACAATGCACAAATGCTCATTGAAACCATTTAGTCCATTCTTCACAGAGGATATTTCCCTTATCTCAAAAGCAACTGTAAGCGGTTTTGAAGAAAATAAATCTTCATGTAAGACAAAAGCTATGCATGCCTCAGAAAGTTCCTTTGAAGAAAATTCGCCTAAAGCATTTCAGAGCATACATGTTATCAACATATCGTCTCATATAAATACCTGTAAATATGATTCTCAGCTCATCTTAAAAAATTTCTTTGCACAGTCAGCCAGAAGAAAAAAAATAGGTTTCATCTGCCTTAAATTCTCATTCCAACTGATGATTGCATGTGACCACTCTACTTTTCAGTGATCTGCCTGGTTTATGTTAATAACTTCCTATCCCACTGAAAAAACTGTCCTTTACCATGAAACAGTGACAAACTAACACATGGGTTGAAAAGTTGACTATTACCTTAAAAATCTAAAATAAGCAACTTGCCAAAATATGAAAAGTGCTTCAGGTAACTTCAAAAGCAACCCTTGCATATTAACCCAAGAGATAATTAATCACAAGTAGAATTGGCTGCAACTTTAAATGGTGGACACCCAGCCAAAGACTAACAGAGGAAGGTACATTCCACTATTCAATTTCTTAACAATTGTTTAGTAACGAGTTTTCCTAAATTCTTGCATCCAATGAAAACAAATACACGTTACAATAAAATGTCGTTTGATCTCTATATTAAAAAATGCATTTGCATTTATACAGTGTATTTTCATGACAATCTGATGTTTCAAGCACTTTACAGCCAATTAAGTACTATTGAAGGGTAGTCACTGTTATAATGTAGGAAACATGGCAGCTAATTTTGCACACAACAAACTGTCACAAACAGTAATGTGATAATGAACAGATAATCTAGTTTTAAGATGTTGATTGAGGGATAAATATTTGCCAGGACACGAGCAATAGCTCTCCTGTTTTTCTTCAAAATAGTGCCATGGGATCTTTTACATCCACCAGAACCAGCAGATGGAACTTCAGTTTAATGTCTCATCGAAAAGATTGTACCTCCGAAAGTATAGCACACTCTCAGTACTGCACTGGAGTGTCAGACTTGATTTTTGTGCTCAGGTCTTGGAGTGGAACTTGAATCTACAATCTTGTGGCTCAGAGATGACAGTGCTCCAACTGAAGTGCAGTGGCACAATATAATAGACATTGATAGCCATCCTTGCCATGCAGCAGATACATCAGACAGATGTTAATGAAAATCAAGTGGCCTCCCAGAGTACAATGCTTTTTAAAGGCATAACATCAGCTATTTTCTAACCACTACAATTTTTATTTCGTTTATAGGTTGAGCAAAGAAGCAAGAACTGGCCCCAAACCATGTTAGCCACATAGCCAATCATGACCCAACATTGCTAGCGCTGGTCTTAACTGCAGATTTCCCAATTGTTCCTGTGAGGATGAAGAATCCTAACAAGACCAGTAATATAATGAGAGCAGGACTCGGGGACATCGTTTTAAGTGGCTACACATAGGCTTGATCTCACCAGAAATGCTTATCTAATACCAGCAGAATTAAGGCCAACTGGACCTCTGGCACAAGGTTGGGAACTGCAAAACCATTGATGAAGAAGGAAGAGGGTTGAGGGTATTGAAGCAGCCTATGTTATAAGGAGGCCACTTGGCCACCCAGAGTTAAGAGAAGAGAAACACAAGATTTTCCTCAGGTTAGCCAACTACCTCCAGAGTGTTTTGGGGTCTTTGGCACAGGGCGCCTCACACAACAGAATGACAACTCCTGCAGGGTCCAGCTCCTGAATCAGGAAACTTTGCAAGGGAGACAGGACGGGCTGATTAATGTTTGGATTCGCCTAGGATAAATATGGGATTATGGCCCAAGAGTTTTGCAACGCCAACAATGTTTTATTGAAACAGCAAAAGAATTAGCAAATACCAAGTGCTTAATCTTATTGAAGTGGAGATACAACTTAGAAGCTGCAAAAACAAAATAAGATCCCAGAGATTCAGCAATTTAAGTATGTCTTTTTTGTGTCCAAAACTCTTCTTGTCTTAAAGATGAATCCTTCCAAATGTGGGAGTGTTGGAGCAATGAAGAGACCAGCAAATTCGCCTACATTTAAAGTACCTCCTCAACCTCAATTACTAATTAGAAACTAACAACCTGTGGCTTTTTTATTAAAGTCATATTTTGGCAACAAAACAGAAGGGTCAAGTTACAGCTTTGGAACTTATAACATTCTTATACAGTAAATTCAGTAAAATTACCAATTTGTGCCATAAATGTTCCAGAGTCATCAGCTGATCTTGGATGCTGCCTTCTAATTTTCCGTTGTTTCTTAATTTCACTTCCTGAAAAAAGAAGATAAACCCATTTAACCCTTTGAACTATGCTGACTTAAATTCCGAAAATAAGATCTTTAATATTTTTAGTAAACTGAAGTATATTTTACAGGGCAATTCACTATAAAATGGAGCATACCAGTTCATCCTCGAACAAGACTTTAAGCCTTAGTTAGAATACTGTCCAATTTTCTCTCCTCACAGGTGGTCGATATTGATGGGGTGCAGATGAGGTCCACAAGAATAATTTGTAATTTAAACCATCTTAGTTCACCTGAGAAGCTCGAAGAGCTGGCATTTTATACTTAAGGCAAGCATTGACTTAGGTATGATTTGATTAAGGTTCATAAGATAATAAAGGGATAAGATAGTGTTTGTTAGGCCAATTATTTCAACTGAATTATTTACGGCGTACTGGGTTGGGGTGGGGTGGGGGAAGAGAGTGTCATTAGGTCTTTTCCTGTACATCAACTATGTAAGGTTAGAATATAAAGTTCATCAACAAATAACCACTTATCTAATTTTACTGAAAAACATTCTATCCAATAATCTCATTACATATCAACCCTACTTTTCATAACATTGTTCTCTTATAACCTGCCTCACCCTGTACGTCTCTCCCATGAGTACTGAATTTTACTAATGTCTCTTTATAACACATATTTAGGGTATAGCTCTCTTCTTCTAACCAGCATATTTTAATAGCACATCACATTCTACAGCAAGTGACAAGTAAATTTCACACAAATGTCAGACAATGACCATCTCCTACAAGAGAGAATCCAATCATTGCCCCCTGATGTTCAATGGCATTACCATCACTGAATCCCCTACTATCAACATCCTGAGGGTTACCATTGACCAGAAGCTGAACTGGAGTAGTTATATAAATACTGTGGCTATAAGAACAGGTCAGAGGCTCGGAATCCAGCAGCGAGTAACTCACCTCCTGACTCCCCAAAGCCTGTCCACCATCTACAAGGCACAAGTCAGGAGTGTGATGGAATACTCCCCACTTACCTGGATGAGTGCAGCTCCCACAACACTCAAGAAATTTGACACCGTGTAGGACAAAGCAGCCCACTTGATTGGCACCTCATCCACAAACATTCACTCCCTTCACCACCCACACACAGTAGCAGCAGATAGTGCGTACCATCTACAAGATGCACTGCAGGAACTCATCAAGGCTCCTTAGGCAGCACCTTCCAAACCCACGACCACCAACATCTAGAAGGACAAGGGCAGAAGATAGATGGGAATACCACCAATGGAAGTTCTCCTCCAAGTCACACACCATCCTGACTTGGAAATATATTGCTGTTCCTTCACTGCCACTGGGTCAAAATCCTGGAACTCCCTTCCTAACAGCACTGAAGGTATACCTACAACACATGGACTGCAGTAGTTCAAGAAGTCAGCTCACCACCACCTTCTCAAGGCCAAACAGAGATGGGCAATAAATGCTGGCTCAGCAAGCAAAACCCACATCCCATGAACTAATAATAGAAAAAAATGCCATTGTCAGAGTGGCACTCCATTTAATATGCATTTCTTCATCCAGCATATGCCTCTCTATAAAACCTGGTTCTTTTAACACATCACCAACTCCCTCTACATTCCTTTACTTGTGCATACTATACTTTTATCTCTTAATCAGGCATTTTTAGCAACATCTTTCGATTGCCCACTTATCTCAATCCACCTTTTTAGCATGACTTTTCAATAACACACCCGACTTCCTGTATTAATGTTGCACTGACCGAGGATTCATAATCAAGTCAATATCTATGGGCATGTAGGATTTATCGAATAGCAAACATTTTATTTACATATTGCTTTTATTTCTGATAAAATTCAAACTGTAATTATTGAATATTATTTCAGTTTATATATGTACATCATCACATTCTTGACCATAGTGTTGCAATGATTCTAGGAGTAAGCAGTAAAAGCAGGGAAAGAAACTGTTTTTCAGGGTTCCTGAAAAGACTTGTTTTATTATTTCAGGGATGGGACTGTCACTGGCAAGGGCAGCACTTGTTGCCTATCCCTAATTACACTTGATGCTCCACCATCTTGAACCGCTGCAGTCCATGTGATGTAGGTACACTAATAGTGCTGCTAGGGAGGGAGTTTCAGGTTTTACATGTAGTGACAGTGAAGGAATGGAGAAATAGGCCTGAATTTTCATCCTTGAGGCAGGTAGCGGAAACCTAGAAAATTCCAGGCACAGCCCACCCACCTTGGGAGAAAATGCCTGCAAAGTCCGGATCTTCATTATTGGGGGCAGGGGCATGTATAGCCTGGAGTCGGGCCAGCCTACCCGAGAAAAATTTGGAGACAGCCGCAGGAGCTGCCAGTTGCCAAAGCGGGCAGTTTAAAAGGCCCGCCTGAATGCTGAGGGGCTTCGCCCTAGTTAAAATAAAGGCATAAAGACCCTCCTCACTGCTCACACCCTCTCGCCCTCCACACAATCCCTTGCCACATCCATGCCACCTCATGCCCTCCATCCACTCCTTATAGCTCCTCATGTCCTCTATGCCAAAGCTATGCCCTTCCACCCACTCCCTATGACCCCTCATGACCCCTATGACAAGCTATGCCCTCAACCCACCCCTATGGCCCCTCATGCGCTCTATGCCAAGTTATGCTTATTGACCAAAACAACTGTGTGGAACCAATGAACTCTATAGTGTCAACAGGATGTGGTAAAATGAAGTAATTCACTCATAACTTTCTGTTACATTACATATGCTCATGAAGTATGCTTGGCTGAGAGCCCAGACAACCATTACGTTTGTTGAAACACCTCCGCCCCACAGAAAACATTGCTTGATTGACAGCCTAGGCTCTCTGATCTCTGCTTTCAATTTCATAATACATACTTACTTGAGGTAAAGTGGCTTCAAGGGCTTGCAATTTTTGTTATTGATACATTAAAGGGTCTGGATGATTGACAGTTGATTTTCTTCAAGTGGGCTGTCTTTTATTTAACATAGTAGAAAGTATTGAATGAATAACTTTTTTTAATGTTTTGTGGGCATGAGGAGGACCTTTGGAGCTTACCTATTAAAAAGTCCACTCATGCTAGCTATGGTTCACAACTCCTTGGATGGGCCATGACCTATGACTCTTAAACACTGGCCCGACAACATGAAAATAGTGGAGGAGTAGGACAAGCCTATCTCCACAGTGGAAACTGCCAGGTTGAGAGTTCCAGAAGCAGACTTTTGACAGGAACCAGCTTGCACTCTTTAAAGGCACTCCCGAAAATCAGACAGCCCAGAATGGCATCGGGAATCCCGGAAGTGGGAACTGCCTGCAAATTTTTAGAGGTTTTCGAGTCATGCTGATTCAGTGAAAATCCAGGCCATTGTTCAAAGACAGGATGGTGTGTGGATTGGAAGGAAACTTGCAGGTGTGGTGTTTCCATTGTCCTACTGCTCTTGTACTTTTAGGTGGTTGAGGTTTGGAAGGTACCCCAAAGGTGGTTTGTCAAGTTGCTGCAGTGCATCTTCCCTACAATATGTACTGCTGCCACTGTACACCAGTGGCAGCAGGAGTGAAGGTTTAATGTAGGATTAATGAATGTTACGATTACCGATGACAGTAAGTTGACTAAGGCTGGGAATTGAATTTCCAAGGATATTTCGGAAGGACAGACAAAAAGGAAAAGTAGTTGGGGTGGTGGTGTTAGTTAAGGCTGAAATCAGTGCAATAGTGAGAAAGGATATTGGCTCAGAAAATCTAGATGTAGAATCAATCTGGATGGAGCTGAGAAGTAACAAGGGGCAGAAAACATTAGTGGGAGTTGTCTATACGTTTCCAAATAGTAGTACTAAGGTGGCATTAAACAGAAAATTAGAGATGCATGCAACAAGGGTGCTACAGTAATCATGGGTGACTTTGATCTGCATATAGACTGGGCAAACAAAATTAGTAATAATACCATGGCAGATGAAATCCTAGAGTGTGTACGGAATGGTTTTTCAGACCAGTATGTCAAGGAACCAACTAGAAAACAGGCTATCCTAGATTGCTATTGTGCAATGAGAAGGGGTAAATCAATAATCTTGTTGTGCGGAGTATTTTAGGGAACGGTGACCATAACATGATAGAATTCTTCATTAGGATGGAAAGAGGAGTAGTCCAGTCCGAGTCTAGGGGCCTAAATCTGAACAAGGGAAACTGCGATGTTATGAGGCGTGAGTTGGTAACAATAGGTTGCGGAACTTCATTAAAAGGCATGACTGTGGATAGACAATGGCTAATATTTAAGGAACAAATGTGTGTATTGCAGCAGCTTTACATTTCTTTCTAGCACAAAAACACAACAGGTAAAGCGGTTCAATCACTGCTAACAAAAGAAATCAAGGATGTTATGCGATCCAAAGAGGATCTAATGACGCTAGAAAAGGTAGCAAACCTGAGGACTGGCAGCAGTTTAGAATCCAGCAAAGGAAAACCAAGAAATTGATTAGGAGGGGAAAAATAGGGTAAGAGAGTATCCAAGGGACATTAAAGCAAATGGTAAAAAGCTTCTATAAGTTTGTAACAAGAAAAGGATTAGTGAAAGGGGAGGTGATGGCGTAATAATCCAGGGACCCAGAGTAATGTTCTGGGGACCCGGGTTTGAATCTCGCCACAGCAGATGGTGGAATAAAAATCTCAAAATAAAAGTCTAATGATGACCATGAAACCACTGTCGATTGTCGTGAAAACCCATCTGGGTCACTGGCGCCCTTTAGGGAATAAATCTGTCAGCTTCACCTGGTCTGAACCACAGCAATGTGGTTGACGCTTAAATGCCCTCTGAAATGGCCTAGCAAGCCACTCAGTTGTATCAAACTGCTGTAAAGTCTCAAAAAAGGAATGAAACCGGATGGACCACCCAGTATCAACCTAGGAACCGGAAACGACAACAGCAAACTTGGCCCTGTCGACGCTGCAAAGTCCTCCTTACTAACATCTGGGGTCTAGTGCCAAAATTGGGAGAACTGCCTCATAGACTAGTCAAGCAACAGCCTGGCATAATCATTCCCACGGAATCATACCTTACAGATAATGTCCCAGACACCACCATCACCATCCCTGGGTATGTCTTGTCCCACCGAAAGGTCAGACCCAGCAGACGTAACGGCACACTGGAAGACAGTTAGATGGAGTTGCACTGGGAGTCAACACCGATTCTAGACCCCATGAAGTCTCATGGCATCAGGTCAAACATGAGCAAGGAAACCTGCTGATTACTACGTACTCAGCTGATGAATCAGTGCTCCTCCATGTTGAACATCACTTGGAAGAAGCACTGAGGGTGACAAGGGTGCAGAATGTACTCTGGGTGGGGACTTCGACATCCATCACCAAGAGTGGCTCGGAAGCACCACTACTGGCTGAGCTGGCTGAGTCCTAAAGACATAGCTGCTAAACTGGGTTTGTGGCAGGTGGTAAGGGAAAAACATATTTGACCTCATCCTCACCAGCCTGCCTACCGCAGATGCATCTGTCCATGACAGTATCAGTTGGAGTGACCACTGCACAATTGTTGTGGAGACAAAGTCCTGCCGTCACGTTGAGGATACTTTCTATCGTGTTGTGTGACACCACCACCATGCTAAATGGGATAGATTTTGAACAGATCTAGCAACTCAAGACTGGGTATCCATAGGGGGGCAGTGGGCCATCTCAGCAGCAACAGAATTGTACTTGAACACAATCTATAACCTCATGGCCTGGCATATCCCCCAGTCTAGCATTACCATCAAGTCAAGGAATCACCCTGGTTCAATGAAGAGTGCAGGAGGGCATGCCATGAGCAGCACTAGGCACACCTAAAAATAAGGTGTCAACCAGGTGAAGCTTTAACACAAGACTACTTGCCTGCCAAACAGCATAAGCAGCAAATAATAGACACTGCTAAGTGATCCCACAACCAACAGATCAGATCGAAGATAAAAACAAAAAAACTGCGAACGCTGGAAATCCTTACTAACTAAAACAAAAACAGAATTACCTGGAAAAACTCAGCAGGTCTGGCAGCATCGGTGGAGAAGAAAAGAGTTGACATTTCGAGTCCTCATGGTCGAAGGGTCATGAGGACTCGAAACGTCAACTCTTTTCTTCTCCGCCGATGCTGCCAGACCTGCTGAGTTTTTCCAGATCAGATCGAAGTCCTGCCACATCCAGTCATGAATGGTGTTGGACAATTAAATAACTCACTGGAGGAGCAAGTTCCACAAATATCCTCATCCTCAATGGTGGAGGAGCCCAGAACATCAGTGCAAAATATAAGGCTTAAGCATTTGCTACAATCTTCAGCCAGAAGTGCCAAGTGGATGATCCATCTTGGCCTTCTCCAGAGGTCCCCAGCATCACAGATGCCAATCTTCAGCCAATTCGATTCACTCCACATGATAGTAAGAAACGGCTGAAGACAATGAATAGTGCAAAGGCTATGGGGCCTGACAATATTCCAGCAATATAGTATTGAAGACTTGTGCTCCAGAACTTGCTGCGCCCCTAGCCAAATTGTTCCAGTACAGCTATAACACTGACATCTACCCAGCTATGTGGAAAATTGCCTAGGTATATCCTGTTCACAAAAAGCATGACAAATCCAATCCGACCAATTACCGCCTCATATGATTACTCTCGGTCATCAATAAAGTAATGGAAGGGGTCATCAACAGTGCTATCAAGCGGCACTGGCTTAGCAATAACCTGCTCATTGACACCCAATTTGGGTACTCCGAAAGCCACTCAGCTCCTGACCTCATTACAGTCTTAGTTCAAACGTGGACAAAAGAGCTGAACTCAAGAAGTGAGGTGAGAGTGACTGCCCTTGACAGCAATGCCACATTTGACCAAGTGTGGCATCAAGGAGCCCTAGAAAGCTGGAATCAATGGGAAACAGGGGGAAGGCCACAGTGAGGCTACAGTTGGAGTACTGTGCGCAGTACTGGTCGCCACATTATAGGAAGGATGTGATTGCACTGGAGGGGGTGCAGAGGAGATTCACCAGGATGTTGCCTGAGATTAAACATTTATGTTATGAAGATAGGTTGGATAGACTTGGGTTGTTTTCGTTGGAGCAGAGAAGACTGAGGGGCGAGCTGATTGAAGTGTACAAGATTATAAGGGGCATGGACAGGATGGATAGGGAGCAGCTGTTCCCCTTAGTTGAATGGCCAGTCACGAGGGGACATACGTTCAAGGTGAGGGGCAGGAGGTTTAGGGGGGTGTGAGGAAAAACTTTTTTACCCAGGGGGTGGTGACGGTCTGGAATACGCTGCCTGGGAGGGTGGTGGAGGCAGGTTGCCTCACATCCTTTAAAAAGTACCTGCCTGAGCACTTGGCATGTCATAACATTCAAGGCTATGGGCCAAGTGCTGGTAAATGAGATTAGGTAGGTAGGTCAGGTATTTCTCATGTGTCGATGCAGACTCGATGGGCTGAAGGGCCTCTTCTGGATTGTGTGATTCTGTGAAAACTCTCCACTGGTTGGAGTCATACCTAGCACAAAGGAAGATAGTTGTGGTTGTTGGAGGGCAGTCATCTCAGCTTTAGGAGATCACTGCAGGGGTTCCCACAGTAGTGTCCTCGGCCCAACAATCTTCAGCTGCTTCATCAATGACCTTCCTTTGATCGTAAAGTCCGAAGTGGGGATGTTTGCTGATGATTGCACAATGTTCAGAACCATTCGCGACTCCTCAGATACTGAAGCAATCCATGTCCAAATGCAGCAAGACCTGGGCAATGCCCAGGCTTGGACTGATAAATGGCAAGTAAAATTCGCACCACACAAATGCCAGGCAACGACCGTCTCCAACAAGGGAGAATCTAATCAACACCCCTTGACGTTCAATGGCATTGCCATCACTGAATCCCCAATCATCAACATCCTGGGGGTTACCACTGACCAGAAACTGAACTGGTCTAGCCATATAAAGACTGTGGCTACAAGGGCAGGTTAGAGGCTAGGACTCTTGTGATGAGTAACTCACCTCCTGGCTCTCCAAAGCCTGTCCACCATCTGCAAGACATAAGTCAGGAGTGTGATGGAATACTCCCTACTTGCCTGGATGAGTGCAGCTCCCACAACACTCAAGAGTCTTGACACCATTCAAGACAAAACAACCCGCTTGATTGGCACCACATCCACAAACGTTTACTTCCACCACCTCCGACAAACAGTAGCAGCAGTTTGTACCATCTGCAAGATGCACTGCAGGAATTCATCAGGGCTCCTTCAGCAGCGCCTTCCAAACCCACGACCAGTACTATCTAGAAGGACATGGGCAGCAGATAGATGGGAACACCACCACCTGGAAGTTCTCCTCCAAGCCACTCACCATCCTGACTTGGAAATATATTGCCATTCCTTGATCGCTGGATCAAAATCCTGGAACTCCCTTCCTAACAGCACTGTGGGTGTACCTATATCACACAGATTGAAGCAGTTCTCACCATCAGCTTCTCAAGGGCAACTAAAGATGAGCAATAAATGCTGGTCGAGCCAGCCAAACCCACATCCCATGAATGAATTTAAAAACAAGACAGTTCAAAACGGGAGAATTTATAATGGAGAACAAGGAAAATGCAGGGCAATTAAACAACTACTTTAGTTCTGTCTTCACGGAAGAAGATACAAATAACTTCTCAGAAATGCCAGGGGACTAAGAGTCCCGTGAGAAGGAGGAATTGAGGGAAATCAGTAACGCTAAAAAAATTGTGCTGGAGAAGTTAATGGGACTGGAAGCTGATAAATCCCCAGGGCCTGACAATCTACATCCCAAAGTACTAAAGGAGGTAGTCATGGAAATAGTGGATACGTTGGTTGTCATCTTCCAAAATTCTGTAGATTCTGGAAATGTCCCATCAGGTGTCAAATGTAACCCCACTATTTAAAAAAGGAGGGAGAAAACGGGGAATTAAAGACAGGTTAGCCTATCATCAATAGTGGAGAAAATGCTCGAGTCTATTATAAAGGATGTGATAATAGGTCATTTAGAAACTCTCAGTGGGATTAGACAAGTCAACATGGACTAATGAAAGGGAAATCATGTTTGACAAACCTGCTGGAGTTTTTTGAGGATGTAGCTAGTAGAATAGATAAGGGAGAACCAGTGGATGCAGTGTATTTGGATTTTCAGAAAGCTTTTGATAAAGTCCCACATAAAAGATTAGCATGCATAATTAAAGCACATGGGATTGTAGTAATATATTGGCATGGATTGAGAATTAGTTAGCAGACAAAAAATAAAGTAGGAATAAATGCTTATTTTTGGCAAGCAGTGACAAGTGGGGTACCAGAAAGATCAGTGCTTGGGCCCCAGCTATTCACAATGATTTGGATGAGGAAACCAAATGTAATATTTCCAAGTTTGCCGACAACACAAAACTAGATGGGAATGTGAGTGATAAGAAGGGTGCGCAGAGGCTTCAAAACAATTTAGAATATTTGAGTGAGTGGGCAAATACATGGCAGAAGCAGTAGGACACTAAGCTGAGGAACTCCTGCAGTAATGTTCTGGGCCTGAGGGGAATGGTTTACAATCACAATCAACAACTTCTTTTAATATAGGCATGATTCCAGCTAATGGAGAGCTCCTCGTCACATCCCACCACCACCCGCCCCCACCCACACCCCCCGCACCACCCCCCTCCCTCCTCTCCCACCCCCCCCCCCCCCACCACCCAACCGATTCCCATTGATTTCAATTTTGCTTTGGTTCTTTAACGTCACACCTGATCAAAGGCTGCCTTGATGTCATGGGCAGTCATACCCATCTCACCTCTGGGATTCAGCTCTATTTTCTCCATGTTTGAACTAAAGCTGTATTGAGGTCTGGAGCCATATGGCTCTGGCGGAACCCAAACTGAGCAATGGTGAGTGGGTTAATGTCAGAGAAGTGCCGTTTGATAGCAGTGTCACTGACACCTTCCAACACTTTGCTGTTGATTAACTGGAGGAGGCAGCTCCACAAACATCTCTATTTTCAATGATGGGGGAGCTCTGCACATCAGTGCAAAATACAAAGCTGAAGCAGTTGCAACAATATTCAGCCAAAAATGCCAAGTGGATGATCCATCTCAGCCTCCTCCTGAGGTCCCCAGCATCACAGATGCCAGTCTTCAGCCAATCTGATTCAATCCAAGTGGTATCAAAAAACAGCTGAAGGCATTGGATACTGCAAAAGCTATTGCCCTGGCAACATTCCAGCAATAGGATTGAAGGTTTGTGCTCCAGAACAAACTGCGCCCTTAGCCAAGCTGTTCCATTACAGCCACAACACTGGCATCTAGCCGGCAATATAGAAAACTGCCCAGTTATATTTTGTCTACAAAAACCAGGACAAATCCAATCTGGCCAATTACCACCCCATCAGTCTACGCTCGATCATCAGCAAAGTGATGGAAGGGTTGTCGACAGTGCTATCATGCAGCATTTACACAGCAATAACCTGCTCATTGATGTTCAGTTTGGGCTCCAACAGAGCCACTCAGCTCCTAGCCTCATTACAGCTTTAGCGCAAATATGGACTAAAAAGCTGAACTCAAGGTGAGGAGAGAGCAACTGCCCTTGACATCAATGTAGCATTTGACCCAGTACGGCATCAAGGAGCCCCAGCAAAATTTGTGCCAATGGTAACTGGGGGGAAAGCTTTCCATTGGTTGGTGTTACACCTAGCGCAATGGAAGATGATTGTAGCTATTGGAGATCAATTATCTCAGTCCCAGGATATCGTTGCAGGAGTTCTTCAGGGTAGTGTCCTCAGCCCAGCCATCTTCAGCTGCTTCATCAATAACTTTCCCTCCATCATAAGGTCAGAAGTGGGATGTTCAGATACTGAAGCAGAATTTCCAGCCTCTGACCTGCTCTTGTAGTTACAGTATTCATAAGGTTGCTCCAGTTCTGCTGAATGGTAAACCTGAGGATATTGATCATGGGGGATTCAGTAATGGTAATTCCATTGAAGGTCAAGGGGGGAGATGATTAGATTCTGTTTTGTTGGAGATGGTCATTGCCTGGCAGTTGTGTAACACAAATTGTTACCGTGTGATGTTCTGGGAGTGCTCAGACATTAGGGACTTTTACTTCTGGCGCTAAGAACAACTAAAGGATTGTTGGTTCTTCTTAAAACTTCTGCTGGGTTTCAAATATTATTCAAGTACAGTAGCCAAATTCAGCAAACATGCATTGGAGGGGCTGCAATGATGGGTCTCTCCATTTGAACATAATGGCTACCCTGCAATGATATGTATCACTAGATTAGCATGGATGGTGTGTGAGTGTATAAATACTGTTTTGTCTATAGCTCAAACTAGGGAGCAGATGGGGAAAATACTTTCAATGCTGTGCAAGGAAGCTAATATCGGATCATAACATCCGATCGAGCTCCAGAGCTTCGAATTCGGGCATATACCACAAAGATGTACTGGGGAACCACCCACCACCATGGAGAAGCTCTCAGGTAAGGACTGCACAGCAATTGTCTGGGAAGTGCAAACCTACCCTGGACAATTGTCCTGCACTGGGAGCCATCTGAAAATTGTGATTTAAATCTCCAACATCAGATGGTTGCAACTGTGTCACATCAATAGTCACCCAGAAAAAGTTAGAAGATTTAAAATCACTTCTAGCTTCTGGGTAACCCACTACCTCGCAAATCCGAACCAATTACCTTATACACTTACTTTCTACGTGGCTTCATGGGGCACTGGCAACAGTACTGGGGAAGGAAAGAGCTGTTCCATTGGGATGGGCTGCATTTGAGCTATGCTGGGACCAGTGTCTTGGTGATTCATGTAACTAGGGGGATAGGTACGACTTTAAACTAATTAGTGGGGTGGAGGGTTCAATTGAAGGGAAGTTTAAAAAAATCAAAAAGAAACGAGCAAGCAGAGGTGCAGAGTAGTGAAGAGGCGAATGAGAATCAAAGTGTGACAGGAAGGTGCAGAAAATATAAGTGGAAGAGTGCAGCGGAAATTAGAGCCACAATGAGTAATAATGGTTAAAAAAATCAAAGCTTAAGGCTCTTTATCTGAATGCACACAGCATTTGTAACAAGGTAGATGAGTTGATGGCAGAAATAGAAATAAATGAATATGACTTGATAGCTATTACAGCTATTATGTGGTTGCAGGGTGATCAAGACTGGGAACTCAATATTCAAGGGTATCAGACATTCTGGAAAAATAGGCAAAAAGGAAAAGGACGTGGGTGCCTTCATTAATAAAGGGAGGTAACAGTACAGTGGTGAGTAGTGATATAGGTGCAATAGATCGTGATGTGGAATCAGTTTGCGTCGAAATAAGGAATAGCAAGGGGAAGAAGTCATGGGTGGGAGTCGTCTATAGGCCCATGAAGAACTGCCTCACTGGAGGACAAAGTATAAATCAGGAAATAATGGAGGTGTGTAAGGGTGCTACAATTGTCATGGGTGATTTTAATCTGCATATTGACTGGACAAATCAGATTGGAAGGGGTAACATGAAAGATGAATTTGTTGAGTGCATCAGGGACTGTTTCTTAGAGCATTACGTTGCAGAACCTACCCAGGATCAGGCTATTTTAGGTCTAGTTATGTGTAATGAGGGAGGATTAATAAGAGATATTGTAATTAAGGATCCTCTAGGAAGTAGTGATCACAACATGGTAGAATTTCAAATTCTGTTTGAGGATGAGCAGCTTGGGTCTCAAACCAGTGTCCTCAACTTAAATAAGGTATGAAGAAAGATTTGTCTAAAGTGAGCTTGGAAAATAGATTAAAGGGAAGTTCAGTGGATGAACAGTGGCAGACATTTAAGCAGATATTTCATAACCTACAGAAAAAAAATTATCCTGGTCAAAAAGGAGGACTCAATGAGACAGATTTCCCACCCATGGTTAACAAGGGTGGTCAAGGAAAGTATTCAATCAAAAACTAAGGCATACAATATGATTAAAACTAGTGGTAGGCCAGAGGGTTGGGAAATTTTTAGGAACCAGCAGCAAATGACCAAATAGCTAATAGAGAGATAGAAACTTGATTATGAAAGTAAACTGGCAAGAAATATAAAAACATAAAAACAAATAGCAAGAGCTTCTATGGATATATAAGAAGAGAGTGGCTAAAGTGAGTGTGGGAGCCTTGGAGGATGCAATTGGAGAACTGATAACATGGAACAGGGAACAGGGAAATGGCAGATATTTTAAACCAATATTTTGCATCGGTCTTCACTGTGGAGGGCAATATAAACATCCCAAAGATATTAGGTAAGCAAGGAGTTAATGGGAGGAAAGGTCATATAACAGTCTCTATCATGAGGGACCAAGTATTTGACAAACTAATAGGGCTAAAGGCAGACAAATCATCAGAACCTGATGACCTGCATCGAAGGGTTTTAAAGGAAGAGGCTGCAGATATAGAGGAGGCATTGGGCGAAATATTCCAGAACTCACTGGATTCTGGGAGGGTCCCAGCAGCTTGGAAAAAAGCTAATGTGACGCCCCTGTTCAAGAAGGGAGGGAGACAGAAAGTAGAAACTATAGGCCAGTCAGCCTAACGTCTATTGTGATGGAGTCTATTATTAAGGAAGGAATAGCAGGCCATTTAGAAAAGCTTAACGCAATTAAACAGAGTCAACATGGTTCTGTGAAATGGAAATCATGATTGACAAATTTGCTAGAGTTCTTTGTGGATATAACAAACAGAGTTGATAAGGGGGACCAGTAGATGTAGTGCATTTGGATTTCCAGAAGGCATTCGATAATGTGCCACATAAAAGGTTATTGCACAAGATGGATTGAGGATTGGTTAACACATAGAAGACAGAGAGTTGGGATTAATGGGTCTTTTTCAGGTTGGAAAGTCATAAATAGTGGAGTGCCACAAGGATCAGTCCTAAGGCCTCAATCATTTATTATCTATATTAATGACTTAGAGGAGGGAGCAGAGTAAAATGTATCCAAATCTGCTGACGATACAAAAATAGGTGGGAGGGCATGTTGTGATGAAGACATAAAGAATCTGCAAGGAGGTATAGATAGGTTGAGTGAGTGGGCAAAAACTTGGCAGATGGAATTTAATGCAGGAAAGTGTGAGATCATGCACTTTGGTAGGAAGATTCAAAAGGCAGACTATTAATTAAATGGAGAGAGGCTCCAAAAAAGTGCAGCACAGAGTGAGCTGGGTGTTCTTGAGCATGAAACAAAAAAAGTTAGCATGCAGGTACAGCAAATAATTAAGAAGGCAAATGGAATTTTGACCTGTATTGCTAGGGCATTGGAGTTTAAAGATAGGGAAGTCTTGTTACAACTGCATGGAGTGTTGATGAGGTCGCACCTAGAGTACTGTGTACAGTTTTGGTCCCCGTATTTAAGAAAGACTATACTGGCATTAGAGGCAGTTCAAAAGAGACTCACGAGGCTGTTTCTTAGGAGGAAGAGGTTGACTCATCAAAAACAGCTAAACAGGTTAGACCTTTATTCATGAAAGTTTAAAAGAATGAGGGGTGATCTTATTGAAACATTCAAGATTCTGAGGGGGCTTGACAGGGTAGATGTTGAGATGATGTTTCCACTAGTGGGGGAGTCTCGAACTGGGGGATATAGTTATAGAACCAGAGGACATTCATTTAAAACTGAGATGCGAAGTAATTTCTTCTCTCAGAGGATAGTGAATGTCTGGAATTCTCTGCCCCAGAGGTTGTGGAGGCTAGAAGACTGAAAGTATTTAAAGAGGAGCTAGATAGATTTTTGAAATATCGGGGAGTTGAGGGCTATGAAGAGCTGGCACGAGAGAGGCCTGGGCCAGATTAGCCATGAGCTTATTGAAAGGCGGGGCAGCCTTGAGGGGCCGAATGGCCTACTCCTGCTCCTATTTCTTATGTTCTTGTCAAAGACATTTAAACCTGCCTGGACCAAAACTTTTCTGTTTTATGGAAACTAGTGCCATCAAGAACGGGGAATGGCTTACTTACCTTTGATTGTGCTGCCCTCGGCACGAAACCTAGGGAGCACACTGCACTGCCTAGAGCTCACTCCGCCTGAGTCGGAAGGTTGGGCAAGGTAGCATGAGATGGATTTCAAGATAAGTACTTTCGAGTGGAGCAGCAATGCGAGTCAATTGCCACTCCATCGGGAATTACGGCCCATTATGCTTTTGAAGAGATAACTAATCTTAATATGTTGTTTTTTAAAACATATTTATTACCTTCACTGTAAATTCGAGGGTTTCAAGCAATCATTAGTGGGGGACACATATCAAGACTCATTCTCTCACAGTGACGTTCACATCACCACCATCCCATCTATCATGTTGCTAACACTCCATGCTCTAGCCCTTCCGGGGAAAGCTGGCCACACACAGGGGACATGTATCACATCCAACCTCTGCTCCATCTCTTCTCATCACATGTCTATCTTTCTTCTTCATACAAGCCAAGCTGGCGCATAATAGGCGTAAGAGAGCACAGACCAGGGAAGGGACATCTGACATTCTCACCATAAGTGAATTCGAAGAGGCTGCAGCTGAGCTGGCTGGGGGCAACAGGAATCACTCCTGTGGGGAAGGGGAGATCGGCCTCTCCAACCTACATAGCATGGATCACAGCTCCATCATCTCATCAAATCCTGACATTCACAGTGAGTCACATGCAGTCTTATCTACCTCCTGTTCATTAACTGAAACGCTCTTTTATGTTTTCTACACACAAGCATATCAAGGCTCCCAAGCTTTTCCAAGACCACCAGTGGGAGCCCCCAGAATTCCTTTGAGGAAGGTGCTCCGGAAGAACCATCTTGGCACTCACACGTACCCTCCACCAGTTCAGAGACACACATGTGGGGTACAGATGTAGATTAGGCTCAGCGTCAATTTCTGGGGAGCACCTCACTAACACATCCCCGCAGCAACTGGAGGCAGCGACAGCCCAGGTCTCTAACACTCAGAGGGAAATTGGGCATCATCCCAAAGAGACAAAGCAGTGTACTTTGTCAACTGTTTATTTTTTTAATGCACAAAAAGGTGGATATAATCGCACGGCACATTACATCTTGGCACATTAATTTGTTTACCATGGAGCACATTAAATGTTGTTAAGAAAAAGTACTAAGTATGAAATCTGTGAGAGATTCATTCCTAATTATTGCTTCATCTACACAATCATAAGCTGGTATATGCCTTGGTTACTTGAGTGACAAGTAAATGGTGAAATCTGTCTTTGCCAATCGTGCAAATGGGCATTCATTAATTGCCAGTCTGTTTCATACCCCACTGATTAATGGGAAAGAAAATAAAGTGGGATCTAAAGCATATTGCCGATGTGCTATCACCAATGTTGCACTTCTGCCAGACCAATTTCACTCCCATGCTTTCCTGTATTCCTCTTTATAACATGTGAGCTCTTTGTGTTTTCTTGCAGAGGACTGCAGATAATCAGAGGCAGTTCATGCAAATATGATTGGGGATGATGAAGTCAGCATCCTTCTTCAACCTCATGATTGGTATCCTTTAGCTTTCATTCCTTATTTATTCACTCATTCATCCCTTACAAACAAGCAGACATTGCAACAGTTTTCAAGGGCTATCCCATTGCATGCATTCCAAAGTATGTTCTTCTGTTCCTCAAGCTATCCAGGCAGATGTGGCCAAATCTATTTTGGAGCCTTATCGCAGCATCTCACAACAAACAGCCCTACAGTAGCAAACAATACCACAGAAATACTAATTTGTGAGTTTCTATAGACAGTGTTGTGTGTTGCTGCAGTTGTCTAAGGAAGATATTCAGAATCATAGGGCGGAATTCTCCCAAATTGAAACCAAAATGGCAGGCGGTTTCAGCAGCGCCCGACCCACTGTATGTAATGGTGGCAACTCGTGCCTGATTCTGCGCTTGGAGCCTCATTAATTATGCAGAGGTGCGTTCCACTCCGAATCACGTGGTCGGTCGGGAGCTGATTCATCTGCCCATGGTCAGTTGGTGGATTCAAAGGTCTGGGCACCATATTTAAACACCAGTCAAAACACACAAACTCAATCTCTCCCGCCCACCAGAGATGTCTGCAACCCATAAGGGAAAGGTTGAGAGCCTCAGCACCCTGCTTCATCCGCCAGGCGCTGGTCAGAGGGGTGTAGGAACAACAGCACATGCTCTGCGCCATTCATGGTTGCAGGAAGCACAGCAGCCACACCATAGCGGAGCAGGTCAGCGCAGCTCATACTTGCGCCTGCAATGTCACCCAGTGCAGGAATAGGATGAATGATCTCATCCACTCTGTCAGGGTAAGTCACCATTCAACACCCTCCAATATCAAATTCTCATTGTGGCATCATGCAGTCAAACGCCCACTCTTGTCACGGGTTTCAAACAACCATTAGTGGGGGACACATATCAAGACTCATTCCGTCACAGTGACCTTCACATCACCAACATCCCATCTATCATGTTGCTAACACTCCATGCTCTGGCCCTTCCGGGGAGGGCTGGCCACACACAGGGGACATGCATCACACCCTACCTCTGCTCCATCTCTTCTCATCACATGTCTATCTTTCTTCTTCATACAGACCAAGCTGATGCACAATAAGTGTGAGAGAACACATACCAGGGAAGGGACATCTGACATTCTCACCATAAGTGAATTCGAAGAGGCTGAAGCTGAGCTGGCTGGGGAGCAACAGGATTCGCTCCTGTGGGGAAGGGAAGATCAGCCTCTCCAACCTACATAGCATGGATCACAGCTCCATCACCTCATCAAATCCTGATATTCATAGTGAGTCACATGCAGTCTTATCTACCTCATGCTCATTAACTGAAACGCTCTTTTCTGTTTTCTACGCACAAGCATACCAAGGCTCTCAAACATTTCCAAGACCACCAGTGCGAGCCCCCAGAACTCATTCGAGGAAGAAGCTCCAGAAGAACCATCTTGGCACTCATACGTACCATCCACCAGCTCAGAGGCACACATGTGGGGCACAGATGTAGATAAGGCTCAGCGTCAATTTCTGGGAAGCACTCCAGGACACGTCCCCACAGTTATTGGAGGTAGTGACAGCCCAGGTCTCCAGCACTCAGAGGGCTGCTGGAGATTAGCCACCTGCTCAGTCCAAGTCAGATGATGAACCTCTGGAAGCAGCCGCCAAATCTATGCTGGCAATGCAATGACAAGCGACGAAACATCAGGCAGAGTTTCAGCAATCACTCACAGACTAGAGCAAATAATGGAGGAGTTCGTCTGCGTTTTGTTTGATGTCGTGGCTCCAATATGCAAGTGCCTTGTGGCAACCATGGGAAGGCTGGCGACCAGCAGGGAGACCTTGGTCCAGCCGACCTTCCCGGATTTGTGCTCAGCCCTGCACTCCATGCCAACACACCCTGGTGGGCACCATCAGGATGCAGGTGACATCGCGATGAGGCACCTTGACCTCCCTCTGGGTGCTCCATCTTTTGCAGGAGTCAGGACGTGGGCCCTCGGTCACCAACAGGGAGGGTGAGTGTCAGCCAGGCACCCCGGGGGCCTCCCTCAGAACACTCCAAGGGTGTGCAGCCACCCACCGACGCCTCTGACTGTGGCCCCATCCACTCCAGCTTCTCAGGCCACCGAGTGCACTTCTGCCCCTGAGCAGATGACCCTATCTGGTTGGGGCCCTCTAGGTCACGGGCTCCAGAGGATGTCTGCTGAGGTCATCACACACATCAGGATGTAGTAGTCAGCAGGCTGCCTCCACCTCTGCTGCAGATGTCAGGGCTGTGCCCAAGCGTAGCGCTAGAGTTAGGAAAGTTAAGAAAAATTGATATTACTTTTGAGTCATGCCTATCTTAGGCATGTAACTAAATAGTACATTTGTTAATACATTTGATGGTTATGTCAATGTTCCTCTCAACTGCAAGCGTTGTGATTTTGTACTTTGGAGTCCTCTTATTTTGAGGTTTCACCTTGCCCCCACTCAGTGATAGTGTCCCACTGTGAGGTTACATTCCTGTGAAGTCAGCATCAGTGGAACTAGTGTCTTCATCCCTTGTGTGATGTCAGGGAGATGTGTTAAAATCTTTATTGGAATTGTGTGAAGTAAACATTTCTCACTCTTCTCCCTCAAAGAACACCATTAAGGGCAACTCATCAGCATTGATAATCTAGCGGCATTTGTGTCTCCTCAGTGGTAGTGGCAGAAGAAAAGACAAGCACGGGAGGAAGAGATCCATAGGCATGCCCACATCTTGGTCACAGAAATGTTGACATCATCAGATTGCAGTGAAGACTTCAAGTCTTCTCTCGCATCGATCTTGTTCCTAAGTGGGCTCTCGGTTCCCAGAGTGGGCACACTCACAGGGCCCCATGGATCAAAGCAAAGATCATGGCCTGACAGTTCATGAGGCAAGTGTGAATACGAGACTCGTTCTCATTGCAAGTGGGAGGACATCCCCTGAATTGAAGGATGATGGTATTGAGGGCTAGGAGAGACGTAGTCATACTCCATCACTTGACTTTACTCTTCCTGGGGCCTGTCAGTGATTGACGTATCACGGGCACGTCTCCCACATCTTCCTTCCTCCATGACGTGATCACACTTATACCGACCCTCAGCAGCCTAGTGAGGTTCCTGGGCCACCGGATCTTCATCCCCTGATGACCTCTCATCCTCCTCCAGGTCATCCTCTGGCAGGGTGTGCTATCTTTACATAGCCAGATGGTGAAGAGCGCAACGCACTGCAAGGATGCAGGAAAGATAAAAGCAAAAAACTGTGGATGCTGGAAATCTAAAAAAACAAAAATACCTGGAAAAACTCAGCAGGTCTGACAGCATCTGCGAAGAGGAATACATTAACGTTTTGAGTCCGTATGACTCTTCACCAGAACTGGTTCGCTAGAGTTTAGAAGAATGAGAGGAGATCTAATTGAGGTATATAAGATGCTAAATAGGATAGACAAAGTAGATGTGGAGCGGATGTTTCCCCTTGTGGGGCATTCTAGATTGAGAGGCAATAGTTTTAGACTAAGGGGTTGGTAGATTTAAATCAGAGATGATAAGGAATTACTTTTCTTAAAGGGTCGTGAATCTGTGGAATTCACTACCTCAGAGTGCAATGGATGCTGGGATGCTGAATAAATTTAAGGAGGAGATAGACAGATTTTTAATTAGTAACGGGTTGAAAGGTTATGGGGAGAGGGTGGGAAAGTGGAGCTGAGGCTGAAATGAGATCAGCCATGATTGTATTGAATGACAGGGCAGGCTCGAGGAGCTGAATTGCCTACTCCTGCTCCTAGTTCTTATGTTCTTATATTACACTTGAGATGCAGCGACTGTGATGGGTAGCCACTCAGTTCTGAGTAACCCATTAACAGTATTAATGAAGCCATTGGTTTTAAGTAGTTTTCATCGCAAGGTCTTCCTCCTTTCTTTCTAAGCAGACTCCTGCTCACTCCAGCAGCAGAAAGAAGTTGGAGGGTGACCCCAGAAAGGCCCCTTCTTTGTCCTTCACCCTGACTGCCATTCCACAGCCTTCCCTCCCCGTTGATTCCCTTGTGTTTGTCAGCCTGACCCCTCGCCTCACAGCCCACCCCCAGTTGAAGTGCTAGCCTCTGGAAGTGGAGACCTGCATGAGCACCGCAGCACAGTGGTGTTCCTCAGGGCAATGAAAGCAAAGAGAAGGACCAGTTCAACCCTACAACCCCAGCAGAGTGGCATTCATCGCAACAAGACCAGCACAGTGTTATGGCAGGAATGTTCCACTCACCTTGAAGTTATCAGCAAAATGAGATTCCAATTGCCCATGCCACCCCTTTTCAAACGGGTTTGATGCAAACGTAATTTCCCGCTGGCATGGCAGGCAATTGGAAGGTGTAGCAAGATTCCAGTGAGCAGCTGTTTTAATGAACATTCATGACATGCTAATGAATTGAAATGACGTTCATGCCGCTAGTCAGTGGGATAACCCACTAGTCATGAAAACACCATCGGGAGAATTGAGAGCTGTTCTTATGACGGCAAGTTTCCGATTTTTTTTGCCTCCCACTGTATTCTCTGCTCCTGCCTGCCACAAAACACGCCGTGGGCAAGGTGGGAGAATTCTGCCCATGGAATCTGTATAGCAATTATTTATTGTAAAACAAAATTATGTAGATTTACTAGACAGGAGGCTTCTTCAATCTAAGCCATGAGCTAACTTCATTCATGTTACTGCAAGTCATGTGACTCCCTTCACATCATCATGTGAGTGGTACTTTTCCCCACCCCAGTTCCACATTAACCCTTTCAGTCCTGAACACCCTAATACTACACCTTCCCCAAGTCTTCATCCAAATTTATTTACATTTCTATTTACATGTCACCCCTTCTCCCCCCAAGACTCTGACTTCACAGGTTTAAATGGACTGAGAATTCATGACTATCCCTGATCGCGTTCTTTTTTGAAACTTGGAGGATTAGTAGTCTCAGCTTGGATCTCTTTGTTCTGACTCAGCTGTTCTTCAGTAGAAGCTGCAGTATTTGGTTTTTTGTTTGCTTGAGGTTCAACACTTGATTCTTTCCTTCCTCTCATTGCTGTTGTACTTTGTTACGGTCAGTATAGGAGGAGTACGCAGTTGATCTAACCCCACTACCAGGTCATACTATTAGTTTAAAAGCCTAACTTACTCACCAACGTGGCCAATTGTTTACCTTCACTACTGGTACCCAGAATAAAAGAGACTTTAACCACACTTCTTGCAATAAACAACAAACTTATTAGTTTATTATAAAACCAGTCTAGTCAAATAGAAGGGCAAAGCTTATCAACATATAATATGGAATATGAAATTATAGTAATTACTTTTTCAAGATACCCCAAGCATCACACACACACACACACACACACACATACAGAAATAGAAATAAAAATTGAGGAATTCAGCCAAAGGTTAAAATTCAATGGTTCAAAGGCAAAGGATAGATGGTGGAGTTCTTGAAATGGCGTCCGGGTTATATGGTTGGTCTCAGCACCAATCCGCGAAACTGTCAATGAGTCTGCCACTGCTTTTCAGGTGGCACGGAATACTCGAGGGTACTCTATTCCAACATGTAGAACATCTTAGGAGCAGCTTATATTCACTTCTGGCTCTGGACTGCAAAAGGCTGCTGTCTTCCTTCTCAAGCAGTTGGTCTTTCTCTTCTCAAAGCAAAACCAAACCGCACTTTTTTAATACAGTCTTCCAGGTATGTTCTTTTTTCAGAGCCATAAAAAATCCATGTGACAATCTTTGTACAAAGTTCAACTGGGTCAAGAGGTTTACAGTTTTTTTCAACTGCTAAATTACCTTTTCTTGTAAAATGATGCTTTTTCCAAGAATGGTAATCAGAGTCCTGTATTAACCCTTCAAGGGACAGTGTCTTTTAAAGCATAAATTCTTCCAGAATGTCCGAAGTCTTTGAAGATGAACAAGTTTCTATGATTAAAGTGTTCATGACAACTTTTCCCCATCAATAGTTTCCCTTTCATGGTCAGATGTCACAGATTTATCCCTTTCTTTATGCTGACTATGTTCCCTATCCTTGTTCACTGAACTGACATTGGCACTTTTTAAAAATTTTGTCCACCACGTTTTGCCTTTAGAACAATGACTCCATGTAGCCCGTGGTTCTTGAAGTTTTGAGGAAGCCGAGGTTGTGGTCTTCTGAGGTGAGGATGGTGTTTGATTAATGTGTTGCTGTCTCTCCAACTGAAGTAACCCCGATGTAGTAGGAAGGTTAGCATCTTATAACATAGAATCCTATAACATATATCCTATAACATATACATATATGCACATATATAACATATATACATATATCCCATAACATATATACATATATCCTATCACATAGACCTCATCTGATTTGGTTTTGTTTCTAGTTCTGAAACCATTTAGTTATTTGCATCATGAGCCACCAGTTCTGGTGCATGGATATCGGTGTGGATGCACTTACTAAATAATTTACATTGACAGATGAATGTAGGAGCATACCAGCATCTCCTATTACCTGGGCTTCAACTTCCATCCTCTTTGAAGATGTGCTGAGTAATGAAGGAATCATGGTTGCACTCTGGTAGTCGTTGATCCAGCTGGTCCATTCCCTCTTCAGTCTGAAGGAAGTTATCTTCATCCATTTGGGAAGGAGCTGAGTTATCTGCCTCAGCAAAGGGTGTCAAAAATTCTGAATTGAAGTCCCAGTCAATGTCATCAACGCTGTTGGACAGTTTGCTATGCTCAATGACTGTCTGCTCCTTGATGTCTTCTGCTGTTTTGATGAGGTTGAGGGCAACATAAGTGTCTCAGCTCAGGAGAGAAAATTCCTGATTGAGAATCACATATAGCGTCTCCAGTAACTGTTTGTTACAGTATTGGAGTAGTCCTAGAAGCAGTAGTCCTGCCTATAACTGGTAGTCTGATCCTTTCCAGGCTATATAATGGGGTGTCTGTGGCCCACAGCCAGAGATTAGCTAGCCACGGTTCTCTATTGGACAGGGCTGTCACACTTGCCCCTGTGTCAAATTGAAAATTAGTAACGTGCCCATTGAAACATACGTCAGAGCTCCAGAAGGTGGGATCTTTAATCTCGCCGAGGAAGCATTGTTATTCTTTGTCTTGGTGTGGCTCCTCTATTTCATTGATGGCTTTTTCTGTGAAGATTCGTTGGTCATCCTCTGTATGTTTAGAGATTTTTGATCTGCACATTTTCCCGAAGTGTCAAAGCCTTTTACAATGGAAGCATTCTGTCACACTTGCAGGACACTATGCTCGCACCTTAGAGGTGTTTTGGTGCCATAGCACTGGCATGGTTTACCATCATCTTGAGTTCTAATTGCACACAGTCTTTTTTGCTCTGGAATGTCTTTTGCATTTTGTTCTCTAATGAGCTGTACCATCATTTGGAGTGTTCTGCACCAAGATATAACTTCCCTTCTCATTATGGAGGTATTTTGATAACAGACCTCAGATAGTCTGACAATCTGTATTGCCTTCTCCAAAGTTAAATCTTCTTTGGATTGAAGCAGGTCAGAAAAAGTATCGTGTTACCCCAACTACTATGCAGTCTCATATCAAATCAGACTTAAGATCATCATGTTCGTAGCCTTCAGCCAAGCTATACAAATCATTGATAAAGGTGTCTACAGGTTCTCCGGGCATTTGGGCCCTTCTATTAAACTTTGCTCTTTCCAAACAATTGTTACTCCATAGGTTAAAATAACTTTCAAGGGATGTTCTGACCTTTTCAAATTAGTCAGGTGGTTTATTAACCCCTTATCTGGATGTCACATTGTTAGCAATTGCACCAATTAAATACAAAAAAGTATTAACTTGCTCAGCCTCCAATTTATTGTTTAATCCTGTATAATTCTGTATCTCAAAAATCTCCTCCTCCATGTGCCCAGTTCTGTGACTGATCTGGCTCTTCCATCTGCCCAAATCGTTCTGGTGAGGTAAATTTTGAATCCATTGCTGTTTTCAGCTCAGGAGAGTCTTCACTTTTAAAATGGTACTGCACTAATCAAGATTTCCTGTGCTAATCAAGATTTTTCAGAGACCTACCATAGTTGCTGACTCTTCTATTTCTACTTCTACTCTACTTCTCCGAATCTTAAGAAAAACCGTTAAAATGATTATTAAGGCCATTTAGTTGATATGCTGTCACTGGAGGATTGAACTTAGTAGCCAATTTTTTCTTTTTTTTCCACCTTGCAGTCGCCACATGTTATGGCACCAATGCTGGATGCAGGTTGCAGTGTGTGTCAAGGCACGCTCTGAAAGATGAACTCTCTCCCAGTACTGTCTAGTTACGGCACCTTGTTTAGAAGCTTTTTTAAGCCTTTTTTAAAGTTTGCTCACCCTTCCTCGATCGCTGCTTGGTTCTTTGGATCTGCTTTTTGATCAGGATTCTCAACAAACTGCCATGTGCTATGCTGGAGTCCTTTTCAAGCTTCATAGTTGACTTCTCAGCCTCCAGGTGTATTATGGATTTTTTCTGACAATTTTCAGCTGTTTCATTGAAGTCTTCTGTTTTGGTGTGTTTATTCAGGTCATGCTGCACGTTTTTCAGTTTTTATTTTTGGTGGCAAATGGAATTCAACCTGGAAAAGTGTGAGGTAATTCACTTGGGGAGAGCTAACAAGGCAAAGGATTACACTATGAACGGTTGAACACTGGAAAGTACTGAAGACCTTGGTGTGCATTTCCACAGATCTCTGAAAGTAGCAGGGCAGATAGGTAAGGTGGTTAAGAAGGCATATGGGATACTTGTCTTTATTAGCCGAGGTATAGAATACAAGAGCAGGGAGGTTATGCTGGAACTGTATAAAATACTGGTTTGGCCACAACTGGAGTACTGCATGCAGTTCTGGTCACCACATTATAGGAAGGATGTGATTGCATTGGAGAGGGTGCAGAGGAAACTTACCAGGATGCTGCCTGGGCTGGAGGTTCTGAGCTATGAGGAAAGATTGGATAGGCTAGGGTTGCTTTCCTTGGAGCAGCAAAGGTTGAGGGGGGACCTGATAGAGATGTATAAGATTATGAGGGGCATAGATAGGGTGGATAGGAAGGCACTTTTTCCATCAGTAGAGGGGTCAATAACCAGGGGGCATAGACTTAAGGTAAGAGGTGTGAGGCTAAGAAGGGAGTTGAGGAGAAATTTTTTCACCCAGAGGGTGGTGGGAATCTGGAACTCACTGACAGAAAGGGTGGTCGAGTCAGAAACTCTCGTAACATTTAAGTAGTATTTAGATATTCACTTGCATTGCAATAGCCTCCAGGGTTATGGGCCAAGCACTGGAAAATGGGATTAGTGTAGTCAGATCTTTGTTGACTGGCGCGGACATGATAGGCTGAATGGCCTCCTCCTGTGCCGTAAATGTCTATAAGTCTATGAGATTTTGGTGTCCTTCACCTGCTATCACCATTTTGTATGTAGTTGTGGTTGTATAAGGAAGAGATTCAGAGGCATAGAGTCTGAATAGTAACTATTTATGGTAGAACAGAGCGGTTAGGAAATAGAGGTAGTTTAAGTAAGTTATATTTATATTTTTGAGAGTTAGGAATTAGTTTTAGCTTTAAAGCTTACGTTTGACTTGTATTTCTGTATTTGTGTATTAAGGAAGTCAAATTGAGTTTTAGTTTCACTTTAAAAGGTGCTTGCATTTCTAATGAGAGTTTTATGACTGTAAGTTAAGTAAATAAGAGTAATAAAAAGTGCTTTTGCCTAGCATTGGGGTCCAGCAAGGCAGGTCCCTCCAATAGATACACTCAGAAAGCTAGAAACAGCAGTTTGATTCTGGAAGCTGTTTCAATTCAGTTTTGAAAACAGCTACCAAACAGAAGCCACCTAGAAGGGACAGGGAGCCAGTCCTAAGCTAAAATTGGTTAAAAGTGGCTGCCAGAGAGAGACTGGAGCAAAAGAGACAGATAGCAAGTCCCAAGCTAAAAAAAATACAAAATCCAGGGGTGTGCCATAGGAGAACGTCCCAAGCAGACCTTCTAGTCAAAGGAAGGACGGAAACCTGGAAAAGGTCCTGTTAAGTGAAGTTAAGAGTGAGGGACAGAAAGAAAGGCTCCAAGTTTCAGATTTAAAGAGACAAAAGCTGCAGAAAGCAGATTTAAAGCAAGAACAGCTTGCAAGAAGCAAGAAGTTTCAATGAGACAGCTGAACATCTGTAACTTTTTGCTATGGGCATGTGAAGCAGTGGTGTACTGTTAATGGCTGAGTCAATGAGAGAAAGTGCATGGAAGACAGCTTGAATGCATGTGGTGATCCAGGAAAGGAACATCAGAAGGAGAGTTCGAAACCCTGGGGGTGAACACTTGTGGAAGGCGTCTAAGAGAAAGTGTCGATTTGGGAGAAAATGCCAAGGCGAAGTCTTGCAGAGTGGAGTTTGGAAATCCTTGTGTGAAAGACGGAGTGCAGTGAGATCGGTTGGCTCACGGTGTAACAAGCGTCTGGGGGGAGTTGAGAAGAGATCCATGGCATCTGGTTGAGGTGGCATCTGTCACTTGGTTTCAGAGTGTGGTGTGTCTGGCTACAGGGGGCCTATTGGTTTACATGGACTGTGTACTTACTGTGAACATTAGAGTATAAGATAGCTTTGTAACTTGAGTTATCCTTACAAATCTGTATATATCTGTAAAAGGTATACTTGTGGGTGAAGGAATATTGTGATATAGTTCATCTTTTCTTGTTTAATAAATGCTTTATGCTTTTGTTAAAAGTTCATTAGCTGACTCCAGTGACCCTGTTCCATAGCCCTTCTCTACATATCTAAACAAACAAATAAAAGTTAGGATCTATCAAGCTGGGATCAGGCTTGTCCAGTGGTAATCTCAGCTGGGGATCATAACACCACATTAACTTTTTTCAGCCCTGAACACCCTAATACTACAGGCAGCACAGGTCACAGGTCTTGATTTTTGAAGTGTGTGGGGATTTTGCGGCTAATCCAAAATGACGCCAGGATCAGGAAGTCCCACCCCCACTTCCAACAGATCCTATTTTCACCAGCCGGGGAAAGGGATGGGACATAACTCATATACGGGGGAAGCCTGAACCCAGCAGGGTTAAGCAGGCCCCATTATCATTGGAGCAAGTGCCTTAGCCTGCAATGATTCAAACCTCCCAGGCTATGTCTGCAAATGTTCTTCAATATAAACACATCACAGAGTCATCTGAAATTGTGCCAAGGACCTGTAAAATTTAAGGCATCCACAACTCACATCTTTAGAGTAATGTAGGTCTGTCTAACCATGCTGCAGAGCACAATGGAAAATACAGCATTCCAAGTGTTCTATCAGGCAGCCCTCATTGGCAACGACTGGAAACATAGCAGCCACCATGAACTGAAGCTGTAGAGACGTTGAACTCCAATCCACAAGATCTATCTTATCTGGATTCACTATGTTGTGATCAGATTGAGATGGCTATTATACAGAATTTCAACAGCCTCACTGCTATGCAGAAGTTTGTTCTTGAACAGATCTTCAGCTAAAACAAGGAACTACTCAACAGCACTAAAGTGAAAAGAGTTAGCACATATGATGGAGATCTCTTTCAGGATGATACTTTATGGGGAGAATCAGGAGTGGGTGTGAGTGAGCACAGAGACAATCGCCGCTTGCGATTGGCTGCACGCTGCCAGTGTCACATGAGCTGGGACATGTTCATGAATTTTGATTAAAAAATTTATTTAATTCATGAAGCTTTCATGAAACCTCATTCCACCCTTGCATGAGGTTTCATGAAAAATGCGAAGGCTGCCTGGGCTCTTCACCTGCCTGCCAACCTGAAGGTTGGACAGGCAGCTTTCTCAATAGGGTTAATTAGTTCAATAATGGCCTTAACAGGCCTTTGACAGTTCGGGAGGAGTGCAGCAACTCCAATGTGCACCCGCTGAACGGAAGATCAGAATGACGTGCGGTGACATCGGGGCACATGCTCAACGTCACCACACGTCATTTTAGATTCTGGCCTATATGGATTTTCCCATCATGTTAGTCAACTGACTACAGATGTAGGCTTGAGGACACAGGCCCAGAAAGTCACCACATCAATCGCTGCTGTATGTGCATTTGCAAGGGCATCTTATGATCCAAAAGAATGAGGTATTGACCTCCAATGCTTCCATCTCTACTCATGCACATTGGCACTTAGCAGCCACCTATCTTATTTTCTTCATCCATTGCGGAAACATTTAAAAGATTATGGTTAGGAAGTTGAAGGCATAAACCATGAACGTTCACTAGGGGAAGCATGAGGGCAAAACACATGAAATACGACTGGATTATACACTGTGGGGAAGAAATTAATTCACGAAGGCTCTGGTGGTTTATGTGGGGGCAGGCAGTACCGTAGGCTGTTACGCGCAGAGTCCACATAATGTTCTTCATTAATATCATTGAAGAATGTTGTACAGATCACATGGGTAGTGTCCCGTTGTGCTGCCTGCCCCAGGGAGTCAATGTAGTCTCCATAAGAGTGGTGTTTTTTGAACAAATTCCTCCCTCTGTAAGTTTTAAAAGAAGTTGCATTGATTACATTTCTCATGCCCATCCATTCCTTTTGACATGTGAAACATAAAGGTTTTTGTGGGGAAATAATGTTTCAGGACAAATCCAACCCAGCTAATTACAGCCACATCAGTCTACTCTTGATCATCAGTGAAGTGATGGAATGGGTCATCAACAATGCTGTCAAGTGGCCCTTGCTTAGCAAAAACCGGCTCGCTGGCACTGAATTTGGGTTCTGCCAAGTCCTGGCCTTATTACAGCCCTAGTTCAAACATGGACAAAAGAGCTGAACTCTTGAGGTGAGGTGAAATTGACTGCCCTTGACATCAAGGCAGCATTTGACTGAGTATGGCATCAAGGAGGCCTAGCAAATCTGGAGTCAATGGGAATCAGGGAGAAAACTCTCCACTGGCTGGAGTCATACCTAACACAAAGGAAGATGGTTGTGGCTGTTAAAGGTCAATCATCGCAGCTCCAGGACATCACTGCAGGATAGTATCCTAGGCCCAATCATCTTCAGCTGCTTCATCAATGACCTTCCTTCCATTATAAGGTCAGAAGTGAGAATGTTCGCTGATGATTGCACAATGTTCAGCACCATTCGCAACTCCTCAGATACTGATATCATAAGCCAGTTAGCTTGATGTTGTTGTGGGGAAGGTGTTAGAATCAATCATTAAGAAAGTTAGAGCTGGTCACTTAGGAAAACTCAAGGTAATCAGAAAGAGTCAGCTTAGTTTTGTGAAAGGGAAATCATGTTTAACCAACTTACTGGAGCTCTTTGAAGGAGTAACAAGCGCTGTGGATAAAGGGGAGCCCGTAGATGCATGGAGCAGTGTATGTAGCCTCCATGCACCTACCTCCATTAAAGGTGTGGAATGCACAATTAAATGTTCCAGAATAACTCAGGGACCAAGGTAGAGGCCATACAGGTTCTTGGATACAGCACTGGAGTTCGTGTTGGGAATGTCCAGAGAAGGCAGGATGTCCTGTACCCTCAGCGAGGGGAGAAAGCCCATTTCTCTCCTGCAAATACCAGTGCTGCTCCGCCTGGCTTCTCTTCCTTCTTCAGACCAATGGGAGCCCCTAAAAATGTGCCCATGGACTAGCACCCACCTTTTTCCTGGTGACTCCCACAAGGTATCCAATTAAGTTGAACAGCACAGCACTCCTGAGTCACAACGGCAGAGATGAAGGACATTTGGCCCATCAAGAACAACCCATGCCAACTCTTCTGTAAAATATATCTCACCACTCTCAGTGAAGTCGTCAGAGAATTTCTAGACTAAATGTTGATAGAGTGTGAAGTCTAGACAAAGCATCTCAGAAAGTCTCCCAATGTGCCTCAAAAGTCGTCTTTAAACCTCTATCAGTAAGTGAACAGTGAAAGCTGAGCATGGCTTTAAGTAGCATTCAAAATGCTGGACAACAATTTATTTACTCCTGTTCAGCTGGTCGCTAAGGTCATTAGTTGAAGCACTAGCCATCAAATACTGTGCAGCCTCTTTAATGAGCACCAGCAGGTATCTTAATTGTCAATCAGACCCTTAAATATTCTACAGGCAGTTATTCCTAGCTGGGGCTTTAACTTCTTTACCATTAGCTAAAATGTCATTGCAGTTCAAAATACCACCTTGGCCACATCAGGCACACTTTAGTATTCTAAAGTATTCAGACAAGTTCACCACATGGGCCTATTATATTCTTTCAGATGATTCACTGACTGAGCTGATAACTGTGCAGCGATTTCCTGTCTCACAGTAAGCTTCCTCTTCTTGCTTTGCCTTTTGATGGTTTAATTCTTTATTGTCAGGCTCCTTTGCAAGCATAGCAGATGCAGGCATGGAAAACAACTCTAACAAAAAACAATTGAATGTGAAATTTGTTTATAGCTAACAGACTACCTTCAGTACTGGTGTTTAATACTGGATCATATTTCTATTCAGTTCAATGTAACATCTTCTTAAGGATGAATGATTTGATGCTCATATACGATACACTAATTTACACTCATCAAAAAATGCTGCTGAAAATTTCATTACAGTGTTCAAGTAAACATTTGAGGCAAGTATCAAAGTAGAAGTATCGCTGCACCAAATATTTTGTTTTTTTATTGCTAAGGCACTTCACATGCCCTCACAAATTGTGAACAGCCAAGTGGTAGGTTTGGTTTGCTCATGAATGTTGGCGATACAGATGAACACAGAAATGGAAGAATGTCACAACAGTCAAAACATCATATAAATGATTTATCCTTGGCCAGCAGCTTATTTCACAGTATGGCAGCATAGTAATTGTTATATGAATTTTACCAGCCCTCTGGAGGCAGGCAGGCAGGGTGGTAACATAGTGGCAGGAGTCATCGGGAAGGAAGCCCAACATGTACCCACCACCACAGGGTATTATCCAAGCCAGGAATGGCAGTAACTTGGCCACCTGCCAACCAGAGGCGGGCAGCCAATTAAAACAATTAATTGGCCTACTGATGACCATTTTAAGACCCTGTCAGGATTTTGTGTGGCTCAAAACACCGCCCCCTCCCCACCCCCCCGTCAAGTGGTGAACCGCCATCTATATCAAGGCAGGCTTCCTAGGAGTAGCGGGGGGGAGAGGTGGTGTGGAAACCTTCCCTTCCCAGAGGCTCCATGGCCCATGGAGAGGCCCACTGGCAGCAATACCCACACCCCACAGCCCCAATGCTGCCAATGGAGGGTTTACCCTTCCAATTTCCAGGACATGCCTTCCTTGCCCCAGCACATTAATAAAAATCATGTTTCTGCGAGGACGCCTTAATAGAGTTGTGCTTTCCTTCCCTTTGCAGCCTTAGCAGTGACCAGCTCTATTGGTGGCACTGCCGATGTTGATGCTGCAGCTGTGTCAGCCTATTATTTAGTTGGCAGCTTGTAGACTCAGGTGACAGTCCTGGAAGCCTCTTAAATTGGCTGCTGCCGTTAATATTGCCAAATCCAGTCATGATTGGTTTGGACAATTAAACAACTAACTCCAGAGAAGGAGGCTCCACAAATATCTCCATCCTCGATGATGGGGAAGTCCAGCAAAAGACAAGGCTGAAGCATTTGCAAGCATTAGTCAGAACTGCAGAGTGGGTGATCAATCTCAGTCTCAATCTCCTCATGTGGTCCTCAGCATCACAGATGTCCGTCTTCAACCAAGTCAATTCACTCCACTTGATATCAAGAAACTGCTGAAGGCCCTGAATACTGCAAAGCCTATGGACCCTGACAACGTCTCGGCTTGGTACTGAAGATTTGTGTTCCAGAACTAGATGTACCTTGGCCAAGCTTTTCAGGTTCAGCTACAACACTAGCTTCTGTTCGACAATGTGGAAAATTCCCCAGGGGTGTACTGCTCACAGATGCTATCAGACCTGCTGAGTTTTTCCAGGTATTTTTGTTTTTGTTCTAGATTTCCAGCATCCACAGTATTTTGCTTTTATCTAACCAATTAACACTTTATTAGTCTACTCTCAATCATCAGCAAAGTGATGTAAGTGTCGTTGACAGTGCTATCAAGCATCATCTACTCAACAATAACTTGCTCACCAACGCTCAGTTCGGGTTCTGCCAGGGCCATTCAGCTCCAGACTGCATTGCGGTCTTGGTCCAAATATGGATAAAAAAGCTGAACCCCAGAGATGAGGTGGGAGTGACTGCTCTTGACATCAAGGCAGAATTTGACTGGGTGGCATCAAGGAGCCCTAGAAAAATTGAAAAAGAAGGCAGCTCACCACAATCTTCTTAAGGGTAATTAAGGATGAGCAACAAATGCTGGCCTTGCCTCCAATGCCTACATCCCATGAAAGAAAGAGAGCCTGTAAAAAGTTTGTGGGTAGCTGTAAACTGAGTGCCTTTCCTTTACTGCTGACTACTACAAAATCGGACCAATGCATCTGTTTTATACCAATCCTCTTATCCTTATGAAGAGTACAATCTCAAAAACAACAATACAAGGAGCTTTTCTTGCAATTAATAAAAATAAGGAGATAATCATGACTCGCCAAATTACTGTATAGCTAATTGCTCTGCCTGTTCGCATCTGAATGCCTCAGTCTTCACCACTAATATCGCTTGTGCTGTGTAAGCAAGGAACATATTTAAATATGCACATTATATTGATTTGAAATTGGCTGAGATCGACAAGCAACACCTGCTGATGACAGTAAGTGCTGATGTCTCCAGTCCTCACATCAGCAGCTGGAGGTTTGTGACAGGTTCAGTGTATTATAGGACTGCAGAAAATCAAGATTCCAATGTGTAAGTAACTTTTTTTAAAAAAGTAATGAGCCATATGTTTTCTTGATCATATTTAGCAATTTGTGAAACATATGAACTAAAGAATTTTAGCCAAGCATTGCAATTTTCATACTGAACAACTGCAATAAGAACTCTCAATTTTACCTCCTCGATTTGAATAACATCTGTTGCACTGTTTTTATTACAAAGTTTTGTTATTTTGGATTCTTGCGTTTGGTATAAATTCAGAAAAGGAGTTTAAGTAGATAAAAAAAAAATAAAAAGTGACATTTATTGGTAATTGACCTTGCAAATAAGAGTAATTGCCAGAGGACAACACAATGTTATTATCACTTCACCTATAGTGATTTAAAATATATAACTGTCGATGTATGACAAACATACTATGGTGGTGCTCCAGATTACTGTATATAATTTCAGAGAGATCTTCTGTTGCCTTTTCGTGCATGGTTCACTTTAAAAGTAAAAGGTCCCGATTTGAATGGGGGTGGGGGAGAGAATGGTTCTGATTATCCCCGAAGCAGGTGGCAAGCCCAAGGAACGCAGGATGTAGAGGTTAGGCTAACCTTAATTATTGGACTTCATGATTATAAATTTTCTTGATGGTCTGCCTGAACCCAACCACATTTACCACCTGGATCTGATGGAAGGTTATCTATGTGAAATGTTGGACAGGATTTTTCAGTCCTGAAATGGAAAGGTCACATGGCACAAAGTCCTGTCCACCCTGATTGAGCACCCGAGATCAGAGCTTGCACAATTTTTACTGGGTCAGGTGGGCTTCAAAAGCCCTCTGTAATCCCACCATGTGAGCAAAGGTGGATACAGTAACACAGTAGGGGCAGAAGGCCAGGAAACTTCCAGAAAGTTAAGTTAAAGGAGTTTTAGGAGCTTAAGGTTGGCATTAGAGGCAACTTAACATTGAGGAAATTCAGTAAGGGCAAGTGGTTGAGCCGGGGGGGGTGGGGGGGGTGACTCTATTAGAATGGACAAATTTCAGCCAGTCATCAATTTTACTCAGAAAGCCTGGGAGGTTGACATCTGCATTTTTAAGTGCCGACAAGTGAGGCTCAAACCTGTTGTAAGGGATCATCGGAACACATGAAAAAAAATGCCGGCTGAGACGGAATTCTGAGGTGAGTAACTCACCTCCTGACTCCCCAAAGATCATCCATCATGGTCTACGGTCCATGATGGAATAGTCTCCACTTGCCTGGATGAGATCAGCTCTAACAATGCAAAAAACTCAAAAGCATCCAGGACAAATCTTGCTACCCCTTCTCCCCCACCCCCCCATCTCAAGTGTCTGACTTTATAAATTCAGACGGTCTGCAGACTTGACAATTCTTTCAGATGTCATTTGGTCACATTTGGAGGAGTGGTAGGCACTGTTGGTTTTAGGCAACCTTTGTTGATTTGGAGTTGGAGTTGTAGTCTGTGTTTCTGGTACTTGGTTGTCTTTTTCTGATATGCTTTTTCTGCTCCTTGGAGTTAAACTTCTCTTTGTCAACTCCTCATCTGCTCTGCTCAAGGACCACTGGCATTCTTTCTGGAGAGAGTGTTCATTTATGATACAAACCTGTTTTTCTTTTTCTGTGTGATCCACCCTGATCTTTGTGGGAGTTGAAGGTGTCTCTCACTGTCTTTTGGATGTTCCTCATCAGCGGATTCAACTTGCAGTTTACTTTTATCAAAGACTGTGGCCAGAATCTTCAGGTCAGGCCCCGTTCGCCGACGCATAAAATGATGCACGGTGACACCGGACATGTGCCCCATCGTCACCGCCCATCATTCCTATTTTCAGCTAAGCGGGCATACACCAGAGTGCGCTACGCGCCCACCGAACTGTCAAAAGCCTATTAAGGCCATTTAAAAACTAATTAAGAGGCGTAACAGAGCTGCCCGTTCAACCTTAAGGTTGGCGAGCAGGCAAAGAGCCCAGGCAGCCTTCGCATTTATCATGAAACATCACCCACGGGCGGGATGAGGTTTCATGAAGGAATTATAAATCAAATACATTTTTCATTAAAACGCATTGACATGTCCCAGCTCATGTGACATTGTCACGTAAGGGGGCATGTCTGAAATGTTTTTCTTTATTTAAATTTTGAAAAATGAAATTAAACTCCCTGAGGCAGCTCTGTGCCTCAGGGAGATTTCTGCGCTCTTTCGCGTGCATGCACGGAAGAGCACTAGCCCCGACTCAGCCTACTGCCCCCTGCTGCCCTCATCAGGAACGTTCAGAGTTTCCGGGTTCACATCACACTGGGCGGGCCTTAATTGACCCGCCCACGTAAAATGGCGGATCATGGGTGGCGATCGGCTGTGCGCCCATCCGCACTCGGACAGCACCCCCCCCCACCCCCCAACCCCGACGGGGAGAAAATTCTCCCCCATGTTTTTTCTTGTGTCTCTGTGTCTCACTGAGGTGCACCATGACAAGTTAATGGTCGCTGGTTCCTTCCTCAAACATCGCTTTGCAGCTTTGCACATAGATTGATAGCTGCGGTGCCATGGTGTTTATAGATAGTACAACAGCAACTGCTGGAGCCTAGAGTTGAGTCTCATTCTTCTGTTACTGGTCATTTTTCTGCTGGTCATTTTGCTGTGTGTCTTCCACTCGAGGTACAGTGGTAATTAACTGAAGGTTTGGCTGGTCTGACCAAAGAGAAGCTTCTGCCACCTGCAAAATAATTGGGCAAACTGGCTCTGTGAAGAGTAAAAAAAATCAGAGCTGAAATCCTAGTCAAGAATCTCTTGACTCGTGGGCCTTTTGGGAATTGCTGTTCCATGTTGTTGACAGAGGTTGTCTTGAAGTCTTCTGCCATTTTAAGGTTAAGGGCAACCAAGGTAAGTCTGCTCAAGAGAGAAAACGATTGGTTTTGGATGACGTACATGACTTCGAATATCTGCTTGCTCTCACACCTTAGTGGTTCAAGGATTACACCTGTGACTGGTAGGTCAGATTCCTCCAGGGCTGTAGAGAGGTGTGTCTGTTACTCATAATCAGAAGTCTCTCAGCCACAGTTTCTTATCCAAGAGGACAATAATACTGGCTCCTGTGTCCAATTTGAAGTTGGTGAGGTGACCGCTTATGGAGATATCCACATCTCAAAAAAAGAATTCAGGACCCTTGACTTCACGCAAGTAGCACAGATGGATCTCTTCCTGCTGTGGTACTTCAATCTCATGGATTGTCTTGGGATTTTCTGCCCATCTGAATGTCTTAGCTTTGCATAGCTTTCTGCAGGCGGTTGCAGTTGAAACACTGTACTGAGATTGCTGGACATTGTTCTTGCCTCAGAGGTTGTTTGGCTCCACAGCGCTGACATGCTCACCTACCCTCTTGTGGCCAGTTTGGCTAGTGCCTTCTTTGGCCTGAAGTCTCTCTGGGTGGGATTTTTCCCACCTGTCCACGGCCACGATCTTCCGATCCCGCTGCAAGTCAATAGGCTTCTGGCTGGGGCGCCGCCTCGCCCATGGCGGGTCCCACTCGTGAGGAGGCCAGAAAATCTCGGCCTCTGTCCTTTTGTTGCTTTACGAGCTGGGCAGTAGGGATTGCTCTGTACCATGGCTAGCTTTAGCCAGGTAAAATGGATCAGTGCTACTGGCAGACTTCAGACTGTCTGACTATTTGGGTGGCCTTTTATAAAGCCACATCTTCCTTGGCTTGTAATATGTCAGAAAGGGCATTGTCAGCCATGCCGACCACAAATTTGTCTCTTATGAGTTCTGACTTAAGTCACAGCCTTCAACCAAACTGTATAATTTGTTTATAAAAGCGCCAATCAGGTCTCCAGGCTGTTGGACACATTGCCTTGCAATAATATCATCAGCTATCGGACTTCCTGAATAAAGTAGTGCATTCACTTCTTCACCTTCTGTCTCTTCATCTAATTCTGAAGCTATCACGTATCTTAAGAATCTTTTTTCACCAAAGTCCCCAATTTTGTTTGGTCTGGTCCTTGGATGAGCAAAATTGGTCAGGTAATGTTGATTTGTTGCCCATGGTGGCTTTTCAGTTCAGGTGAGCACAGCTTTAAATGCTGTACAGGTTTTAAAGATGATGCCGCAGTAACCGTTTTTCAGAGTCATCCTGCGTTTGTTGCATCATGGCAGGCTTCTGTAGCGATGGCAGTCCCAAACTCTTTGGGCTGAATTTTCTGGCTGACATGCGGGTGGTGGAACCCGCACGTCAGTACTTAAAATGTTGCGCACTGACATCGCGCGAGCGTCCCGTCATCACACAGCAACGCAAAGTTTAGGTCGGCAAGTGCTATGCAGCGCAACACGCACCCACCATTAATTAAAGGCCTTGCTAAGGCCATTAAGTCAGCAATTGTCGACGAATTTGAGGAGCCCGTGCGAACCAGGCAGGTAAGTGAGCGTTTAAATAACCTCATCCACTGGCGGGATGAGGTTTGATATTGGATTTTAAAAAGTTTAATTAAGTTTTTGTGTACTTTATTAACATGTCCCATCTCATGTGACATTTTCACATGAGGGGGACATGTTAATGATTTTTTTATTTTTCAACTTTCACCACCTTTCAGTGCGCTCTTTTGCGTGCACGCGAAAGACTGCACTCTCGCAGTTGGGGAATTCCCCCCGCCTGCACAGGAAGCACATAGCGCTTCCCATCGGGTGTCATGCTGGGCAGACCTTAATTGGCAAACCCACGTAAAATGGCAGCGGGGCCCATTTCGGCGGTGGCAATCTGCTGCCTGCCCATGGCCGAATCGGTCAGGCCCGCCTGCCCATCAAGGGCAAAATTCAACCCTTTGTCTTTAGTTTTGTGCAGCGATTTACTCAATGGACTATTCTGGGCCTTCTCTGCGATATCAGAAGATTTTTGTGTGTTTTGCATTGGATTCCCAGCTTTGGCGGGGGCTTTTGAATTTTCCGTTTCATTTTTTTCTCTTTACAATTAGCTCAGCTGTCACGTGGTATGGCGCCAATTTTGAACTTGGGCTGGCCACAGTGCTTTCGGAAATGGACTGCCCTGACTTTTTTATACAGCAAAGAAGCTTTTTAAACTGATCCTGGCTTAGAACTGAATTTTTTGCTCACCCCTGCTGGGTCCTTTGACTCTGCGCTCTGTGGGCATTCACAATGGACTGCAACAAGACTTTTTTGGGAGTCCTCAGCTGCACAGTGGAATTTATTCTCTGCTTTCTGCTCCAAATCTGCAATGGAGCTTCTTTTAGGCAATCTCCCTGTGTCTTCACTTCAGGTGATTTCGGTGAGGTCAGAATGTTGCTCCTTTTAATTTTTCAGGTTTTGAATTCAAGCTTCAGCTTCTCTGAGGTTCTATGTTTTCCCATTAGCTGCCACCATGTTGAATGTTGTATGTTTCAGTCAGTCTCACAAAGAGGTTCTGAATCTTGAATGGTCAAACAGTAAATGTTTATTGATAACACATAACTATGTACAAATATACAGGGTGTAGCCCAAGCTGAGCTTAACTCCATGCTTGCTTCAACACAAGTCTCTGTCCAGTCCACAACTGACTCTACCCTCAGGTCATGTGTCTCTTTACATTACAATATGGGCGGTACTTTGTCTCAGTCCCACCTTAACTCTTGCTATGCCAGATATCTTCACATAAGAAATAAGAACAGAAGTAGACCATTCAGCCCCTCGAGCCTGCTTCACCATTCCATATCATGGATGATCTTGCGTTTTGATTTCCACATTCCCATCCAACCCCCGATAACCTTTGATTCCCTTGCCTAACAAAAATCTATCTACCTCTGCCTTAAAAATATTCAATGACCCCACCTCCACCGCCTTCTGAGACAGAGAGTTCTAAAATTGCACAACCATCATAGAGAAAAAAAAACACTCAATCCAGATATCAATCTAGTCGCCTCTGAACCGCCTCCAATGAACAAAGAACAAAGAAAAGTACAACACAGGAACAGGTCCTTCAGCCCTCCAAGCCTGCGCCAATCATATTGACTGTCAAACTAAAACGTTTGCACTTTCAGGGTCCTTATCCCTCTATTCCCATCCTATTAATGTGTTTGTCAAGCTGCCTCTTAAACACCACTATTGTACCTGCATCCACCAACTCCTCTGGCAGAGAATTCCAGACACTCATTACCCTCTGCGTAAAAAACTTTCCCCGCACATCTCCTCTAAAGTTTTCTCCTCTCACCTTAAATCTATGTTCCCTAGTAATTGACTCTTCCATGCTGGGAAAAAGCTTCTATCAACTCTGTCCATGCCACTCATAATTTTGTAAACTTCTATCAAGTCTTCCCTCAATCTCTGTCACTCTAGTGAAAACAATCTGAGTTTCTCCAACCTCTCCTCATAGCTAATAACCTCCAGACCAGGTAGCATCCTGGTAAACCTCCTTTGCACCCTCTCCAATGCCTCCATATCCTTCTGGTAATGTGGCGACCAGAATTGCACCCAATATTCCAAGTGTTTCCTCACCAAGGTTCTATACAGCTACAGCATGACTTCCCAGCTTTTATACGCAATACCCCTGCCGATGAAGGCAAGCATACCATATGCCTTCCTGACTTCTTTATCCACCTGCGTTTCCACTTTGTGACCTGTGGAACCGTACACCCAGATCCCTCTGCCCATCGATGCACTTAAGGGTTCTGCCATTTACTGTATAATTCCTACCTGTTTTAGATATTCCAAAATGCATCACCTCACATTTGTCCGGATTAAACTCCATCTGCCATTTCTCCACCCAAGTCTCCAACCAATCTATATCCTGTTGGATCCTTTGACAATCCTCTTCACTATCTGCAACTCTTCCAACCTTAGTGTCATCTGCAAACTTACTAATTAGCCCAATTACACTTTCCTCCAAATCATTTACGTATACTACAAACAGCCAAGGTCCCAGCACTGATCCCTGCGGAACACTAGTCACAGCTCTCCATTCAGAAAAGCACCCTTCTGCTGCTACCCTCTGTCTTCTATGACCAATTCTGTATCCATCTTGCCAGCTCACCTCTGAACCCATGTGACTTTACCTTCTGTACCAGTCTGCAATGAGGGACCTTGTCAAAGGCCTTACTGAAAGCCATGTAGATAACATCCACTACCCTTCCATCATCGATTATCTTTGTCACTTCCTCAAAAAACTTGATCAAATTAGTGAGACACGACCTCCCCTTCACAAAACCACGCTGCCTCTCACTAATACGCCCATTGCTTCCAAATGGTAGTAAATCCTGTTACGAAGAATCTTCTCCAATAATTTCCTTACCACTGACGGAAGGCTCACGGGCCTGTAATTTCCTGGATCATCCCTACTACCCTTCTTAAACAATGGAACAACACTGGTCACTCTCCAGTCCTCTGGGACCTCACCCGTAGCCAGTGAGGATAGAAAGATTTCTGTCAATGCCCCAGCAATCTCCTCCCTTGCCTTCCTCAGTACTCTGGGGTAGATCCCTTCCAATGCATTCACATCCTTCCTTAAATAAGGAGACCAAAACTGCACACAGCATTCAAGGTGCAGTCTCACCAATGCCCTGTATAATTGAAGCATAACATCCTTATTTTTATGTTCAATCCCTCTCATAATGGATAGCATTCCATTAGCCTTCTTACTTACTTTCTATACCTGCATAATAACTTTTTGTGACTCATGTACTAGAACACCTAGATGCCTCAGCACCTCAGAATTATGCAGCCATTCTCCAATTAAGTAATACTCTGCTTTTTTGTTCTTCCTGCCAAAGTGAACAACTTCACATTTTCTCATGTTAAACTCCATTTGCCAGATCTGCACCCACTCATTCAACTTATCTATATCCATCTGCAACCTCTTCACAACATGCTTTCCTACCTACCTTTGTGTCATCTGCAAATTTAACTACCATGTCTTTGCTCCCTTCATCCAAGTTATTGATGTAAATCGTAAAAAGATCGATTTATGCATACTCCCTGCTTTCTGCCAGTTAGCCAATCTTCTTTCCATGCTAATATGTTACCCCCCATACCATGCACTTTTATTTTCCATAATAACCTTTGATCTGGCACTTTATCGAATGCCTTCTGGAAATTCAAGTACAGTATGTCTACAGGCTCCCCTTTATCCACCGCACATGTTACTCCTTCAAAAAACTCCAATAAATTCATTAAACACGGTTTTCCTTTCAAAAAACCATGCTGACCTTATCCAATTGCCTTGAGCTCTTCTAAGTGTCCAGCTATAACCTCCTTAATGATCAATTCTAACAACTTCCCCACGACAAAAGTCAAGCTAACTGGCCTATAGTTTCCTGTTTTCTGCCTTCCTCCCTTCTTGAATAGAAGGGTTATATTTGCTGCTTTCCAGTCTGATGGAACCTTTCTAGAATCTAGTGAATTTTGAAAAATTAACAGCAGCGCATCAAAACCTCATTAGCCACCTCTTTTAAGACTCCAGCATATAGTCTATCGGGACCCGGAGACCTGCCAGTCCGCAGCTGCATCAATTTGCTCAGTACCATTTTCCTAGTGAGTTCAATTTCACCAAGGTCCTCTCTCCCTTACACCTCCTGATTTGCAGTTATTACTGGGACATTTTTTGTATCCTCTATAGTGAACACAAAAGCAAAATATTTGTTCATTCCTCTGCCATTTCCTTATTTGCTATTAACTCCCCACTGTTACTCTCTAGAGGGCCAACACTCACTTTACTTACTCTTTTCCTTTTTAAAAACCTGTAGAAACTCTTGCCATCCATTTTTACATTTCTAGCTAGCTTCCTCTCATGCTCTAATTTCTTTCTCCTGGTTAGCCTTTTAGTCATTCTCAGCCATTCTTTATATTCTGACCAATCATTGCTCCTGCCACTCACCTTTGCAAGTTGTATGCTTTTTCCTTAAGTGTGATGCTTTCCTTAACTTCTTTAGTTAACCATGGGTGGTGGGTCCTCTCCTTGAATTTTTCTTTATAATAGGAATGTACTTATTTTGAATACACTGAAATATCCCCTTAAATGTCAGCCACTGCTTCTGGTAATGTTGGCAGAAATGTGAGGTTATGCACCTTGACAGGAAGAATAGAGGAGCGGAATATTATTTAAATGGAGAAAGACTGCAGAAAGCTACAGCACAGAGGGATTTGGGTGTCCTTGCGGATGATCACAAAAATCTGGCATACACTTTCAGCAGGTAATAGGGCACGCAAATGGAATGTTGGCCTTTATTTCAAAGGGAATTGAGTATAAAAATAGGGAAGTCTTGCTAAAACTATACAAGGCGCTAGATAGATCACACCAAGAATACTGTGAACAGTTTTGGTCCCCTTAAATGATATACTGGCATTGGAAGCAATCCAGCATAGATTCACTAGGTTGATCCTGGGTATGGAGGGATTTTCTTATGAGGAGAGGTTGAGTAGGTTAGGCCTGTACTCATTAGAGTTTAAAAGAATGACAGGCGGCCTTATTAAAGTATATAGGGTAGAATCTTCTGCTTGTCGAATGGGCCGGTCAGAAGTGGGCTCGGCGCTACCTGTGCAGGCAGGAGGGAGAGTCGGGGCCTGCGCATGCACGCGAAAGAGCTCAGAGGTGACTCAGGGAGATTAAGGTTAAATGGAGAATTTTTAATTAAGAAAGTTAAAGATCATTTACACATGTCCCCCGATGTGACAGGGTGTCATATGAGTTGGGACATGTTTATGAAGTGAGCAAACTTTATTTATTAATTTAATAAAACCTTCATAAAATCTCATCCTGCCCGTGAATGAGGTTTTACGAAAAACACGAAGGCTGCTTGGGCTCCTCGCCTGCCCGCCAATCTTAAGGTTGTTCGGCAGCGTTGAGAATTAGTTTAATTGGTTTATTAATGGCCTTGACAGGCCTTTGACAGTTCGGCAGGTTCGCAGCCACCTCCGGCACATGCCTGCTGAACGAAAGGTCAAAATGACGCACGGTGATGTCGGGATGCACGCTCGACGTCACCGACGTCATTTTATACGTCGGCGTGCAAGACCCACCCCTGTACGCCAAAGTGAAAATTCTCCCCATAAGATTCTTAGGGGGCTTGATACGGTAGATGCTGAGAGATTGTTTCCCCTTGTAGGAGAGTCTAGGACCAGAGGGCATAATCTCAGAGTAAGGGGTGGCCCATGTAAGGCAGATGTGAGGAGGAATTTCGTCTCTCAGAGGGTAGTGAATCTATAGAATTCTTTACCGCAGAGAGCTGTAGAGGTTGGGTCGTTAAGTATATTCAAGGCTGAGATAGACAAATTTTTAATCAGTAAGGGAATCAAGGGTTATGGGGAAAAGGCAGGAAAGAAGTTGAGGATTATCAGATCAGCCATGATCTCATTGGATGATGGGACAAGCTCGATGGGCTGAATGGTCCACTTCTGCTCCTACATCTTATGGTCTTATAGTAGCAATAGCAAGCAGAAATCAGAAGTACACAGCACAGCACAATGAGCCAAGGATCAAACACAATGCAATGATGCATATTGCAGGACTGTATAGAACACAGAGGATGGAGGATTTCATTTCCTCCAAGAACACTGAAGGCATCAAATAAAGTTTTTTTTATTGCAATTCCTGTCCCATTCAGCTTTGTTCAGTACAGTTCAACATTATTGTGGACAGAACATATATGAATTATAAAGACAGAAGGTATAGAAAGGCCAAGATTATTGCTGAGATTCCAGAGCTAATAGTTGATAGCTTCAGAAAAGGGCATCAAAAAAATAAGTAAAGATTCTAGCAGGGTGGGTAGCAATTCCACTAACTTCAATACACTGTCTTCCATATCCTATGCACAGCAATATCCAAGGTGCCTGAAAATGCCAAATTAGGGCGTTGGTCTTGGTCAACCCTTATCCCTTCACTGATTTACTTAGGGAATTAAGTACTTTTTAAGGTGTTGTCAAATCAATGTTCAACAAGGACTGCATCTGTCAACTGGGATAGATGCAACGGATCCCTTGGTACTATTTAAATAAAGGTAGGGGAGGTCTCTTGTTTTAACCAACAATTATCCCCCAACAAATATAACTAAAACAAACGATTTGGTCAGTTATTTAACTGCTATTTGTGAGCCCTTGCTATCCATAAATTGGTTTTCATGTTTGCATACAAGTCAAAAGCAAGTACATTTTAAAAGTTCTTCATTGGCTATGAAGGGCTTTGAGACATCTGAAGAATATGAAATACACTGCATAAATGAAAGCTTTTCCTTTCTTTAAGCAAAAAGGCTGACTATCAGTTTCAGGTATCTCACACCACTATACTTGTCTGAGTAAGAATTTCGGGCTCGGCACAATGCTGAACTCTACTTCCGCCGTCTTCATCTCCGGGCTTACTTCTTTGGGCAGGAGTCCTCTCCCCGTTCAACGGATCCTTTTACCCATCTCCAATATTCTCCCGCCACCTGGACCTCTCCCTTTGGGTTCTTACCTTCTCTTGATCTTTTCATTGAGAACTGTCAGCGCGACATTAATCGTCTCAATTTCTCTTCCCCTCTCATCCATTCTAATCTGTCTCTCTCTGAACTTACTGCACTCCGTTCTCTCAGGTCCAACCCCAACATTGTCATCAAACCCGCTGACAAGGGTGGTGCTGTTGTTGTCTGGCGCACTGACCTCTACCTCGCAGAGGCTGAGCATCAACTTGCAGACACTTCCTCCTACCTCTCCCTGGACCATGACTCCACCACTGAACATCAAGCCATTGTTTCCAGGACTGTCACTGACCTCATCTCCTCTGGAGATCTTCCTCCCACAGCTTCCAACCTGATAGTCGCCCAACCTCGGACGGCCCGCTTCTACCTCCTACCCAAAATCCACAAAAAGAACTGTCCCAGTAGACCGATCGTGTCAGCTAGCTCCTGCCCCACGGAACTCATTTCTCGTTATCTTGGACTCCCTTCTCTCTCCCCTTGTCCAGTCCCTTCCCACCTACATCTGTGATTCCTCTGACACCTTACGTCACATCGACAATTTCCAGTTCCCTGGCCCCAACCGCTTCCTCTTCACCATGGACATGCAATCCCTCTACACCTCCATCCCCACCAGGATGGTCTGAGGGCCCTTAGCTTCTTCCTTGAACAGAGGCCCGAACAATCCCCATCCACCACTACTCCCCTCCGTCTGGCTGAACTTGTTCTCACACTGAACAATTTCTCCTTAAACTCCTCTCACTTCCTCCAAATAAAAGGTGTGGCTATGGGTACCCGCATGGGCCCCAGCTATGCCTGTCTCTTTATGGGGTATATGGAACATTCCTTGTTCCAGTCCTACTCTGGCCCCCTTCCACAACTTTTTCTCCGGTACATTGATGATTACTTCGGTGCCGCTTCATGCTCTCATCAGGACTTGGAAAAATTTATTAATTTTGCTTCCAATCTCCACCCCTCCATCATTTTCACATGGTCCATCTCTGACACTTCCCTTCCCTTCCTTGACCTCTCTGTCTCAATCTCTGATGATACACTGTCCACCAATATCCATTACAAGCCTATCGACTCCCACAGCTACCTCGACTACAGCTCCTCACACCCCACTTCCTGTAAGGACTCCATCTCATTCTCTCAGTTCCTTCACCTCCGTCGCATCTGTTCTGATGATGCTACCTTCAAAAACAGTTCCTCTGACATGTCCTTCTTCCTTAACCGAGGTTTTCCACCCACGGTCGTTGACAGGGCCTTCAACCGTGTCCGGCCCATCTCGCGCGCATCCGCCCTCAAGCCTTCTCCTCCCTCCCAAAAACATGATAGGGTCCCCCTTGTCCTCACTTATCACCCCACCAGCCTCCGCATTCAAAGGATCATCCTCCGCCATTTCTGCCAACTCCAGCACGATGGCACCACCAAACACATCTTCCCTTCACACCCCACCCCCCGGCGGCATTCCGTAGGGATCATTCCCTCCGGGACACCCTGGTCCACTCCTCCATCACCCCCTACTCCTCAACCCCCACCTATGGCACCTCCCCATGCCCACGCAAAAGATGCAACACCTGCCCCTTCACTTCCTCTCTCCTCACCGTCCAAGTGCCCAAACACTCCTTTCAAGTGAAGCAGCATTTCACTTGCATTTCCCCCAACTTAGTCTACTGCATTCGTTGCTCCCAATGTGGTCTCCTCTACATTGGAGAGACCAAACATAAACTGGGTGACCGCTGTGCAGAACACCTGCGGTCTATCCGCAAGAATGACCCAAACTTCCCTGTCGCTTGCCATTTTAACACTCCAACCTGCTCTCTTGCCCACATGTCTGTCCTTGGCTTGCTGAATTGTTCCAGTGAAGCTGAACGCAAACTGGAGGAACAGCACCTCATCTTCCGACTAGGCACTTTACAGCCTTCTGGACTGAATATTGAATTCAACAGCTTTAGATCTTGAATTCCCTCCTCCATCCCCACCCCCTTTCTGTTTCTTCCCCTTTCCTTTTGTTTTTTCCAATAATTTATATAGATTTTTCTTTTCCCACCTATCTCCATTATTTTTAAATCTTTTATGACCCCATCCCCACTAGAGCTGTACCTTGAGTGCCCTACCATCCATTCTTAATTAGCACATTCATTTAGATAATATCACCAACTTCAACACCTGTGTTCTTTTGTTCTTTTGTCTGTGACATCTTTTGATTATCTGCTGCTATCACTGCTTGCTTGTCCCTACAACCACACCATACCCCTGCACTTCTCTCCCCCCACCCAATCCCCCGCGCATCCCCCCACCAACCTTAAACCAGCTTATATTTCACCCCTCTCCTTGGATTCATCCAGTTCTGTTGAAGGGTTATGAGGACTCGAAACGTCAGCTCTTTTCTTCTCCACCAATGCTGCCAGACCTGCTGAGTTTTTCCAGGTAATTCTGTTTTTGTGTTGAGTAAGAATTGCCCAGCAATATATTGGCCATATGAGCAATTACATTACCTTGCAAAAGATGGGACCAAGATGCAGTTTTCTTGCACAGTTGCAAGCAAGTATCACACACACTTAACTTACCTTTACAACAATGGCAATCCAAGGCATTATCAACTGTCAGCTGCAATATGCATCATTGTATTGTGTTTGATTCTTGGTTGATTGTGCTGTGTACTTCTGGTGTCTGCTTGCTATATGCTACTGTTTCCTGCTATGTTGTGTAGTGCTGGCCCCTGTTCAGGTAACAAATGTCATTAAATTAAATTGTTAATCCAACTTTAGCTCCAAAGGTGATTCAAATGGGGCTTGAGGGATAGGAATGAGCTACTGACAATTCACACAGGCAGCTAAAATAATCTGTAACCATCTGAAAGGAATATTTTTGTACTGAAAAAAATTACCATCTGCAAATTTCAATGCAAGAAATTTCGGGAATAAGGCAGATGATCTAAGAACACAGAATGACACGTGGCTGAAAAAAATGGCAATGGCAGCTCGACATTTCTGGTTGTAAAATTTTCAGACGGGATAGAGGGATGAAAAAAGAAAGGTGGGGGTCACAATTTAATGGAAGAATCAATTATACCTGTGAACAGTGATAATATGAGCAAAGGATGATCAAATGAGCCTATATAGGTTAAACTGAAGAACAAAAAAAGGGCAATCACGTTACTGGGAGTGTGCTATAGAACCCTAAACAAAGAGAGGTAGAAAAGCAAATATATAGTCAAATCTCTGAAAAGTACAAAAATTAACAGGGCAATAATCAGGGGGGAATAACAACAACCCTCTTATTAACTGGAATAGAAGTAATGTAAGAGCAAAATTCTTATTTAGTTTTCTTTATTCTTTCATAGGATGTGGGCATTGCTGACAAGGCCAACATTTGTTGACCATCCCCAGTTGCCTTGAACAGAGTGGCTTGCTAGGCCATTTCAGAGGGCAGTTAAAAGTCAACCACATTGCTGTGGGTCTGAAGTCACATATAGCCCAGACCAGGTAAGGATGGCATTAGTGAACTAATAGAAGGCAGAGTTGGGATAAAGGGGGTATTTTCGGGATGGCAACCTGTAACTAGTGGAATGCCATAGGGATCAGTGCTGGGACCACAGTTATTTACAATGTATATTAATAACTTAGATGAGGGAAGATAATGTACTATAGCCAAGTTTGCAAATAACATAAAAATAGGTGGGAAGGCAATTGGTGAGGATGACACTAGGTGTCTACAGAGGGGTACACACAAGTTGAATGAGTGGACAAACACTTGGCAGATTAAATATAATGTGACAAAATGTTAGATTATGCAGGAAGAATAGAAGAGCTGAATATTATTTTAAAGGAGAAAGACTGCAGAAAGCTGCAGCACAGAGGGATTTGGGAGTCCTTGTGCATGAATCCCAAAAAGCTAACATACAAATTCAACAGATAATAGGGAAGGCAAATGGAATGTTGGCCTTTATTTCAAAGGGAATGGAGTATAAAAATAGGGAAGTCTTGCCTAAACTATACAAGGCACTAGTTAGACCACACCTAGAATACCGTGAACAATTTTGGTCCCCTTATCTAAGGAAAGATATACTGGGATTGGAGGCAGTCCAGAGAAGCTTCATTAGGTTGATCCCGGGTATTAAGGGATTTTCTTATGAGGAGAGGTTGAAAAGGTTGGACTTGTACTCATTGGAGTTTAGAAGAATGAGAGGCGACCTTATTGAAACATATAAGATTCTTAGGGGGCTTGACAGGGTAAATGCTGAGAGGCTGTTTCCTCTTGTGGGAGAGTCTGACACCAGAGGGCATAATCTCAGAATAAGGGGGCACCCATTTAAAACAGAGATGAGGAGGAATTTCTTCTCTCAGAGGGAACTCAATCTGTGGAATTCTTTACCGCAGAGTGCTAAAGGAATTAGTGAATGGCAGAGCAGACTTGATGGGCCAAATGGCCTACTTCTGCACCTACGTCTTATGATTTTATGGAACCAGATGGGTTTTTACCACAATGAATGATAGTTCTCATGGTCACCATTACTGAGACCAGCTTTATAATCAGTAATTGAATTTAAATTTCACCACCTGCATGATGGGATTTGAACCCATGTCCCCAGTGCATTAGCCTGGACCGCTGCACTACTAGTTAAGTGACATTACTGCTATGCCATGATCACCAAGAACATTTTTAGCTAGTACAACGTAAGCCAAAAAAAAGAGGTTGTGGGGGAGGGATTTTAGGGAATGAAGCTTGGCATTTAGAAGGGGTAACAGCTGGGGAGCAACTTGGTAGATGTGATCATTATTCACTTAGACTTAGGGTGGTCATGGAAAAGGACGAAGGTAGATCATGAATGAAAGTTCTCAACTGGGAAACGTTAATTTTACTAAGCTGATATGCCTACAATGGACTGGAAATAGCTATTTGAAGGCACATCAGTAGCAAATCAGTGGGAAGCTTATATCAAGGTGTCAATACTGCAGAAAAACTAGAAGAGTACAAGAAGTGTAGGGACAAGATTAAAAAGGAAATTAGGGAAGCAAAAAGAGGGCATGAAAAATATTGGCAAGTAAAATTCAGCAAAACACAAAGATTTTTTATAAATACATAAAAAACAAGGGCAAAAATTAAGGGAAGTGTAGGTCCCTTTAGGATCATAAGGGTAACCTGAGTGTGGAGACAGAGGACAATGGTATGGTTCTTAATTAATGGATTGCATCTGTTCTCACAGAAGATAGGGACAATACAGGCATTGCCATCAGGGAGGACCAGTAAGAAATATTAGATGAAATTAATTAGAGAGAGAGGAAGTATTAAGCAGTTTAACTTCTTTGAAAGTGGATAATTCCCAAGCTCAGATGAAATGTATCTGAGGCTGTTAAGGGAAGCAAGAGAAGAAATTTCAGAGGCCTTAAGAACCATTTTCCAATACTCTCTGGCTACAGGCTTGATGCCAGTGGATTGCAGGGCAACTAACTTCGTACCATTATTTAAAAAGGGAGAGATCAAGGGCAAGATCTTGTCCTTGTTAGGCAGGCTCGGCGGGGGCAGGCAGGGATGGCTGGGAAGCTGACCGCTGCCCGCGATCAGGCCAGAAGGTGATTTCACACTGGCAGGCCAATTAAAGCCTGCCCAGCATGAAAAGTGAGTGGCAGTGCTGTCTATGCGGGCAGCAGTGGGGGAGTGTGAGCAGGGGGAGTGCAAGCAGTGGGAGTGAGAGCAGGGTGAGCACGACCTTCACATATGTGCGTGAGTGCATGCTTCATAATCTCCCTGAAGCACAGAGCTGCCTCAGCAAGATAAAGAGTTATCAAAAAAGAATAAAGAAAATAAAAATGTAATGAAATATGTCCCCTCATGTGACTCCGTCACATGAGCGGGGACATGTTATTAACGAAGTTTTAAAATTTTATATTATTTTTATTTGCTTTAGGAAACCTCATCCCACCTGTGGATGAGGTTTCTTAAGAAGTACAAAGGCCGCTTGGCCTTTTCGCCTGCCAGCCAACCATAAAGTGCGCACCTGCTGAACGAAATATCACGTGACTGCGCATTGACGTCGGGACACTCGCCCTACGTCAACACACGTCATTTTACGCATGCCCTCCCACCGAGCTAAAAATTTTGCCCAAGTAACTACAGGTCAATCAGCCTAAACTCAGTGGTGGAAAAATTATTGGAAAAGATTTTGAGGAACAGTATCAGTTCAAAAGTCAAGGCTGAAGTATTTGAAACCATCTTCACCCAGGAGTGCTGAGTAGATCATCTATCTCAGCCTGCTCCTGGGGTCTCCAACATCACAAATGCCAATCTTCAGCCAATTTGATTCATTACACATGGTATCAAGAAACAGCTGAAGGCGCAAGATAACAGTCAAGGCTATGGGTCCTGACAACATACTGAAAATAGCACTGAAGGTGTGTGCTTCAGTACTCGTTGCACCCAGAGGCAAGCTGACCCAGTACAGCTACAACAATGGCATCTAGCTGGCAATGTGGAAAGTTGCCCAGGTATGACATGCCATAAGAAACAGGATAAATCCAATCTGGCCACTTACCACCCATCAACCTCCACTCGGTCATCAGCAAATTGATGGAAAGTATCATTGATGGTGCTATTAAGAGGCACTTACACAGCAGTACCTGCTCATTAGTACTCAGTTTGGATTCTGTCAGGGCCACTGGGCTCCTGATCTGTTATTGCCTTGGTACAAACATGGACAAAAAAAAACTGAATTCAAGAAGATAGATAAGAATGATTGCCCTTGACATTAAGACAGCATCTGACTGAACATGGCATCAAGGAGCCCAGGTGAAAATGAAGTCAATGGGAATCAGAAGGAAAACTCTCCACTGGTTGGAGTCACATCTACCACAAAGGAAAATAGTTGTGGTTGTTGGAAGTCAATCGTCCCAGTCCCAGGACATCGCTGCAGAAGTTCCTCGGGGTCATGTCATTACCAAACCATCTTCAGCTGCTTCATCAATAACCTTCCCTCCATCATAAGGTCAGAACTGGGGATGTTTGCTGATTGTGCGATTTTCAGTACCACTCGCAACTCCTCAGATACTGAAGGAGTCCCATGTCCATATACATTAAAAACTGGACAACATTCAGGCTTGGGCTGGTAGGTGACAAGTCACATTCATGCCACAGAAGTGCTCCCCTTGAAATTCAATGTCATTACCATCGCTGAATCCCACACTATCAAAATTTTGGGGATTACCATTGACCAGAAACTGAACTGGATCAGCCATGTAAATACTGTAGCTACAAGAGTAGGCCGGAGGCTAGGAATTCTATAATTAACTTACTTCCTGCCTCCCCAGAGCCTGTCCATCATCTACAAGGCACAAATCAGGAGTGTGATGGAATACTCTCCACTTGCCTGGATGAGTGTGACTCCAACAACATTCAAGAAGCTCAACACTATCCAGGAAAAGCAATTTTCTTGATCGGCAACCCATCCACCAACTTAAACATTCACTCCCTCCACCACCGACGCACAGTGACAGCAGTGTGTACTATATACAAGATTCACTGAAACAACTCAATAAGGCTCCTTCAACATCACCTTCCAAGCCTGTGACTTCTACCACCTAGAATGACAAGGGCAGCAGATGCATGGGAACACCAACACCTGCAAGCTCCCCTCCAAGCCACACACCATCCTGAGTGGAACTATATAGCCCTTCCTTCACTGTCGGGGCAAAATTCTGGAACTCACTTCCTAACAGCACAGTGGCAGTACACACACCAGATGGAATGCAGTGGTTCAAAAGACAGTTCACCACCCGAAGGGCAACAAATGCTGGCCTGATGAAAGAATAAAAAAGGATAAAGCATCATTCAACAGCCACAGATTAATCAAAGACAGTCAGCACGGACTTGTTAAGGGAAGATTGTGTCTGACTTGCATGATTAAATTTTTGGAGGCAATCACAAAGAGGGTGAATGGGGAATATATGGATTTTAGCAAGGCTTTTGATAAGGTCCCATATAGCAGACTGCAATGCAAGTAAAAGCCCATGGAACCCATGGCAAGGTGGCAAGTTGGATCCAAAATTGGATCAGAGGCAGGAAGTAACAGGCAACGGTCAGTAACTGTTTTTGTGAATGGAAAGCTGTTTCTAATGGGGATCCACAGGGCTCAGTACTAGTTCCCTTAGCTTTTCTGTGACATAAATCAATGATTTGGACTTGAATGTAGAGGGCATGAATAAGAAGTTTGCAAATAATACAAAAGTTGGCCTTGTGATTGATGGTGAAGAAGAAAGCTGTAAACTGAAGGGAAATATCAATGGAGTAGTCAGGTAGACAGAATAATGGTAAATGGAGTTCAGTCTGGGGAAGTGTGATGTGATGCATTTGGGGAAGTATAACAAGACAAGGAAATACATAATAATGCTAGAATACTGAGATATATGGAGGAACAGAAGGACTTTGGGATGCGTGTCCATAGATCCCTGAAGGTGGATGGACAGATGGGAGAAGGTAGTCAAGAAAACATATGGGATCCTTGCCTTTATTAGCCGAGGTATGGAACATAAGAGCAGGGAGGTTATGCTGGAGCTGTATAAAATACCAGTAAGGCCACAGATGGAGTACTGCTTGCAGTTCTGATCACCACACTACAGGAAAGAAGTCACTGTACTAGGGAGGATACAGAGGAGATTTACGAGGATGTTGCCTTGTCCAGGGAATTTTATTTATGAGGAAAGATTAGATCAGCTAAGGTTTCTTTTCTTTGAAACAGAGGAGACTGAGGGGAGACCTAATTAAAGCATATAGCATTGAGGGGTCTTGATAGAGTAGGTAGAAAGACCTTATTCCACTTGGTTGAGGGGGAACAGATTTAAGGTAAGATATGGGAGGTTTAGAGAGGATTCAAGTGGACATGTTTTCACCCAGAGGGTGGTGAGGATCTGGCATTCACTGTCTGAAAGGATGGTAGAAGCAAAAACCCTCATAACATTTAAAAAGTACTTGCATTTCCACTGGAACTGCCATAGCCTACAATGCAACAAACCAAGAGCTGGGAAGTGGGACTGCTTTTTGTCAGCCAGCATGAACACAATGGACCTAATTGCTTTTAAATTTCTATGATTAACTGAGCTGGATTTACCTCCAATTGCCAGATCAGCATCCAGCCCATTCATGTAACTCTGCTAATGACCACTGGCCTTTCATCCTGGATACCTAACTATGTTTATAGGGCAGTTTAGGAATAGTAATACCACACCTTCTTAGGTTATTGCCACCAAAAAGGAGAGAGCAGATTGCCATTAGTTAAGAGAGGATCAATATTTTTGGAGCAATATTCATGAGAAAGCAGATATCCAAACTGACTGTAGGGGAGTGTGGTGACAGCAGGATTCTCTAATATATCCATGAATGTTTCACTTGATAAGATAGCAAGGGCAGACTTGGCAATTTAGGCGGTATGAATGGAGATTTTCGAAGCAGTCAGGGTAAGCTCTGCCACCCAAGTACAGGAAGAATTTTAATAACTTAACTCAGGTAATCCAAACGCACATCTGTAGGAATAAGTGAGATTTTCATCACCTCCTTAATTCCTGCGACCTTTTTAAAAAATGTATTTGTTGATGGGAGTGGGCATCACTGGCTAGGTCAGCATTAATTGCCCTTGAGAAGGTGTTGGTGAGGTGCATTCAGACTTTGTAGTGGTTTGATACAACTGAGTGGCTTGCTAGGCAATTTCAGAGGGTAGTTTAGAGGATAACAACCTCAGAGGATGTCAACCACATTGCTGTAGGTCTGGAGTTGCATGTGGACCAAACCTATAATTTGCATTTAAACTCCACCAGCTTCCATGGTGGGATTTGAAGCAGTGTCCCCACAGCATTAGCCTGGGCCTCTGAATTACCAGCCCCTATGCCACTATGGCCACCCCACCCCCTCTCTTTGTGCAACATCACCTTGGGTATCAGCAAAAATCACAAGAGAACCACTGGAAACAGCAAAGCACAATCTTAACTTACAATTAATCTGGGAACTCACATAGCCTGCCACAAGGAATTCTACCAGTCTTGAAGCAGAGTTAATTTAAAGGAACACTTATCGTAGAATGCCTTTGAAAATGTGGAAAATTTGGATTAATTTTAAAGTGCTAGCCAGGACCAGCAGCTAGGGTACCAAAGCATACACAGATAATCACAGCCTTACATGAAAGCTAAAAATTTGTACAAAGGGCTCAGCTGTAAATTTGCGATTAGGAAATGGGAGACACACACGGGCGGTGACACGGGATGACTCGACAAGAAATGGGGACGGCCATTTCACACCATCTGATAGCCTCGAGCCACATCCAGTCAGCCCCTGTAAAACTTCTGTTTAGAACAAACATACATTCTTTGCTGTCTCCAAAAGGACAATACCCAGTCTCTGCACTACAATTACTGTACAAGTACAGAATTATCAGCCCACCAGCGGGTCATTGTATTGTGGCCTTTGTCTAACGAATACCATTAAGTTGTAACTGACAGTAAAAAATATATAAACTGTGCTCATTTGAACCTCAGTGGATAAGCGTCTGGATAGCCCAGTGTTTGCTCCCCGCATGCGTAATTAAGGAACCACTTGAATATTGCATCTGGACTCTGAGTGTTGAAATTTGGTACCAGAATATTCCTCAGACCTTTCATCTTTGACCAAAAATAAATGCATTAGCAATCAAATTCTTTTAACACTGTGTTCTCTCCCTGAAAAGGGAAGCATCATGCGTAACGAGTGGCAGAGAACTACAACTGGAGGAGCAACTTTACTAAAAATCCTGTGTTTGCATAGAGGGAAAGCTTGCAGAAAATAAGTAGAGAGAGAAAAAAGTCTGTGGAATACAGTGAAGTAACAAAAGGTTGGTGTAAACTGCACTAGGTTTAGCATTTGCTGTATCAACTTAATGTGCTTTCTCAACATAGTGCATTGTCCTTGCATTCAGCTATTTGTCAAGGGGAAATGTCACTGTGTAACTGATAATTATTTGGAAGGTAAGAGACAGAGTTGAGATAATGGATATGGACTCCGATTGCTGAGATCTGGCAAGAGGTATTCACCATAGACCTGTAATGGGACTTTGGCTTTTCACCATGCAGATCAATGACTTGGATGATAAAATGGAGAGCTGTATGTCCAATTTTACAGACATGGAGCTAAAAGGTACAGTAAGTTGTGTTGATAGGAACAGGAAGTTACAAAGGAACATAGACAGATTAGTTTATTGGACAAAGCTGTGACAAATGAAGTTTGATGTGGGAACATGTGAACTTTGGATACAAGAGTGATGACTCAGAATATTTTCTTAATGGCAAGAGACTTAGAACCCTTGGAAGAGAGGAATTTGAATGGCCAGGTCATTTGTTGTTTCTCAAATGCCAGCTAACACGACTGCAATGGACAGGTAAGCTTCAGCACAACTTTCACAGGATTTTCAAGACCTGGTTGGGAATTATTAGGACTGTAATGCAAGGCCTGATCATAGACATTGCTACTTTTCCATTGAGTGGCAATGAACCTGCATCCTTAAGGCTCTCTCCAATGCCTGCAAAAATATGCTTTCGCATAGGCCTAGCACCCCTTGACACTGCATAAGAAAGGCAGCTTAAAGCTGTTTCACTGAGTCAAGAGTCAACACAGGCTTCTAATGCTACAGGGCAATATTCTTAGTTACCCACCGCTCAGCCTCAACTTACAAAAGAGAACACTTTGAAGTAGTAGTAGACTAGAAACTACTGAAAGTAAGTTAGCCAACACAAATGGCAGATATGCTGGTAAACCTTCATCGATGTTTTTATTACCTCTTGGCCTCCAATTCCAATGCACTCCTGGTGAACTTGAGTTCATCCAAAACTCAGCTGCCCATACCCTATCCCGTACAGAATCCAACTCACTAATCACTCCTGGGCTTTCTTACTTACAGTGGCACTCAGGTCCATCAATGCTTTGATTTTAAAATGCTCATCATCATGGTTAAGTCCCTCTACGGCAATACCCCTTCACCTCACTGCAACCTCCTACAGCATTACTTTGCATTTTTTCAACTCTGGCCTCTTACACAATCCCCAGCCCCTTCACCCCAGCAATTAATGATATGACAATAAGGGTAGAAAGCAGGACGAGCAAGTGACAGATAGCCCTCGCGGGGGTGGGGGGAAGGGATCGAAATACGCTAAAAGGTAGAGATAAAACAATGGATGGAAATACATCTAAAAATAATGGAAATAGGTGGGAAGAGAAAAAAGTATATAAAAAAATATAAAAAATTATGAATTATTGAAAAAAGGAGGATCGGAAAGGGGGTGGGGATGGAGGAGAGAGTTCATGATCTAAAGTTGTTGAACTCAATATTAAGTCCAGAAGGCTGTAAAGTGCCTAGTCGGAAGATGAGGTGCTGTTCCTCCAGTTTGCATTCAGCTTCACTGGAACATTGCAGCAGGCCAAGGACGGACATGTGGGCATGAAAGCAGGGTGTTGTGTTGAAATGGCAAGCGACAGGGAGGTCTGGATCATGTCATGCTTGCGGACAGACTGAAGGTGTTCCACAAAGCGATCACCCAGTCTGCGTTTGGTCTCTCCAATGTACAGGAGACCGCATTGGGAGCAGCGAATGCAGTAGACTAAATTGAGGGAAGTGCAAGTGAAATGCTGCTTCACTTGAAAGGAGTGTTTGGGCCCTTGGACGGTGAGGAGGGAGGAAGTAAAGGGGAAAGTGTTGCACCTTCTGCTGTTGCATGGGAAGGTGCCGTGGGAGGGGGTTGAAGTGCAGGGGGTAATAGAGGAGTGGACCAGGGTGTCCCAGAGAGAACGATCCCTGCAGAATGCCACCGGGGGGAGTGAAGGGAAGATGTGTTTGGTGGTGGCATCAAGCTGGAGTTGGCGGAAATGGCGGAGGATGATCTGGGACACCCTGGTCAGACCTGCTGAGTTTTTCCAGGTTTTTTTGTTTTTGTTTCAGATTTCCAGCATCCGCAGTATTTTGCTTTTATCTTTATATTTCTGCTCATGTCTGATTCAATATTAAACTCAAATGTTTCTATCTACTCCCTCTCATCACTCCTCTATGAAGTCTAGGAATTTTACTACCTATGAAATGCAACACATTATGTTAATGCATGTACTTTATGTATTTGAAACATGAATACCCTTACCAAGGTAGAAAAGCCACAAAAAACTTATTTTGTTTACATAAATAATGTGATTGTCGAGTACAATTTTATGCATGTGTGAAGATTAATTTGGTGCATAAAACTGAGCAATAGAAATATTTTACAACCTTGATAAACTTATAGATCACAATTATTAAAGGATAATTAGAGAGAGGAAAGAAAGCATATCCAACTAAACCTCAGTTTTGGATATGATAATACAACTAAATTTCCTATCATGAACACATTATATACTATTTTGTAATCATTGGAGAAGTGTTTCAAAAAGGACATCTACCCAGAAAACACATAAGGGAAATGCTGGACAGGCTTACAATCGCTAAATGTACAAGGCTGAATGTTCCGGCGACCATTGAGACCGTCTGCAGGTGCCGCCCCCGATGGTATCAGAGTCCCACTCACTGTACGTTCTTCCTGGAGACGGCCAATTAATGCCCAGGAACTTCGTTCAATTAGAGATTTAAAGGAGGCATCGATGCCCCATCACACCCATTCCCCAAAACTGTCACCCATGAATTGCTGGGCTGTGCACAGAGCGGGGATCACTTTGTCGGCGGGAAAATCCCTACTCCATAAGAAAATAGCCCTTTAAATGCCGTAACTGGTTGCCCATTTCGTTGGAGCGTGCTGCTGATTTTCTTCGCCTTCCGCCTCTGACAGGCTCCCCATAATGCCAGGGAGCATCCCAAGGTGGTTATGCTGTATTTTTCTGGCCCAGACACCTCCAACCTCCTCCCTGCAGAGCCTGGAAAATTCAGCCCATAGGCTGCGAAATTGGGCTCTGCAGCACATGTAGTTTCGTTGCTATACATGTCATTTTGGCATCAAAGTGGAATCGGAGCTGTGTGCACACATTTCTGGTGTGCCAAATGCAATCTTGATGGGGGTATTAACGCATGCATTTTTTCAGTCAGCATGTCACAGAATCACAAATTGTTACAATGCAAAAGGAGGCCACTTGGCCCATCGTGTCTGCACCAACTGTCCTAATGAGGATCATGACTCAGTGGCATTCTCCTGCCTTTTTCTGTAACCCGGCACATTGTTTCTGTAACACTTGATTTAAAGCTACCACTGCCATTTTCAACCTCACAGTCTCTTAAACACAAACAAATTAGCGTGTAATAAAAACAAAAAACTGCGGATGCTGGAAATCCAAAACAAAAACAGAATTACCTGGAAAAACTCAGCAGGTCTGGCAGCATCGGCGGAGAAGAAAAGAGTTGACGTTTTGAGTCCTCATGACCCTTCCACAGAACTGAGTGAATATAAGGAGAGCAAGAACATCCCTGAAATGATGACGTACTGGACAGGTTTCTACTTGAAACAGATAATTTTATTACAGAGATCTTTTCAGAAGTTACATGCTTGAATCAGGTCCACGACTAGAAAGCCATGGCCCCTGGATTACCTGCGCTTCGGGCTCATTCGTCAGAGTCTACATGACCCCTGATAGGCAGTAGGAAAAGGCTATACCGCCGATCACTACATTTCCTCTCTCTTTAGTTTTTCTACATTTCTGATTTACAAAGAACATTTTAATCCACAACATATACATATGTACAGGTCAAGTGATTAAAGATTAAGTCTCTGAGGTGCTGTCATTCAGTTAGAGCAGCATAGCTCTACCACTTGAGGTTCTCCCACTGGATTGATCAGGAACAGCAGCATCAGGTGCATCATTAGAAAGTGGCAGTTCAGGATTATGCAACTCTACAGAGACATTAGGTATGCCTATTGTAGGTCGATCTGTCGGGGATTAATGGTTCAATGTTAATCATAGGCAGAATAACCAGTTGTTGGAATGTCTCTCTACTCTTAAGATGATCCACATGTTGACAATTTGGTCTTCCACTTCCACTTGGAAAGACATTACTTTATTACGTGACCTATTTTTATGCCAGTAATGGCATTCTGCCTCCTTGAACTTGCAGGTGTTCTGTACTTGGTTACCCCAACATCTATAACAGATTAATTCCAGAGTTGCTGCTGAATGCTTCCACTAGGCGTTTTTGTTTTTCTAGCAGCAGAGATTGTCTCTCGCTTCGCTGCTGTGTCTCTGGTTTTCATGCCACTTGGAGAATGGCACTATGTTGCACATTCTGTAAAGCTGTGAGTCTCTCACAGCACTGCACATTGCTAGCTCTATTTCCATGACGCGCTTCAAGTCAATGTTGACTTCTGCAATAAATGGCATGAATGGCATTGTTGTGAACTCCACCAACTAATCGATCCCACAACATATCATTGATTGTGTCTCTGAAGTCACAGTGCTCAGTCAACTGCTTCAACTGTGCTATACAGATGACAATGGACTCTCCCGGGGCCCTTATTCTGGAGTTAAACTCAACTTCTGCATTATTATGGATGGTTTCAGCTGAAAATGCATCTTCATGAGGTCTAGTAATTCATTAAAGCTTTAGAACTGGGTATATTTTGTGCCATCAGACTGCGGATGAGATTGAATGTCTTGCTACCACATACACTCAAAAGGATTGCTTTCTGCTTTTCCTCCATGGTAATTTTGTTCCCCATGAAATAAAAACCAAGGCGCTCTGCATACCGCTCCAGTTTTCCATTGACACGTCATAAGGATCAATTCTGCATGACTTTTCTTATTAAAAACTGATGTATTCATATTCAGAAGGCGAGGTTCAGCATCAGAGCTATTTTACCCACACTGCCAATTATAAAGATTTGACATACTGGACAGGTTTCTACTCAAAACAGATAACTTTATAACTGAGAGCTTTATAACTCAGAAGCTACATGCTTGAACCAGGTCCTCAACTAGAAAGCCACACCCGCCAGATTATCCGCGCTTAGGGTTCATTCGTTGGAGTCTACAAGAATAATCACGTGACCATTGATAGACCCCTGTAGGAAAAGGCTATACCTTCAATCACTACAATCCCCAACAATCCTACTTAAGGGAATCATCAATAACTTGCAGATTAGTTGCTAATTAATTTCTATTAGCTCTGTTTGAGCTTGGAAAAGTGTTTGATGTTTTGCAGTTGCAGTTTAGAATCACAGAATAGCTATAGTACAGAAGGAGGCCATTCAACCGGTTGTGTCCATGCCACTTCTCTGTAAGAGCAACTCAGCTAGTCCCACTCCTGTCTTTTCCCCATAGCCCTGCAAGTTTTTTCTCTTCTGATAATTATCAAATTTTCTTTTGAAAGTCATGATTGAATCTGCCTCCACCACACTCTCAGGCAGTGTATTCCAAATCCTAACCACTTGCTGCGTAGAAAGGCTTTTCCTCATGTCAGTTCCCCTTACGTTACAGCATCAGATTGAAATGGAGAAGGGGCAGCAAGTAGAGGAAAGAAGAGAAGGGGAGAGGACCTTGCAGCACCTTGAATCTTCAGGGAACTCAAACTAACCCAGAAGAAAGTGTGGGCATAGTATGGGCTGTACAAAGAAGGTGCTCAGAGAAATCTTCCACTTCTTTCAACCTGAACCTCAGAGCAGGGTAAATGTGTCACTGTCAGTGGGTATGAAAGCGACTGTAGCCCGAAATTTTATTGTGTCAATATCTTCAATGCTGGAGCAGGCGTCATGAGTAATATCTCACACAGACGTGTTTTATGCCAGGAAAGAACATAAGTAGGAGGAACAGAATTAGGTTATTTGATCTGTTGAGCTTGCCCTTGCCTTTCAACAACATCATAGCTAATCTCCTATCTCAACGGCTTCCCACACTATCCCCATATCTCTCAATTTCCTCAGTACCTAAAAACCTATTAATGGCTATCTTCAATATACTCAAAGGCTGAGCATTCACAGTTCTCTGGAATAGAGCATTCCAAAGATTCACAGCCCTTTGAGTGAAGAAATTTTTCTTCATCTCAGTCCTAAATGGCTGACCCCTTATTCTGAGACTGTGACCCCATATTCTAGATTCCCCAGCCAGGGGAAACATTTTCTCAGTATCTATCCTGCCAAGCCCTTCAGAGTTCTATGTTTTAATGAGATGAGGAGAATTATTTTCTCTCAGAGGGTTGTGCAACTTTGGAACTCACTGCCTCAGAAGGCAGTGAAAGTAGGATCACTGAATATTCTTAAGGCAGAGTTAGACAGATTCTTGTTAGGCAAAGGATCAAAGGTTATCAGAGATAGGTGGGAATGTAGAACTTGAAACACAAACAGGTCAGCCATGATTTTATTGAATGGTGGAGCAGGCTCAATGAGCCGAATGGCTTACTTCTGCTCCTACTTCGTACGTTCATACATTCTTCTATCCATTAAACAATCCTCATGCTAATAGATTGCCCCAATCCCATGAATCCTAATTTTGTGTAATAATCTCTTGTATGGCACATTCTCGAATGCTTATTTTCAAAATCCAAATATACTTGCTACATCCTCAAAAAACCTGAACAGACCTGTCAAACATGATTTCTCTTTCATAAATTCATGTTGACTCTGTTTAATCACATTTTCTAAGTGTGCTGTTACTAGTCCCTAATAATAGATTCTAGCATTTTGCTTACTGTTAATGTTAGGCTAAGTGACCTATTGTTCCCCTTTTCTCTCATCCTCGCTTAAATAGTGGGGCTATGTTTATTACCTTCCAATCCTTGGGAATTGTTCTAGAAACTAAGGAATTCTGAAAGATCAAAACCAAAGTACCTACTACCTCTGCAGGTGCCTCCTTTAAAATCCCAGGATGCATGCCATCAGGTCAGGGAATTTGTCACCACTTTGGTCCAATAATTTCTCCAGTACTATTTCTTTACTTATCCTGATTTCTTTAAATTTCTCATTCTTGTTAGCTCTTGGTTTCCTATTATATCCAGATGTGGAAGACTTGCCCCAATTTCCAACAGATCGATTTTTGCTGGGGGAAGAGATGGGATATGATTCATACAGCAGGGAAACCCAAATTCAGTGGAGCCATTTGAACATATTGCTGAGTTCAAAGACACCCAATCTTGGCTGTTGCAAGGACCATAACCCACAGTGTGGGAGCCATAAGTTAATGGAGTAGATGTAAATGCGCTTGAAGGGTAGATAAGCTCTATTTAAGTGTCAGTTTTATTTCATCTTCACATGGCTTCTAAGATCTACCCTTAGTGGCAACTGGGGGAGAGGCTATGGAGGTGGTATGGGGGGCTAGGTGGTTTCATGAGTTGGCATGGAGATGGCATGGGGGTATGAGGGGGATTAGGGGTGGGTGTGGGGCATGAATTGGCATGGGGATTAAGAATGGCCATTAGGGTTAGGTGGGGGGGGGGGGCATAAGGAGGTGGGAGGTGTAAGGCCTAGAGGGCCTAATAGTATCTAAAGCAACTGTCAAAGGAAACCAAGGCAGCCTTCTAATCAGCCCATCTCGGCGCTCACCCACCCTTGTAAACACCTAGGATCTGCTTCCAGGATTGGTGAACCAGACAAGATCCTGTTCCTGTCCCTGTCCCAAATCCATGAAGTGAATGTTAGGTCTAAAAGGGCCCTTTAAACTGAGGTAGGTCTGCCAAGTCGAGAAATTTCCTGGCTTGAGCTACCCGCCTTGGTAGCAAAAATCCAGCCAAAAGTATTTGTTAATGTGTTAACCATTTCCTTATTCCCCATTTTAACCCCACTGTCCCTGCCTGTAATGGACGCACACTTGCTTTCACTAATCTCTTCCCATTTACGTATCTATAGAAACATTTACAATCTGTTTTTATGCCTCTTACTAGGTTACTCTTGTATTTTCTTTCGTTGTCAATTTCTTGGTTCTCCTTTGCTGAATTCTAAAATCATTCCAATTTTCAGGCTTAATACTCTTATTGGCAAAATAATAAGCGTCTTCCTTTGAACTAATACTGTCTTTAAATCCTCTTGTTAGCCATGATTGGAGCACTTTTACAGTAAGGTTTTTGTGCCAAAAAGGAATATATATGTGTTGCTAAATATGTATCAATTACTGGAATGCTAGCTATTACTTGCCTACCATTAGCATTCAATAACTTTTGAAGTAGTTTTCTGATCTACCTTAGCCAATTCAACCTTCATATCTTCGTAATTTGCTTTGTTTAGTGACTGTTCATCTGCTCATTGTGGCAGAAAGTATTCACATGTTCATCCTCGCATACCAACGAGTTCACTGTATCTTCATATACACTGGGCAAACCAAATTTACAGTAATACTGTGGAGGATGATTCATGGAATGGCCAAAAAAGTATTCTAGATTATTATGTCCAGGAACCAATCCAGAAATAGGCTATTTCTATCTAGTATTGTGCAATGAGAAAGGGTTAATTAATTAGCTAGTTGTAAAGGGGCCTCTAGAGAAGAGTGACCATAATATAATAGAATTTTATATTGAACTTGAAAGTGAGCTCATTAGGTCCGGAACTAGTGTGTTAAATCCCTGACAACTGTATTAGTCTTGTTCCATGTGCCTTTAATTCCTGAATTATACTCTGTTGGACACTAAAACTACTGATGGGGGTCTGGGGGTGGCAGGGTGGGGGGGGGAGGGGTCTATAAACAATTCCCGTCCACGTTTTTTTTCCCTTCATTGTTTCCTAGTTTCACCCAAACTGATTCTACTTCTTCATTTTCTAAGATCCTTTCTCTACTCCCTTTATCACATCCTTTATCATCAGGGCTACCCTACTCCTTTTCCATTTTTCCTATCTCTTCAAAAAGTTTAGCACCCTGGAATATTTAGTTCCCACCTTGATCACTTTGCAACCACATGACTGTAATGGCTGTTAGACCAAAACTATTAATTTCTACCAATGCTATTAATTCATCTTATTTGTTGCAAATAATTTGAACATTCAGATGTAGAGCCTTTAGCTTTGATTTTTTTTCTAATTTTTCCTGATGTCACCTTTGTCAATAATGCCATATTGCCTTTGTTAACTCACAGTCCCTTCCTAACCCACTCTGCTTATCTTTATCCAAGTTGCTACTCTATTACAGAGCCCTGGCTTTTCTCTTGCTGCTTTTGAATTTACCCTTTTCTTAATCCTTTCCCAACGTTCCCCTCCACCTCCACTTTTATTGGCACTGAAGCAATTGTTCCGCTGCCTGCACTGCTCTGGACAAGCCCTTGTGCTATCATGTGCCCCAATTTCTGATGGTCTTTTGTATCCTCTACAGCCTGGCCATCAAGGGGACATAGCCCTCGGGAGAAAGAGGATGAAAAGGAGGTGCAGGAGAAAGGGAGAAGGCCACCAGGACAACCATTTCAGTCTATGACTGACCCATCCAACTACAGTTCCACTGAGCACCATACAAATCCCTATTTGTACGTACATCAATCACACAGGTTACTATCCATATATTATTGACAAAAACTATCCTCTTGATTTTAATGCTAAAAGAAAAGCCACCACAAAATAACGATTCCTAAACTAACATCATCTAACAAACCATTAGATATTTCATACAAAGTCAACTAAACACACCTGTGCATTCCCTTACTTCCTGTCTTGCAGATGCCTTTTCCTGGCCTAGTGCTCCTACACAGTGCTAATCTAGTGGTTGCTGCACGACTGGTGGAAGGCTGCTGACATTCAGTGGGGGAGAGTGCAGATGGCCATGCAAGATGGTCTTAAGCAGTTCTGGGCCATGAAAGGCCGATTTCAGACAGCAACGTCTTAACACAGGTGGTGGGAGTCTTTGCTGGCTGACTGTCATCCTGAGAGAGAACAACAGGTTTGTGCTTCACTAAGCCACTACCACTCAGCCAGGGTAATAACTTAGCAGCCCTGGTAATCTGAAACAAAAACAAAAAATGCTGGAAAAGCTCAGCAGGTCCAACATCATCTCTGGAGCGAAAACAGATAACGTTTCAAGTTCGTATGACTCTTCTTCAGAGCTAAAGAGAAGTAAAAATGCAATGAAATTTATACTCTTTAAGGGGGGTGGAGACGGAGCAGCTGAATAGAAGGCCAGCAATAGGTGGAGGCAAAGGAGAGGTGACAAAGATGTCATGAACAAAAGGACAAAGGGGGTGTTAATGGTAGTGGTAAGGGCTAAAGGAGGTGCTGAAAGCAGCATTAAGGTAAGAAAGCAGAATGTGATAATAGCAGGACATGGGTAAGTACTCTGAAAAGAACAACATGATCAAGTGACAGAAATCCCATGTGGAGGTAGGGTGGGAGGGAAAATAGATAAAAAATAGGATGAAAGTGGGAGTAAAACAATAAGTCAATCTAAATGAAAATAAGTAAAAATAAAAATAAGTGCATAAAAAATAAAAATAAAAATTTTAAAAATGATTATTGCAAAAAGGAATAAAAGAGGGCGAGGGTAGAGGAGAGAGTTCATGGTCTGAAGTTGTTGAACTCAATGTTAACTCCGGAAGGCTGTACAGTGCCTAATCAGAAGATGAGGTGCTGTTCCTCCAGTTTGCGTTGGGCTTCACTGGAACATTGCAGCAGGCCAAGGATGAACATGTGGGCATGAGAGCAGGATGATGTGTTGAAATGGCAAGCAACAGGAAGGTCTGGGTCATGCTTGCGGATAGACCGAAGGTGTTCTGCAAAGTGATCACCCAGTCTGCGTTTGGTCTCTCCAATGTAGAGACTGCATTGTAGTAGAATGTAGTTGACCAAATTGAAGGAGATGCAAGTGAAGCACTGCTTCAACTGAAAGGAGTATTTGGCCCTAGGACGGTGAAGAGGGAGGAGGTAAAGGGGCAGGTGTTGCACCTTCTGTGACTGCATGGGAAAGTGCCGTAGAAAGATGAGGTGTTGGGGGTGATGGAGGAGTGGAAAAGGGTTTTGCGGAGGGCACAGTCCCTACAGAATTATGCTAAGAGGGTGAGGAGAAGATGTGTTTGGTGGTGGCATCATGCTGGAGGTGGCGGAAATGGTGGAGGATGATCCTTTGAATGCAGAGCGTGGTGGGGTGAAAGTGAGGACAAGGTGTACCCTATCACGGTTCTGGGAGGGAGAGGAAAGTGTGAGGGCAGAGGTGTGGGAGGTGGGTCAGGCACAATGGGTGGGGAACCTCGGTTAAGGAAGAAGGAAGACATGTCAGAAGCACCATTTTGTAAAGTGGCATCATCAGAACTTCTGTGATTGCATGGGAAGGTGCTGTGGGAGGGGGATGAGGTGTTGGGGGTGATGGAGGAGTGAACCAGAGCGTCCCGGAGGGAATGGTCCCTACAGAATGCTGACATGGGGGAGTGGATGGGGGTGAGGGTGTGTTTGACAAAGTGTTTACCAAAACTCAATTTCACAGCTATATTTCCTTCCTCAGTAACTGTCTCCATCTCTGACTTATCCCACGTGGCTTACAACTGAAGTTCCATCCCTCACGTTTTGAATCCACCCAGGATTACAGGTATCTCCAGGTCATACCACAGCCCTTGGACTACTGTTCTTGCCACATCCTGAGATCCACATTCAGCACCATGCGCTGCCACAATCAACCTCTCCCTCCAGCAGTACTGACTCAACTCATCTCAAAGCTGTCCTTGTCCCCAGTTTCCTCTTATTCTTCATGTCAACCAACGCCTTCACAAAAAACTTTGTCTCTTCCTTTCAGGTGCGAAGGCACGCAAGCTCCAACTACTTATTGACACCAATGCCCATCCAGGACTCACCACCCACTTCCCAGCCCTCTGACCCCATCCCTTCTTCTAATCCCACCCCTTGCTATGTTGCCTCCAGACCCTATGACCTTCCCCTCTCTGATGCTGAACATTCAGTACTCAGAAAAATACTCAGTTTCATACCCTTAAACCCTCACCTCAATGAATTTCGTGCTCGGCATGATGCTGAACTCTTCTTCTGCCGCCTTTGTCTCCGTGCTCACTTCTTTGAGCAGGAGTCCTCCTTCCGTTCAATGGACCCTTTCATCCACCTCCAATATTCTCCCTCCATCTGGACCCCTCCCTCTGTCCTCTTACCTGCTCTTTTCATTGAGAACCGTTGGAGTGACATTGGCCATCTCAATTTCTCTGCTCCTCTCACACACTCTAACCTGTCTTCTTCTGAACTTGCTGCACTCCGTTCTCTTAGGTCCAACCCTGACTTTGTTGTCAAACCTGCCGACAAGGGTGGTGCTATTGTTGTCTAGCGTACTAACCTCTAACACGCAGAGGCTGAGCGCCAACTCTCAGACACTTCCTCCTACCTTCTCCTGGATCATGACCCCACTGCCGAACATCAAGTCATTGTTTCTAAGGCTGTCACTGACCACCTCTCCTCTGGAGATCTTCCCTCCACAGCTTCAAACCTCATAGTCTCCCAGCCCCAGACTGCCTGCTTCTACCATCTCCTCAAAATCCACAAACAGGACTGTTCCGGTAGACTGATTGTGTCAGCCTGTTCCTGCTACACAGGATTCATTTCTTCCTATCTTGACTCCATTCTCTCTCCCCTTGTCCAGTCTCTTCCTACCTATATCCGCGATTCCTCTGAGGCCCTACGTCATATCAACAATTTCCAGTTCCCTGACCCTATCTTCACCATGGACGTCCAATTCCTCTGCATCTCCATTTCCCCACCAGGGTGGTCTGAGGGCTCTCAGCTTCTTCCTTGAACAGTGGTCCGACCAATCCCCATCTATCACCACTCTCCTCTGCCTGGCTGAATTTGTTCTCTCACTGAACAATTTCTCCTTAAACTTGTCTCACTTGCTCCAAATAAAAGGTGTGGCTATGGGTACCCGCATGGGCCCCAGTTATGCCTGTCTCTTTATAGGGTATGTGGAACATTCCTTGTTCCAGTCCTACTCAGGCCCCCACTTACTACTCTTTATTCGGTATGCTGATGACTGTTTGGGTGCCGCTTCATGCTCTCGTCTGGACCTGGAAAAATGTTATCAATTTTGCTTCCAATTTTCACCCCTCCATCAGCTTCACATGGTCCATCTCCGACACTTCCTTTCCCTTCCTTGACCTCTCTGTCTCAATTTCTGGTAATAGATTGTCCACCAATGTTCATTACAAGCCCACCGGCTCCCACAGCTACCTCAAGTATAGCTTCTCACACCCTGCTTCCTGTAAGGATTCCATCCCATTCTCTCAGTTCCTTCGCCTCCACCACATCTGTTCCGATGATGCCACTCTACGAAACAGCACTTCTGACATGTCTTTCTTAGCCAAGGTTTCCGACACCGTGTGGTTGACAGGGCCCTCAACTGTGTCTGGCCCATCTCTCACACCTCCGCCCTCACACATTCCTCTCCCTCCCAGAACCATGATAGGTCCTCCCTTGTCCTCACTTTTCACCACACCAGCCTCCGCATTCAAAGCATTATCCTCCACCATTTCCGCCAACTCCAGCATGATGCCACCACCAAACACATCTTCCCCTGACCCCCTGACAGCATTCTGTAGGGACTGTTCCCTCTGGGATACCCTAGTCCACTCCTCCGTCACCCCCAACACCTCATCCTCCTCCTCCTGCGGCACCTTCCCATGCAATCACAGAAGGTATAACACCTACCCCTTTACCTCTTCTCTCCTCACCATCCAAGGGCCCAAATACTCCTTTCAGGTGAAGCAGTGCTTCACTTGCACCTCCTTCAATTGGGTCTACTGCATTTGCTGTTCCCAATGCGGTCTCCTCTGCATTGGAGAGACCAAACACAGACTGGGTGACTGCTTTGCAGAACACCTTCAGTCAGTCCGCAAGCATGACCCAGAACTTTCTGTCACTCATCTTTTCAACACACCATCCTGTTCTCATGCCCACATGTCCGTCCTTGGCCTGCTGCAATGTTCCAGTGAAGCCCAACGCAAACTGGAGGAACAGCACCTCATCTTCTGATTAGGCACTTCACGGTCTTCCGGACTTAACATTGACTTAAACAACTTCAGACCATGAACTCTCCCCTCTATCCACACCCCTCTTTTATGCCTTTTTCAATATTCATTTTATTTTTAAAATTTTTATGTTTCATTTTTTATCCACTTATTTTTATTTTTATTTCGATTTGTTTATTCATTGTTTTATCCCCAGTTTTTACCCTATTTTCCATCTTTATCCCCCACCACCGGCCCCTCGACCTACCCTACCCCCACAAGGGCCATGTCATTTCTTCATGATTTTTTCAGAGTACTTACCCTTGTCCTGCTATTATCACATTCTGCTTTCTTACCATAATGCCACTATCAGCACCTCCTTTTACCCTTACCACTGCCATTAACATCCCCTTTGTCCTTTTGTTCATGATATCTTTGTCAACCTTTCCTTTGCCCCCACCTATCACTGGCCTTCGATCCAGCTACACGTACTCCACCCCCTTAATAGTATAAATTGCATCACATTTTTACTTATCTTTAGCTCTGAAGAAGAGTCATACGAGCTTGAAAGGTTAACTGTTTTCGCTCCAGAGATGCTGTTAGACCTGCTGAGTTTTTCCAGCATTTTCTGTTTTTGTTTCAGATTTCCAGCATCCACAGTATTTTGCTTTTATAATTGTCCTGGCAGTCTGTTGGGATGACCGACTGCCGGACCGCAGTGAGGTCTTGAAAGCCCCTTTGAGCACAGGTTTTTGCAGCCCTGGGGGCAGGAATCGGAGCCTACAGGGCTGAGATATTATGACCTCAGTTAGAGCTTCCATTGCAGTACTCAGACATTGGGTGGTTTCTACTTGTGCTGCAATGGAAGCTGAGACATTGGCCATAAGACAATGCATCATTATTGAATCTACAAGAGTTCGAATGAGATAAGCACCACTCTATTGCTGAAAGGATGGGCTCCCAACTCTGCCCACATCCCTGCGCTAAAACTGGAGCTGACTCCTCCATCCTCCTCGACAGTGACATCAAACTTTCTTGCAGGCCTGCCACACTAAACATTTCTTATCATGTTCATCAACCTTTTTCTGTACCCTGCCCTATTAAAATCTTTGTCTGTGTCCTCTGCAGCAGAACTCATGTATGACCTCATCTTCCAGGCTACTGGCTGCCTGCACTAACCATTCTTCCTGGCCTGGTTACAGCCTACTTGTGCCCAGTGACTCACCACGTGCAGAACCTACCTCTAAGTTTGCCTGTAAATATGACATCATGCCAATAGTTAAGTTGGTGGCTGGGAGTAACAAATTGAGTGATACTCTTTCTTCTTCATCAGTGTCCTGAGCCTTTTGCACTTCATGTTTCTGCATCAGTAATTGACCAGATGGCAGTTCTTGGGCATTTGAAAGGAGACAGGCACAAGGATAGGAAAAGGTGAGAGAAGTGGGTGGGGTGGGGTGGGGAAGAAAGTAAGAGGTGCATGCTTTCATTGTTTGCAACTTGTAAATCAGAAGAGATTGTGGGATAACAGAAAAGCAGGATATGAGAAGGTGGCTTAGCTATTGTTATGCCCTGTGAAGACATGTATTATTTGTGGTTTCAAACTTGGACTGCATTCTTATGTTAAGGAAGCTTCCAGAACTCTCTTCATTTTTAAAAAATGGATACTAACAAGGTGGGTAAATGGCTGCCAACGGTCAGGTGACTTAAGCAATTCAACACAGACTACCTCGAACTTCCGGAAAGTTCTTAATTGAATCACCCTGCTGGGGGGGGGGGGGGGGGGGGGGGTCTTCCCCCTTGAATGGACATACCTAGACATCACTCCTCCGTGGAATTCACACCTACCATTGGTCGTGGTGTACTGCAAACACAAACCCAATGGGCTTCAAGACTTCATATCTCCAAGTTTGGAATTTTAAAAAAGGAGAATGGCAGAAAACCAGTTATCTGCAAGCAGGTGTGAAGAGGTCATAATCTATTTCCTATTTTATAGCAATGATTTTTAACTTTAAACCATCCTCAATTGACAATAGCAGTTGATCATGTGACTGAAACTGGCTTCTGACACCAAAATCTTTTATTATCCAAAGAACCAGAGAGGAACAGGAACCTACAAAAAACTTCACTGCAGAATATCAGCTTCAGACCAAGGCAGAAACACCAAAACCTTTTTAAACTTGGAGGTTGCTGTATCTTAAAGGCCACCCAGCCTGATTTCTAAACTAAGTCCACCTATGAAGAAACCTGACCTCCTAGTAAGAAAATCAACCAATGACTACCTTCAGGACCTGCTGAAAATCCAAATCTTCGAGGGAATCCTGCAATAATCCTGATATACAAGTCTAGCTATTGAAACAGCCGAGACTACTCTTTTGGAGTGGAATGCTTCTTTACCTAGCCTGCAATGAGTGTTTTTCCTACAATGAGTAAAACACATGAACTATTCTTCTGTTTACAACTTGTAAAAGTGCACTATTCTCCGAGTGTATGAACGCACGAGTGACACAGAATTTTGATTTTTGGGTGAATGTGTGAATAAATAATGTTCTTTATATAAATGTTCAAAAGCTTGGTGCTGTTATACAAGTTAACTACATGTTCAGGGGGACTAAAAGATACACATACATCTTTTTCTAAAAATGTACTGATTATGGACAGTAAAGGAAAGGGCACAAAGTTTTCAGTTCTCTCCCTACCCTGTCCATAACATACTATCATCTCTTAAGGTTTCAGCCATAGCCAGTCCAATGATACGAGCACCATCTCTTCCATGAGGGCCAAGACCTGTAGCCCTGCTTGTTCCCTGCCAGTATGGTGCTGCTGCTTCTGGTTATGCACCACGTTAACCTGCAGGAATGTGTGCCAGTGAGCATGGTACAATGTGTTTGGGTGTTGAATAGCTGACAATGTGTGCAAGCTGTGAAATATGGTATGAGGTTTGCATCAATGCAATATGTGTGAGGGTGAGGTGCAGCTAAGAACGTGAGGTTTGAGTCGTGCTTGTTAGGGACTGCTATTAGGGGGTAGTAGTTAATTGAGCAGTATTTAAGGGTAGTGATTCCTTTTCAATGACATAGCATGTTAAGATGCATTCACTGACCTTGATTCGTGTGAAGCCACTGAACATTTTGTAGCACTGCATCCTGGTCCTTGGAGCAGGTTGGTGGCTATCTGCTCGCACTGCCTTCTCAGCATCTGTCTGAAGGGTCTTTGAGCCTCCTGCGGGTACAGACTTCTCTTCTCCTGTCCAGCTCCTCCGCCAAGGCCTCCAATGCTGCTCTGGAGAATTTTGCAGAACACTTTCTGGCCTTCTGCACCACTTCCACTCTTTCTACTCAGGGCCTTTTCTTGAACTAGTTCCACAAATGCCACGGCCAGAACGCACCTTGGCTTTAAGAGATGCAGACTAGCTTTAAGTAATGCAGGCTAGTTTCAAGTGGTGTTAGACTTACACAAACTTGGATCCCTGCTGAGGCATGTAGCTAGTTAGCAGCATGCTTAGCATTGGATTGCATGCCATTATTCTTTAAATCAGCAGGCAGCATGAGATATGTAAGTAATCCCTGTGCCTGTTTTCTGGCCTAGGTCTAACTTTTCTTCCATCATGATTAATCTTGTTGAAATTGATTTGATAAAAGGCAAACTAAAATAAAGTTAATGTGCACATTTAGTGCTCAAGCAACAAAATGGATGGCTGCAAGCTCAAATTCTTGCCTCCAAATATTCAAACCGCAACCCTCAGTAAGTGACTTACCCTGTTTTGGAACGGCACTCAAAGCTGATTGATAGAACTGTGTTCCATCTGCAGTGGATGTGAGACAAAGAGGATGGAAGACTAATTCCATCCCACAGGAATATGCTTACTGCCTAATATCAATAAAGTGAGAATTATCAGGGCCCAAGTTTTATCAGTCCTTTAATCTTGGCCATCTGAAGTATTATTAAGCTAGTCCATTCTCCTGGCATTGACATGTCAAACACTGACATTGTGGTCCTCAGGGTAGTTGAGATGTTCACAATCTAGATTTCTTGTTTTCCTTGCTGCAAGACCTAGCACCAAACAAATTCACCAATCATTCCAATCTGTAGAAACTACACGTAAGTATACTGGACAAAAAGCTTAATTTATTGGCAGAATAAAAGTGAATGATTCTCAATACACTTAGCAATAATACCTGGACTGTCATGGCTTGAGTCTGGTGCCTTCTGCTGAACCTGCAGTGAAGCAATAGTACATTGATCTGCTTAGCCATGTGGAACAAGACTTGAATATTTGACTCATTCATTGAATGATATGCATCGTCCAAATACAGTAGGAATATTGAATATCAAACAGTAGTTTGATCAATTCTATGGAAACCATATGCTGAGTATGTACATTAAAAGTCAGAACATTGTAGAAAGATGGCACCACTTGTAATTTCCTATGTTATTGCCATTTAGAGCTTCTAGATTGGCATCACTGAACTTGTTCATTTTCTTACAAATTTAAACATTTAAAGTTAATCATTTAAATTCCACCCCAACAAAATTGCAGCAGGCCAAGCCTGCAGAGACAGATGGGCAGGATCTTGCTGTAAGAAAAGAAAGAAAAGATTTGCATTTGTACAGCACCTTATCACATCTCAGAGATCTCCCAAGAATTAATTACTTTCAAATACCGTCAATGTTGTCTTGTGGATAAACATATAATTTGAATTATGCAAATTATTATGAAAAATAAATTCAATTCCATTACAAGTTACAAAATGTTTGAATTAAGGAATACATTTTACAATGTAAATCGCAAAGCTTCCAACACTTATATCAATTACCTAGGATATACAGCACAGAAACAGGCCATTCAGCCAAAACAATCAATGTGAACATTTATGCTCCACCTGATCTTCCCATCTTTCCTCATTTAAATATATCTCATTTAAATAACCCTCTATTCCTTTCTCCCTTATATGTTTCCTTTGCTTCTCCTTAAATGCATTTTATTATCTAGTTCAATCATTCCATGTGGTAGTGAGTTCCACACTCTCACTGGTGGCTTTTAGTTATGCTCCTTGCTACAAGAGGAAATATTCTCTCTGCATCCACTCTATCAATATCATTCTTAATTTTAAAGATCTTTATTAGAGTCATTCCTCACTTCCTTTTGTCAAGAGAAAAGAGACCCAGTCTGTCAATCCTTTTCTGATGTGCACAGCCATGTGTTTTTAAAAATCTTCTCTGCACCTTCTCCAGAGCGTCTATATAAGCTTTTTATAATATGGCGATCTGAATTGCACTACAGAAGTGTGGCCTAACCAAAGCTTGATACAAGTTCAGTATAATTTCCATATTTTTCAATTCTATTCCTCTAGAAATAAAACTAGTGATTGCTTTGCTTATGGCATTGCAAACCATTATGATTGGTGTATTTGTAGTCTGAGATTCCTTTGTTCCTCTATCCCACCTATACTTGCACCTTCCAAATAATAATGACCTCACATATTCTTCCTAGCAAAATTACTGCCTCACATATATCTGTGGCCCATTCTGTAAGTTTATTAATGTCCTCCCGTAATTTGTTGCAGTCTCCTCAGTATTTGCTGAATAAGGCAGCTATCATTTAGGCCTGAGATGAGGTGAAATTTATTCAGTCAAGGGGTTGTGAATCTTTGGAATTGTCTGCTGTGGAGGGTGTAGATGCTCCATCATTGAATATGTTTAAGGCTGGGATAGACAGATTGTAAGTCGTGGATATGCTGGAAGGTCAACTTAGTCTTGGCTCTCACCCTATTGAGGTTGAAAAGATTCCCGTCGAGACAAAACTCAATCATGACCTCCTGTGGAATCTGGTCACAAATGATCTCCATGGCCATGCTGAGGTAAATAATGAAGACAGTTGGTGCAACCACACAGCCTTGCATGACACCAGTCCAGAAACGAAAGGGCTTGGTTTCCAATACATTGCAAACTCCAGTATCCACACCAAAGCATCGCAACCATGATCTTACAAAATCAGTTCCGCTCTTCTGCACACTGCCTCCACGGGCCAAATAATCATTTTTCAAAGCAGATTTTTTTTTTCACAAGTTAAGGGTGGCACCCGATCTCAAGAAGAACAGGGAAAACATTTTAAGGACACTATGAAGACCTCATTGAAAAGGTGACAAATTGACATTGATGCATGGGAAGAACTTTCCACAAACTGTACCTTATCCAACAAGCTGCAACACTGTTGGCAACTGATTGCATAAACTCTGCTATGGAGAAGCAACAAAAGCAGAGGAAGAGAGAGCAGACCACAGCTCAAGAACATCCTTTCCTCAGGGCAACTCTTGTCCTCTGTGCCCAAAGACTTGTGGTTGCAGGATTGGCCTGCTCAGTCACCTGAGGACACAAAACATTTAGCCTGGCTGACATCATCCTTGTTTTGAGAGACAAATGAACAGTGCCAGATGTAACTGGCCAAGGAAAGGAGCAGCAGGAGTGTATGAGTCCCCTGAGTCTGGGTACTGTGCTGCAAAAGATTCAATGACATCATGAAGGCAGGGAAACTGAGTGATGTCCCACTTTCAGGTGCCAAGAAAGCCAGAGGAGGCCCCACATCGGTAGCTACTCTTGACTGCTGCGGAGGAGGAAACCATGGAAATCATAAGGGTAGCTGCAGAATGCATGAACTTTGGTGATGGAGAGATGGGGGTCTCCCAGATGCCTAGTGACAGAATTAGAAATCAGATTGCTGCATTGCATCTAACAATCACAAATGTGGATTTGGTTCCCCATGTCATTTCCAATTCGTGGACAGGATTTTACAGTTCCCCACCAGCTACTTGAAGGCGGGGACCCATAAAATGAAGCACATGGCCTGCCCACCACCTACCCACTTGCCCCTGACCTGTCTCCCATTTTACAGGAGACAGTGGAGGTGCCTGCCCTTGGGCCTATTGAGACTCTTAAGTGGCCAATTAATGGCTACTTAAATGCCTCATTCTTTCCTTGCCACTATTTTATCTGCAGCAGGGGAAGGCCCAAGCCAAATGGATAGCCCTGCTGCTTTGGCTGCACAGGCTGGCATTGGGCAAGTATAGCAGGGGAGCTCTTTTGGTGTCTCCTATGCCTATCAGAGGCAAACCCACTCCCCCAAAAAGTCATTACTGCCTTTAACCCTGCCTTTAATCTGGCTCCCTAAACCCTTCACTCCCCTCGCTGGGGCCTGCCAGCCAGGTCCTGCCGATACCTCAGAGTAACCTTCAATCCAGCCTCCATTAGCTCCTCGTCTTCAGGAATTGCCTGTAGTCCCAGCAGTAGTCACTGCTTGAACTTGGAGCTGCTGGGACTGCAGAGATGCTGGCCATCCCATTGGCTCGCAGCTCTCTAAGGTGGGACTTGCTTCCAGATGGGGGCAGAAGTCTTGTCCTTAGCTAATAAATGCCCTGCCAAATGTTAAATGGCTATGGGGCAGCCAATATTCGTGGAGATGCATTCTCTGCTGGCTCTTAAGGTGGTAGTGCGGGAAACCTTGCCATCCAAAAAATCCTGCCCCATGTATTTTATCTCCTACAAACCTATTAATCTTAACACAGGAGCTGGTACAGGAGGAGGTGAGAACTCCTTAGCTGAGGTTGCACGCTCTGAGCGGCCACCATAAAATGACTCAGACACACACATCATTGAACTCTAAAGGAAATATCTAGGTTATCACATACCAAGGCACACATCAGAAGTAAGCAGAAGCAGATGTTGCAGACAGGGACAGCAGTGAAGAGGCCTATGTAACGATGCGTACTTCCATGAGAAAGGCGGCTAGCTGGACTGAGCATCAGATATGTTAGGCAGACGAGTGCATGTCTTCCCTGAACAATGGCCTGCACACACAGTCTATTACTTCAAACAGGAAGAAAGCCTCACTTTGCCCATTCAGAGACTGACTGAGGTGCAACAAGCTGCTCTCCAGGGAAGTGGACAAGGGTCATGAGAAGGAAGGTGAAGAAAGAGCAGTCGATGTGGGGACTCTGCTCAAGGCACTCCCACTTCATTCAGAGCCCCACATTTTGCCTCTTTGCCCAATAACTGAGTCTGGCCCTGCTCAAGTGCAGGGGCAGTCTTTGAAGGGACCATCATTGTCCCCAAAGCCAGAAGATAGAGGCCTCTTAGCTGTCAGAGCAAGCCTGCCTCTTGTTCTGCCGAAGCCACAGGTGGAACACCATGTAGAAGTAATCAATATACAGGAAAAAAAGACCTTTTTAGTTACAGAAGGAGATTCACAAGGAAATGGTAAAAAGTAAATGAATCATGCACTTCCATTGTCAATTCCTCTCTATCATTGCATCCTGTGTTTAGCCTTCAGGAGACCAGAATGGAAGATGAGCAAAGAGTGTGAATGAGATGGAAGGATTTCTGACTGTGGGATAATTTGTGTTATGCTTTGGGGGCAATGGGTTCAGCACTGTTGTGCCATAAGGCTTTACACACCCAGGTTATCCGAACCATGCCTGGATGAGTCTGTCATAGGGTTCTTTGGCAATTGAGTGGCTACAGATTCCAAGGTTATATCAGGATCCTCCTCAACCTGTTCTCCTCCTCCTTTTGAGGGCTGAGGATACAGAGGGATCTTCACCTTTCTTCTCCTGCAGCTCCATTCTCTGATGTGCAATGTTGTGCAAGGCGAAATACACCTCTATACTGAAGGTTGACCCAGATTAGTCTAGGCACCTGAATTACATCTTCAGTAAGCCAATGATTTCCTCTATAAGTACCTTTGTGCTGACGTAGCTCTAGATTTACCTTTCTTCTGCATTAGTGGTAGGGCTCCTCATATGTGTCATCAGCTAGGGCCTTAGATGGTAGCTCTTGTCTCCAAGGAGCCACCTGCTGACGCTGCTTGGAAGTGCGAAGTCCTATGGTGGATGTGACTGACGCAGAATGAATGCATCATGGCACCTTCCAGGATATCCTGCACAGAAAAACATGAAAATCTTATGGTGTTCAAATAACAGCTGAACATCAATGCAGTGGAGACAAAGTCTAATGGTTGATCTGAGGGTGCCTTGATTGCCACATGTGTGCAATAACATTCTGCACCTGTGGGAATTCACCACTGCAGCAAAAGCAAGAGCCCTCGGGTTCTGATTATCCTGAATAATAACAAAGTGGATGCATGTAGTAGTCCTGGCAATGATGCCATTGGTTACCTGGGGTTGCACTTGTGTGGGCAGCTGACTATGAAATCCAGCGCCTGTCATTAGCAGATCCCTGGAAGGAGCCAAACACAAAGAATTGGAAGGCTACTGTGCCCACCTGATCCATTGGGAAGGATATCTTGTACCAGGAGACGGCAGGTGTCAGCAATGATCTGCCATGAAAGCCTCAGCTTCCTAAGGCACTGTTGCTTAGTCATGTTGAGAACTGATCCTCTGCTTGTATATACGGTGTTGCGTGCATTGTTTCCTTCATGCTGGAGATCCACATCTATTCCCCTTGTCCAGTGGATCAGCATGTGGCTGAGGAAAGGGAGCTAATGCTGCTGTTGTTCACATAGTTCCTAGGGTTGGTGTTGCTGTACCTCTTGTGCCTCATCAGAGATCAAAGGTAGAGGTCCATAAGCTGCTCACATGCTGATAGCAGGGAAGTTCAGATCAAGGTATATCTAAGATAGGTGAAATGACTTCCAAAAAGTTGGACATCATGTAGTCATGCCCAGCAAAGGCATGTCACATTCATAACTTTAAATATGGACATATTCAGTATGGAATTTTCTGGAACTGCCCTTCACTTTTTAAAATTGACATTAAAAGGTTGCTAAAATGACTGCTGAGGGTCAGGTGAATTTTGCAATTTCTGCATAAGTTCAGAACTGCCTCAAGTCTCCAGAAAGTTCCTAACTAAATGACCATGGGTGGGTGCCCTTTGAATGGACATACCAAGACAAAAGCATTTGTGGAATTCACACCTATTGTTTGTGGACTTATCCAAAACTCAAAATCCATAGACTCCTAAACTCACTGTCTTCGAGCTCGAAATTTAACAAAGAGAGCTGTAGAGAAACCAGTTTATCATAAGTAGGTATGAATGGTCACAGTCCACCCCCTATTATGTAGCAAAGGCTTCTAAATTCAAATCATTCTGGGTGGACAATAGAAGCATTGATCAGGTGGTTACATGACTGAAACCAGCCACAGATAGTGTGTCTTATTATCCCAAGAACCAAGAAGAAAACAGTCAATCTGCGAACAATACAGCAAGGAACAGCAGCAGCAGTAAAGGCAGCAATGTCTGTGCCTTAAGACAGGGAACTGATCTCCTAGTAATAAGACTACAAGCAATTAAATTCATGACCTACTGGAAATCCACTTCTTCGAGGGACTCCTGCAATAACTTTGATACATAACTTTGGTTACTGAATTCACCTAGTTACACTTCAAGAGTGGAAAACAACCTTCTCCACATCAGGCCTGTACCGATAAGAGCTAATTGTGTGACTTATGAAATATTCTTTTGTTTGTAACTTGTAGAAGTGTTCTATTCTCTTTAACTATATTTTCCTCAAGTGTGTCTGTGTGTGTTTATGTGTATGAGAGTGGCAAGTGAGTATGTAGCATCAGATTTTTGGGGTGAACTTGTGAATAAATAGTCCTCTTTATTTAAACCCATGAAAAGTGTATAGCTGATTATTCAAGTTGACCGTGCACTTAGGGGTTAAGAAGCACACACATCTTCCTTTCAAAAAATTCAGTAATTCCAGATAGTAAGGGAAGGCAACAGGAGGTTCAGTTCTCTTTCAGTCCCGTCCATTACAATGCATTAAGCAGTGAAAGCACACTCTCAGAAGAAGTCCTGTGACCACAATCATTTCTCAGAGCTAGGGAGCTATACAGTTTAATTCTAGCCTTTTGATTTCAGCCAGCAACAAGTCCACACTGTGCTCTCACCTTGTTGATCCTGGTGAGATTCACACAATTCAGGAAACCTTTGCCCTGACTGTTAATGCCAGAATGCTGGGTTGCAGTCAGAATTAATTAGCTGTTAACATATTTAAATTACAGACCTAACATCTCTGTTGGGGTTTCCTGCAACCTTTGAATGTGCCCCAGTAAAAGCCAGAAGTGAGCAGGATCAGGTTGGGTTTCCAACACGCTGGCATTTTTGGAAGGATTTAACCACCCCCCAACCACATCTGAACCTGTTCACCCTTCCCATTTAGAATTATGCCCAATGTGTGAACTAGAAAGGATTTTTTTTTAACTTTTTATAGTTAAGGAGATTCAAGAGTCAAACACTCCATTTATGTTTAATTAATCATTTGTGCTCAGCAAGAAATCTTTATCATCCAGAACAGTTACTAGTAATAAAGCTGAGGCTCACTGACAGTGAAGGGCTACTCATTTAAGTAAAACAAATGATCAGCTGAGATCTTTGCATTGCTGCAATACGTCAAGTGGTCATGCTTTCAATTTTATAGGATTTCAAGGAAAACAGAAACACCCCAGGGTCAAAATGTGTTTTAAGATTGGAAGGGTCATTTTTATCACCATGACAGACGAACTCCACACACTAAAATCTTCCCTTAGGAAACATGAGAAACTATTATTGTCAAGAGTGAGTTATAATAAACTCTTGAAAGGTTTAATCAACTTATAACTTTGGTAAACAAGATATTTTGTACATAATTTTGGGGTAATATCTTGCAAGAATAATGATTTCAGAATGTTCCAGAATGTCATAAAACAGCACCTTATCACTAATTTTACAGTTGAAATTGTGAACACAACTATCAGGAAAACCTGGATCTGCTGAAAGAAAAGGTTTGTCTAGAGGAAATGCCAAATTAAAACATTGATATGCTGAGGGGAACATAAGAAACCAAAAACAGGAACAGTAGTAGACCATGCAACCTACTGTGGATGCCCTGCCATTTAATATGGTCATGATCTTTTGCCTCAATACCAGGTTCCCATCTGCCTCCAAATCCCTTAATTCCCTGAGAGATCGAAACTCTGTCTCTCCAAGTCTTAAATATACTCAATGATGGAGCTTGTGCCCTTGTGCTGTTTCCAAAATTAAGGGAGCACAGTTTCAGGATAACGAGCCCATCATTTAGGATTGAAATGAGGAGAAATGTCTTTACTCAGAGGTTGTCAATCTTTTGAACTGTCTATCCCAAAGGGACATAGATGTGCCATCATCATCGATCCAAGCCTTAAGTGTATTCAGATTTTTGGTCACTTAGGGTCAAAGGATATGGGAAATTGGCAGGAAAATGGAGTTAAGTCAGAAGGTCAATCATGATTGCAATGAATGGCAGAACAGGCTGGAGAGGCCATGTGGTCTACTCCTGCTGCTGTAGCTTACGTTCTTATGTAACCATACTGCAATGGCAAAGCTTTCAAAATTAAAATATACATAAGAATGAGAATGGAAATGTTTGTGTAGAAATAAAAAATAAATGGATTTTATTTGTGTGTGTTGATTATGGGCTGAATCTTCTGAGCAGATTGCCAATGCGTTTGAAGATTCCCCTGACTCAACACTGTTGTGCACTTCTTCTGGGATCTTCCAATTCCAGGTGTCAAAGAAATGCATAGCACAATGCAAAGCTCCTTGAGGAACTGTGTCAGAGCAGAGCAGAGTGCGGGGAATACAGGGTACTCTCCCCTTTTACAGTACTAGCTGCTGTATGGTAAGTTTAAATGTCCAATCTTTGAATGTTAGTGAATGGATGAGCAAGTGGGTGAGAGGGTGAATGAGTGAGTAGCTAGGGTGAAAAGGGGAGTAGGCAGGGTGGGTGAGTGGGTAAATGGGTAGGTGAATAGGTGAGGTGGTAGAAGGGTGAATGGGTAGTCAGGTCAGGGGGTTAGTCGGGTGATTGGGGTGTAGTCAGGTGGGGGGGTAATCAGGTGGTCAGGAGTTAGGTGGTTCAAGGTTTAGGCGGTAGTTGGGTCAGGGGATTTTCAGGTTGGATCGGATCAGGGAGTAGTCGGGTCGCAGGGTAGTCAGGTTGTCGGGTCAGGGGTTAGTCGGATCAAGTTGAGGAGATAGTCAGAGATTCACGGCTGATGGTTACAGTTCAATTGTAGAGTTACCCTGGTATTAGACTAGGTTTCAAACTGCCTAACATTTCTAGGGTAACTATTTGGTTAAGTACTACAGAACTGTCCCAAGACTCTGTCTCTAGCTCAGAGTGGAATACATTCACAAAGGGACCCAGAGAGCAGAGGAATTGCCCATCGGAAGTTTAAACTTCCATTGGGCAATTCCCAAGTAGATCTGAGCATCAGGACTTTCACAGGGTCCCAGCGTGCATCTTCAGTCGTACTCTGGTCTCTAACAATCTAGAGACCAGAAGATTTGGCCCTGTGTGTTGATGAGGTTAGGTTGCTATATCGGTAAGCGATTGATTTTTGACATGAAAAAAGAATGTCACCTTGATTCACTGGAAATAGGTGAGCGAGAAACAATACATAGAGTTCAGAAAGAATGCATAAGCAGCAAAAGCAATTCTACAGTTTATCTACATGAAACAGTGCCAAATCAGAAGGGTGAAAACACAGTGCAGAGATAATGTGTTCAAGCTCTTTCAATTGATTTAATTTGCTTGTTTGCATTTTGCACTGAAAAGCAGAATCTGCAAAGCTCTGAGATATGTATGGCAGTGGGGATTTCTATCTAAATCAGTAGGTTTCAAAGACATTGAATACTGCAAAACGTATATTTAGTCACCTAAAAATAAAATGCATTGCCTAAAATAAATAACAGAATCATTCTGAACTTTAAATTAATTACAATACACATTTATTTCACATGACCTGAAAGAAGTGCTCAGCCATTTTTAGCAGATGGAACTCATGAGGTGAAGATGTATGAATAGAAGCAAAAGAGGGATGCACTCATTCACTCTCAAAGGCACCATAGAGAAGAGTGATATGATACAACTGATGGAATATCATTGACGGGGTAAATGTTCTCTGCAAATTTCAGAGAGCCTGGCATCAAATGTGAAAAAAAGATGGCAAACCTGAGGAGAAATGCCAAATAATGGAGGAGCTTCCTATAGCAGGATCTGTCCCAAAGCATGCCAGAATGCATAAACAGAATCCTGTACTCTGTATAGCGTTTGTTGTTACGAAGTTGCCATGTAGCCTTAATGCCATTACACTGCTTAGCATGCATGCCCATGCAGCAGCAGAGCATACATATAGATACTAACTATATTTGGAACTGTTGTTATCCTGAAATCCCAACTATTCTTGCAGCAGCAAACCTGTCCAGCACACTCTATACATTATGCAGATTTTTACTTACACAAGGGGGTCCAGACTAGCTACATGGATGGCATCATTGACTCTTTGCATTTTGCCGAATGTAGCAGCGTACTGGAAATGTGTAGCCATGTCATAAGAGCATACAAAATGAGAACAGAAGACCGTACGGCCTATTGAGCCTGATCATGGTTAATTTTGGGTCTCAACTCTACTTTCCTGCCCATTTCCCAGATCCCTTGATTCTCTGAAAAACCAACAATCTGTCTATCTCAGCTTTAAATATATTCAACAAGGGTGCATCCACAATCCTCTGGGATAGATAATTCCAAAGATTCAACAACCCTTTGAGTGAGGAAATTTCTTCCCATCTCAGTCCTCAATGCCTGGCACCTTATCCTGAAATTAGATCTCGCAGCCAGGGGAGACAACCTCTAAGTATCCCCCCTGTCAAGCCACTTCATAATCTCATATGTTTCCATGAGTTCACCTTTCATTCTTTTAAACTCCAGAGAACATAGACCCAATTTACTCAGCCTCTCATCATACGACAACCAAATCATCTTGGAAACCAACCTCGTGAAGTATCACTGTACTGCCTCCAATTCAAGTATATCCTTCCTTAAATATGGAGATCAAAATTACACACCAAACCAAAGCCCTGTAGAATTGTAGCAACACTTCTTTATTCTTGTACTTCAATCCCCTTGGAACAGATGACAAAATGCCAGTTGCTTTCCTAATTGCCTGCTATACCTACATGTTTTGTCTGTGTTCCTTGTATGAGCATACTCAAGTCACTCTGAACATCAACATTTACAAGTTTCATGCCTTTTAAAAATATTCTGCTTTAATATTCTTATGACCAAAGTGAATAAGTGAACTTTCCCCATATTATACTCCATCTGCCACCTGGCCTGAATTTTCCCATCGGCGATTTGGGGGCACGGCCCACTCGCTGACAGAAAAATGATGTGGGATGACGTCGGGAAGAACCCCCAACGTCAATCCGGTCCCTTTAAACTTTTAGGAAGGTAGGCGGACAGCGAAATCAGCTGTTCGCCTGCCAACCTGTCAATGGCTAATTGAGGCAATTGACAGAGTAATTAAGATAATTAAAGACCTGCCCGTCCAACCTTAAGGTTGGCGGGCAGGCTAGGAGCCCCAGTGGGCTTCTGATAATACATGAAACCTCATCCACTGGCGGGATGAGGTTTCATGTCCGTTTTTAAAATCTTTAATTCATTTTTTCTAATATTTATTAACATGTCCCATCTCATATGACATTGTCACATGAGGGGGACATGTTAATAATTTTTTAATTTTTCTATTTTTAAAGTTTTCTGGATTGTCAGTAATCTCCCTGGGATAGTACTTTGTCTCAGGGAGCAGTGCGCTGCACGCGAAAGAGTGCACTTTGACAGCTGGGGATTCCCTTCCCCCTCTGCACAGGAAGCGCGCTTCCTGTCGATCAGGCCATTGGGCGGGCCTTAATTGGCCTGACCGCTCAAAATAGCGGCGCGCCCCATTTCGGTGGCAGGGGTCGGCTGTCCGCCCGCTGCTGAGCCGGTGGGGCCTGCACGCCCACCAAGGGCTAAATTCTGCCCCTTGTTGCCCATTCACTTAATATGTCTATATCCCTTCGCAGCCCATGCTCTTCATATCTTGCATTCCCACCTAGATTTGTTTTGTCAGCAAACTTGGATACATTACTCCTTGTCTCTTCATCAAAGTCATTAATATAGATTGTAAATAGCTGAGGACTGATTCTTGTGGCACTCTACTAGTCACAGGCTGCCAACTTGAAAATGCCCCATTTGTTCTAATCATACCAGGCCTGAACTTCCTTGGAGTTGCAGTCAGAGTCAGATTGCCACTCCGCTCCTACTTTTTTAGCTGAATTTCTTTTCCATCCTGTCTCTTTCGACTTTCTGATTCAGGCCAGGCAAGATCCGAATAGTGCAGCGTGTTCCAGGAGCCTAGCGTGAAATGCAGCTCTGTTGAATGCAAGGAGGCCACGCCCCTTTTTTACGGCATTACCTGTCATAAACCGCTTAAAGGTTCAGCCAAGTGCAAAGATCCTTGCCAGTCCAGGGGTAAGGTATATAAGGTGAGCGGGTAGGATTTTGTGGGGCCGGGGTGGGGAACAGGTCAGGCCTTGGTTGGGGGTTTGGGTCCAGCTTTGATGGAGAGTGTTGGGTAGAGTCTCAAGAAGGGGGTCAGGGTTGGGGTTGGGTTGGACCATGGCACTGGGGTCGGGTTAGGTCAGACCACAGGGTGGAGGGGAGAGGGGATTGAGTGGGGCGTCAGGGAGGGTCAAGTTGGGGGGGAGGGGGGGAATTGAGTCAGGCCTTTAGCGAGGGGGGATGAAGCCAGGACGGGCCTCAGGGAGAGCAGGGTTGAGCCTGGGGGATGGTTGGGTCAGGTTGAATCAGCTCAAGCCGAGCAGGGTTGGGGTATGGCACCTTGGGGGTGAGAGTTGGGCTTGGCCAGTGGGAGGAGAGCCTGATGGGGGCTGAGGGTGAGAGGAATCCCGTGGTGGGGTAGTTGTGGGGTGTGGGGGCAGACCCCTGGGGGTTCAGGGGCAAAGGGGAGTTCGGCAGGGCAAGTAGTTGGGGTGGACGGAGTCTCCTGGGGGTTTGAGGGGAGTCCCATGGAGAGTCAGTGAGGTTCTGTACAGCAGGTACAAGAGGTTAGAAGGGGCTTTAATTCTTGTAACATTTTTCTGGGTAACTATTGATGTAACACAGTCAGAACCATCCGAAGTTTGCAACTTAAAATCAAAATTTTTGGATGGTTCGCAGTGCAGGGCAATTGCCTATTGGATGTCTACACTTCCCAGGCAGTTGCTATGCAATCCTTACCTGGGAGCTTCCAGTGGAGGGGGATGGGGGCTCAGTGTATATTTGGGGTATTAACCCCTAGGTTACCTTCTACCTTCTATTTTTGGTATCTAACTTGTGCCTTCTACTGTGAAAACAGACACAAAATATTTGATCAATGTGTTTGCCATTTCCTCATTCCCCATGTTCATTTCTCCTGTCTCTGATTCTAAGGGACTAATGCTTCCTAATATATCCCAATCCTCAGATTTACTGCTATTCTTTTTTTATTCTTTCAAGGATTAGGGCACCACTGGAAATTTGTTGCCCTTCCTTCGTTACCCTTGAAAAGGTGGCAGTGAGCTGCCTTCTTGAACCGCTGCAGTCCATCTGGTGCAAACAAACTTATAGTGCTTCTGGGAAGGAGGTTCCTGGATCTTGAATCCATGACAGTGAAGGAACAGAGATATAGTTCTAAGTCAGGCTAGTACATGGCTTGAAGGGGAACTTGCAAGTGGTGGTGTTCCCATGTGTCTGCTGCCCTTGTCCTTTTAGATAGCAGAGGTTGTGAGTTTGGAAGGTGCTGAGGAAGAAGCCTTGTTGAGTTGCTGCAATGCATCTTGTATTGCATATGCACTGCTGCCATTGTGCATCAGTGGTGGAGGAAGTGAATGTTTAAGTTAGTGGATGGGATGCCAATCAAGCATGGTGCTTTGCCCTGGATGGTGTCAGCCTTCTTGAGTACTGCTGGAGCCAGTCATCCAGGCAAATGAAGAGTATTCCAACACACTCCTAACTTGTGCTTTGTAGATGGTAGACAGGCTTTGGGGGTTCAGGAGGTAAGTTACTTATCTCAGAATTCCCAGACTCTGATGTGCTCCTGTAGGCACAGTGTTGATATGGCTGGTCCAGTTCAGTTTCTGGTCAACGGTAACCCCCAAGATCTTGATAGTGGGAGATTCAGCGATTTAATGCCATTGAAAGTCATGGAGAGATGGTTAGGTTCTCTCTTGATGGAGATGGTCATCGCTTGCCACTTTTCAGCACAAGTTTGAATGTTGTCCAAGTCATTCTACATATGCACATGGGCTGCTTCAGTATCTGAGGAGTTGCAAATGGTATTGAACATTGTGCAATCATCACCGAACATCCCCAATTCTGACCTTATGATGAAGGAAGGTCATTGATGAAGCAGCTGAAGATGGTTGGACCAAGGACACTATCCTGAGGAACTTCTGCAGCAATGTCCTGGGACTGAGATGACTGGCCTCCAACAACCACAGCCATCTTCATTTGTGCTAGGTATGACTCCAAACAGTGGAGAATTTTCTCCCCCATTTCCACTGACTTCAATTTTGGCAGGGATCCTTGATGCCACACTTGTCAAATGCTGCCTTTATGTTAAGGATATTCACTGTCACTTCCCCTCGAGTTCAGCTCTTTTGTCTACATTTGGGTCAAGGCTATAATGAAGTCAGTAGTCGGGTGGCCCTGGCAGAACCCAGACTGCGCATCAGTGAGCAGGTTATTGCTATATAAGTGTCGCTTGATTGCACTGTCTCTGGCAAATTCCATCACTTTCAACATGATAAGCCTCTTCTTTTAATCTAATACTATCTTTAACCTCCTTAGTTAGCCATGAATGGATCTTTCTCACAGAGATCTTGGCTGCTGATGGAATTATTTTTGTTGAAAATTTTGATTTTTAAAAAATGTTTCCCACTGTTTATTTATTGACATCCTTTTTATTCTATTTACCCAAACAACCTTAGGCAGTTCTCCCCTCATATCTATGTAACTGCCTTTAAGTTTATGATTCTTGCTTGTGACTGGATATGTCATTGTCAAATTTAGTATGGGACAAAATTTTCCTCCGGTCCAGGGGTGGGGGGAAAGTGCGGGAGTGGGCATGGGTGGGTGGGTTCCCAATTGGCACCCCCAGTTGGGGGTGTGCTGCCATTTTACGTGGGCCGCCAATTAAGGCCCCCTGACCTCACCCTTTTATGCATCGGCGAGCAGGCCACACACCGCCCCCCGACTCGGAAGATGCAGCCCATGGACTCAACTGTACTATGATTACTATTCCCCAGTAGATCTTTTACAATGACCTTCCTAATTAACCCTGCCTCATTGCACAATACTAGATCTAATATAGATTTATCCTTAGGTGGTTCCCCAACATATTGCTCCAGGAAAGTGTCACAAAAGCATTCTACAAACTCATCCTCCAGACCACCTTTTCCAATTTCATTGGTCTAGTTCATATCAAGGTTAAAGTCCCCCACAACTATTACATTGCCTGTGCTACAAGCAACAATAAATTCTTGTTTAATGCTCTGTCCAATGATACAACTAGTATTAAGGGTTCTATAAAATATTCTCACCAACATTTTCTGACCCCTGCTAGTTCTAATCTGCACCCATTCTACTTCCTCCTTTTCTGAGCCAAGGTCCTTTCTCAGCAATGTCCTTATGCGATCCTTTATTATCAGGCCTACCCCTCCTTATTTCCATTCTCTGTGTCTTTTCAAAATGTTGTGTACCCTGGAATATTTATTTTCTAACCTTGGTCACCTTGTAACCATGTCTCTGTAATGGTGATTTGATCAGAAACATTTATCTTTATTTGTGCAACTAGGTTAACTATCTTATTACAGATGCTCCCTGTATTCAGATAAAGTGACTTCATTTTTTTAACTACTATTCCCTGCATGCACCTTACTGTCTGATGCTCTATTACTATCAAGCTCTCTGTCACACTCAACTTGTCTTTACCCAGACCGATATACTTATCAATTCCCTCAAAGTTTATCTTTGAATTTCTAATTCTCCCTTTACCTGAATCCTCCTCTCTCTGTTAGTCCAAAGCCATTTTCCCCCACGCCGACCCCATTTGTTAGTGCATTTTTATTTTTGAATATTTTTTTCTTTACTGTCACACTCTGATCACCCTTACCCATATCACTATCCTGTACTATTATCTCATCCTTTCTGGTAAACTTCCAAATCTCCCCTCATGTGAACTCACCCCCACCAACACCACCCCCCCCCCCCCCACGAATCTATTTTAAAGCACCCTTTACAGCCCTAGTTACACAATTCACCAGGACACTGGTTGAAATGTGGTTCAGATGAAGACCCCCCACCTCGACAGCTCCCTTTTTCTAATGCCAATGGCCCTTAAATCAAAACCCATTTCTCCTACTCCAATTTTTGAACCACGCATTCAACTCTTTGATCTTATTCACCCTAAGCCAATTTGCTCATGGTTGAGATAGTAATCCAGTGATTATTATCTTTCTGGTTCTGCTTTATCATTAAGTCCCTAGCTGCACAAACTCCCCCAGCAGAATCTCTTTCTTAGTCCTACCTATGTCATCAGTGTCCACGTCCACCACAACAACTGGATCCTTCACCTCCCACTTCAAGTTCCTCTCCAGCCCAGAGGAAGTGTCCTTAACCCTGGCACCAGGCAAACAACATTGTCTTCAGGAGTCACGCTCTCAGCTGAAGAGAACCGTAACTATCCCCCTAACTATTTCAATGCTGCCTTGCTATTTGAAGGGAAACAAGGTGAAACTGCTGGCCCCTCCAAATAATTAATCAGCAATTAAGCTGATGCAACTGGATTGACAATGCAAGATTATGCATAAAAGCTCCTTCAACAGCATTTTCCAAAGCCACTGCCTCTAACAAGTATAGCTGATGCAAAGGACACCACCTGCAAGCTCCCTTTCAAGCCTCACAAATTCCGGACTTGGAATTATCATTTCACTGTCGCTGGGTCAAAATTTTGTGACTCCCTCCTAGCAGCACTGTGGCTGTATATACGCCGCATGGACTGCAGTAGTTCAAAAACGCGGCTCACCACCACTTTCTCAAGGGCAATTGGGTATGGGCAATAAATGCAGGCGATGCCCACATTCTATCAAAAAATAAATAAAAACTAATCTAAAAGAAAGCACAACAATTCAGGAAGAAGGTAATAGTAAAATACTGCAGATGCTGGAAATTTGGAACAAGAACAGAAAATGCTGGAAAAAGTCAGCAGGTCTGGCAACATCTGTGGAAAGAGAAACAGTGTTAACATTTTGAGTCAAAAGATGATGCTTCTTCGGAACGAATTCGGAGTTAGGAAGAAGAATCATATTGGACTTGAAACATTGGGCATCGTTCCAGATTTGCATAAAGTGCGGTAGCAGGCAGGGAAAAGGGCATTTTACCCACCGGCCGCAATGGTGGCTTTTCGTGCCGCATCATCCCATTCCCGGCACATCCCAACTCATTAATTATGGTTTCACAGGGAACATGCCAGATCACTGCGGGGCAGGCTCAGATGTGCCCACCATACCGTGACCTCAGCACTTCCTCACTCTGGGCACCATATTTAAAGCGCACCAGACGCATGCCTACTTTATGTCTTCAAACCAGGGCTGCTCCAGGCGCCAGATGACCCTGAAAACAAAGAAGACGGCAGCCCCCAAATTTAGTGACACCTCTCTGGGGCGCCTGCTGGATGCAGTGGCAGGCAGCCACGATGTCCTCTGCCCCCACACTTTGGCTGTAGGAGGTCCACCAGAGTCACCAATCCGGCCTGGGAGGCAATGAAAGCGGCGGTCAGTGCCACCGGAGCTCAGAGGTCAGCCATCTAGTGCAGGAAGAGGATAAATGCTCTCATCTGTTCCGCTAGTAAGTCAACCATCTCATCACTCTCAACTCACAAATTCAACACACATCCACAGGGATCTCACAACTCAAGGGACAACACCACTAAATCTCACATACACCCTTACATCCAGATCAGGCTCATATCCACTGGAGCTCACGTCCTCATCCCGTCTATGGCTCCGTTCACCACACAAACATCCCACACAGCACCATGCATCCTGCTCTCACACTCTCCATCTGTTTTCATGCAAGAGAAGCTGGTTCACAACAGCTGGGACAGGCCTCAGGTTGGGGTGGAGTGTCTCACATTAGGCCACTCACTCATGTTAAGTAGCGCGCCATCGCGCTGACTGGTGAGGACATGGACAGTGCCTGCAGTGATGGTGAGGTCAGTGGCGAATATCCACTGCACCCCATCAGCCCTCTTTTAATGCAACTGTGAATGCTCTCTCTCCTGCTTTTCACTGCTGCCATGCACTAATTACCTCTACTTTGGTTCACAAGCGACCAACACCCTCAGCCAGCCAGTCCCTCAACTTCATCCAGTTCCTCACCTCTAGCCAAGAGAACACTTCCTTCACTGAAAAGCTGGAAATAAGCAGACTGGAAGGCCTGTCACAGCACTTACCCACACCCTCCACCAGCACAGAGACACACACCTCGATGGGACTTTGATCTAGAGCAGGCTTAGGTTCACAACCTGGTGGTCACCGCAGCAGCGGGAAGCAGGTTCAGCTGAGCTCCCCGGCGCTCGGAGGACTACTGGGGAAGAGGCATCTATGAGGTCTGAGTCAGATGACGAGCTCCTGGATTCAACCTTCCAACTCATCGTACAGAGTCAGCAGAAGACAGAGAAACATCACGCTGAGTTGCTGGAAGCCCTCAACAGAGTGGCACGCAAGTCGGAGGGATGCATCTGCCTCCTATCTGATGAGATGATACTCACATGTGTGCACATGGAGGTCTCCATGGGAAAGAGGTAGACACCATGGAGACCCTGGTCCAGCTGAAATGGAGTTGCACGCAGGTCTGCAATCCATCTCAGTAGCCATGGGTCAGTTCCGGCAGTGGCAATGCAAGAGGGAAACGAGGCACCCTGATGTCCCTCGAGATGCACCTTCCCCTCAAGGAGTCAGGCTGGGGCCCTCGAGCACCCAAAGGGAGGAGGAGCGGCAGCTGGACAACCCTGGGTTATCCACACAGGAACCTCAGAGACTGTCCTCTCCCTCCAGTCCCCTGCCTGTGACCCACTCAAATTCATCCATTGTCACCTCAGGGAGAGCAGCTGGCCCACAGGAGGACAGCCAAAGCAAGCCATGGCTCTCAAGGCCTCGGCTCTGCAGAGGATGCACACTGAAGTCATCAGAGGTAACAGGGCCAACAGTTGCACAGGCTATCTCCACTCCTGCTGCGGATTTCAGAGCAGTGCTTAAAAGTGGTAGAAAAATTAAGAATTTTTGATCACAACTTATAGCACAGCTGAACACATTTTGACACTTTTTAATCTGAAAATATATTCACTTTCACTGAATATTGTGCAATGGTGTCTTTCGGCTACATTTACAGGCTTTGCGACTCCTTCTCTCTGCATCCCCCCAGCAGCTCCCCTCCCCCACAAGCAGTTCAGCAGCATGTAGCCTGACCGTGAGTGATTCTGGAGGAAGTGTGTGTGTGTGTTTGTGTGCCTGTGTGTGTGCGCGTGTGGCAGGGCCTGTCAGAGCCTCACGCAAGCATTCTCCCATGCACGCAGAACCTTGCTCCATCACACTCCTCTCAATGTCCTGAGCATTTTCAAAGCTGCTTGCTGGGGTTCTCTTTCAGTTGTCCATCAGAGCTGACCTGCACCTCCCCCACGCATTGATCGTACTCCCATGTAGCACCTGTGTCTGTCCAACATGAGGCTCCGCTCACTTTCGATTTGAGAAAAATGGTAGTTGTCACACTTCTGCTCAGCTCCCCCGTCCTTTCCCCTCCCTCAGTCTCCCATGTCCTTTCCCCCATCACTTTCCCTGGCATCACCTTCCACCATCTCCCCACCATCACGTGCAACCAGATCCCTTTTCTTTCCAAAATGTCTAGGTGAACGTGCACATTCCCTATTGTCCTGAGAATCCCACCCCCATCCGCAGTGACTTCTTTTACCTCCTGCTTCCCATCTCCACAGTCCGTGTCTGCCTCCGAATCCCCACCAATCACTCTCGCCTGCCCTTCTACCACTACTGTCACACCTTCACCCTCCCACCCTTCTGGCTCACTCTGCCTCCTCTCATACTCACCATTCCTTCTCATCACGCCCACCTTCAGTTCGCTCCTCAGGAGGCAGTCATTGGCTCCACAGACCCCTCCCTTGCATGTTCACCTGGACATCACCACCACCCCCTTTTACTTCCTCCTCCACCCTTACTCTTTCCTCCCCCTGAACTCCTTCCCCCCTCTGAACTCCTACTAACCCCAAACTCCTTCTTCTCCCTAAGCTCCTTCCCTTACACCTTCCTCACTCCTTACACCTACCTCCCCACTTGCTGCATTGTCCCGGTTAGACTCTCCTCACCCCAAGTCCCTCCTCCCCCTTCCCAACCTCACCCCCAGACACCTTTGTCCTCCCCTCACTACCTCACCCCGCCCACACGGTCGTTCCCCTCTTCCCAACCTCACCCCCCTCCAACTCAGTGTACCTTCCTCACACAGTCAAACCTAGACCTTCCTTTCCCACTACGCCCTAGTATACCTTCCTCTCCCACTCACAGTTGGACCTTCCTCTCCCAGCCACGTCAATCATTCCATAGCAGTCCATGGCCAAGATTGTGATGTTCCAAAGCAGACCTGAGACAACAACAAAGACCTCCCACTTTCCGACAGTTACATCACAGCGGAGCCATGTCCATGAGAATCCACCCAGCATGCAATGCATGTGTTCCTCCAGAGTACGGTAGCTGTAGGGCTTCAGCATCTTCTGCTCCTCAGGTGTCTGCCATCTGAGCAAGACCCTAATAGTTAATCACAGCTGCTGCACGTCACACTTGTCCAGAGGTGTTCTGGGTGCCGGTGTAACGGTGAATCAGGAGTGGTGGGGGATGATTCTGGTTGGGCCTTATTTTGTATCTCATTAGCGGGATGCAAAGCAGGTTCACACTGGGCTCCAGCAGGACTGGCGTTCCACCATTCCAGACACCAACAGATGATCCCGCCAGCATGAAACCGATTTTTGGCCTTCTCGACATATTGTCATTTCCCCGTCCACTCCCGGCCGCCATGACGCCCGAGACCAAGGGGGCCGGAAAATCTGGCCTTTAACTCTGTTTCTCTCTCCACTGATGCTGTCAGACCCGCTGAATTTTTCCAGTATTTTCTGTTTTTATTCTAGGAAAAAGGCTATCTTGATTGATAGTGGCTATGCTGATCCATTGTTTGACCTCGACTGCAGCTGCTCTTAGCACAGCTCTTTATGTGCTTTTCTGCTGACCCAATTTATGCAGCAGCAGCTCCCGTTTATGGATTCCAGGTAGATGTGCTCAAACCTGTAGATACAATAGGTGGCTTATGGCAGCTACAGGTAATCTGTCCTTTTGTATCAGCTGATCTCTAGGGCATCCTTTCTTTAATCTCTCACTTCAAGCACTAATAATTGTGGTTTTGATAACTTTAAAAAAATCCATATTAATGGAAATAGCTTTCAAAGAAAGGCTCTAAAGTCTTGTTACTCATCCTTGAGAATGATGAAGGGCTTTCATGTTGAATGGGTAGATTTAATGCTGGACAGCACATTTACCGAAAATTGGGAAATAAAAAATTAATGGCCTAGATCATCTTTATTCAAAGACCATTCTGTACATTATTTAGCACTGACAAATCCTCAAATTGTAAAATCATACAATGGATAAAAGGAACATAAACCTGGCAAAACTGTTATGACTGATTTTTCAATTCCTATTTCCCAGACATGCAAGCTGAATGGTTCCCCAAAATTGGAAATTTTGCTACCCCAAATGGCAAAAAATCTGTTTTCCACAACTTTCTGTATCATGTTTTAATCAACCATTGTGTGTTATATACAGCAACCACTTTATTATTGATTTGAACATGGGCTACCAAATTCAACAATTTCTGTTTGACCATTTACTGTTCTGTGCTGGGACTTCAATTAGGAATCGTAATTTTCAGGGGACGGAATCATTGAGCAATCATTGCAGTGCCAAGTATTTTACAACAGTTTTCAGGCTTTTTAACATCACAGTATTGACTCTTAATACTGACTCTGTCTTTACAAGGACACCTTTCTTCTTGCTGTTTCTTTAGAAATTAGCACAAGCTGAACACTTTGACAGGAGGATTTCTGCATTTTTTCTTGCCAGTCTATGGTTTTCCAACTATTTAAATGAATGAGCAAAAAATTGTTAATTGGGAAATGCAGAAACAGGAAAACTAGAACTTTGGAAGTACACTTGATTGTAATTTCTGCTTTGAGCCGACTATTTTTGGTGTAAATCTAGACTTAATGCTGGCCATGAGCTTACAGCAAAGCAGCTGAGAGTACCTTGAGGGAGCAGTCTCACACTGCTTCAGTTTTACACCACATGTAATTTGAATCTGTTGCCAAACTGATTAATGAAGTTTTCAAGAGGTCTGCTTGTCATCCCCACGTCTTTCTCCCCTCCTGTCCCTCTAAATATTTAAATCTGTTGGGAGAGGGTATTATCCACTGAAGATCAGTTTCAACAAATGAGTCAAGTAAACTGGGTCTCAAATAGAACTCGTGTAGATGCACTCATGCATTGGGATTTTCCCAGTCCATGGGAGACAGACTGGGAAGCAGATGGGGTGTTAAAATGTTGGCAGAGGGAGGTCCGCCATCTTCCTGCCTCCAGGGGATATTTCCAAATGAGAGAAAGGCAGAAGTTTGGCTGCCCACCAACCGGAGGCGTGCAGTCAATTAATCCTATTAATTGGCCAATTAACGACCAATTTATCTCAACATTGGACTTTTACCAGAGTCAGAACAGCCCCACCTCAAGGATTGACCAATCAAGGCTGACTTCCAGTAGCTTCGGAGGTTGTGAGGGGTGGTGGGGGTTGGCACTTCTTTTCCAGAGGTTCCAAGTACCATGGAGGAGTCCAACATAGGCAACAGTATCGTAAAAGGGTTCTGACCAAGACAGTCGTATTGCTCTCCATCCAAACAATTAAATTAATATAATTGCAGATCCATCACACCCAGTTGAGATCATCACTCTCTGGTAACAACCATTTTCTTCATCTAAGACCGGAATATTACACTCACTGTATGTATCAGATTGGTGGAACCAGGAGCAGATGTAATGTCCATTCCCGCTCAACACCTGCTGCTGACAGCATTTATGCACTGGCTAGCCAGGCGGTTAGTGTTCAATGGCAGATACAGCTACCAGATGATGGCAAAAGGGAGTCCTCACATCTAACCACGAAAGCCTGGACAGAGGTGGCAGCGATAGTGAGCAGCTGTGGGGTCATGCATAGGACCTGGTGCAGTGTCAGAAGAGGTTCAACGACCTTCTCCACTCTGCAAGGTGTGTAAGGATCGCAATCGTACAGGTGGTAGATTTGCAAATTTGGTAGCACTGACGCCAATACAAGAGAAGATTCTAGAATTGGCATGCAAGTAGGGGTGAGATTTGCTGGACAAGGAGAGGCAGGGATTTCTGATGCACTTTTGATGGGGGAGGCATGGAAAATGGAGGGCTCAAAGGCAGGGAATGGAAGGTTATGGTGACTTGTCTTCTGTTAACCTGCATCGTCAAATTTATGTGATATGCTATGCCCATGCGTAGGATGCTACAACAGCAACTTAATTTGCTTCTTTAATATTCATGTATACTCACTGCTGTTTTTCATTCATCAGGTGGATCATCATCCTGACCAGACGAGGATCCAAACAGACCACTATTAACATCGGAGGGGGAGAGTCCCTCAGATGCTGCCAGGTCACATCCTCGCCCCAAACCTCGTAGTACCTCAGATGCTGGCACCTCGATAGTGTTAAGGGCATCTGTACGGATGGTAGCACAGACTGGGTACATCATAATTACCTGAGCAACTGTCAGAGATTGAGGATTCCCAGGACTCTGACAGTGGGAGAACTGTTGGAGACCAAGAAGATGCTGAATTCCTGCAGATGAGTAACCCTGAAGTTGCCCATCAGGCAGCAAATTCTGGATATCCAGGAGGTACGTGGAGATCTGGCAGACCTTCCAGAGCATATGCGTGCCCTGCTCATTACAATGGAGGAGTCCGTGAGTTTTGTGGTCACCCTCTCCTCTGAATGTACAGCATCCTCCATCAAGAGATGGGTGACTCTCATAGAGATCTGCTCCAGCAGCTCAATCAAGGGTTTCTGGAGTTGCATTCAGATCTACAAGCCCACACACTAGAAGTGACCTCAGCAGGACATTGCCAGTATGAGAAATTGATAAGGTAGTTGATATCTCTGCTAGTTCCTTGTCCATCTATGATGAGCCAGGAGATCTACTCAAACCTCATGCTGACAGATGAGCGGTAGCTCTCTGCATCTGAGGGCTCCACTCAGAATGCTCCTGATGGAGACAGCAATTCTTCCACCTCTCTGCCAGTGTCAGTATTTTCTCAGGGTTCTGCAACGACTGAGAAGTGCTCAGCTAATGTGTAGGACTCTCCCACACAGTTGAAGCCCTCACAGCCTCCAGCAACTAGAGGACACAAAGGTCATCCAGGCTAATGAGGCATCTGAGTCGACAGTCTGTCTCCAATGCAGCTGCCAGCTATGGGGGAGGGAACATCGGCACAAACCTGAGGATCTGCTGATGATGATTGCACACTAGTCGGATGCTGAGCAAGTGAAACCCATTACAATTTACAAAGGCTCTCTTGCAGGTGCTTTGATCGCCATATTGGTGCAATCAATGGTACCCTGAATCTTTGGGAAGCCAGCAATATCCATAAATCCTCTTGCACACTGATGGCTATCCTCATCAGTTTTGGAATATATAAAGATATTCACCCTCTTGAAGAGTGTGTCCGAGACAGGTTTATGCAGTGGTGTGCTGTCGACTATGACAAACTACAGAGACCCCTTATAGGACCGTGGAATGAACTTGATGCATAAAAAGTTAGGGCAACAGTCATTTTCAGCGCTATAGGCATAGGGTACCACCCAACACAGGACTTACTATTTCACAAATGATGCTACTGTCTCTTTTGAGAGGCGGAGCCTTCTGCACTGCACCTCTATCTTGTCCAAGTAGTTGGATCTTACTCAGTATACTCTGCAAACAGGCTAGTGGCACCTTCGCCAGCCCCTTCTACTTTGGAAGCCTTGCTGGCCTTCAAACCCTTCAGGCTCTTGTGGGCAGACCTGTTGAAGTTCTCTTCGGCCAGCTGGCTCTTGTCCCTTCTCTTCTCCCCTTCATCTGAGAAAGAGCCTCTACCTGACATAACAATCCCCATATTTAAGCAATTGTATTGTGGAGATGCAGGCTGACTGATGTTATGGCCAGTCTGTTAGTGGCTCCTTAAAGATAAAGCCTCCTTAACCCCCCAAAATTTGAGCAAAACGATTCATAGAGCAATCCAGGAAGTCAAAACTTAAGCAATAAATATTAATGCCTACCTCCACACTCTGCTTCTTCTGCAGTCTTATATCCCAATTGGATTGAGAAAATATCCATTGTGAGGTCCCCACCGATCTGTGCAGCCCGTGCAATGACCATTAAACTGCATGGGCTGCTTAAAATTGCAGTGCATCACCTCTTTAATTAATTTAATTGCCACTTTACTTGGTGTCAGGATACTGCTTTCTCTGTGTTCCAGTTCCTCATGTGACTGCCCCTTGAACTCAGCAAAGTGACACAGGGCAACATCATCCCACTCAGAATAAGAGGACATGGAAAGATAAACATAGCAGGAATAGAGCTCCAGATTGATCTGCTTGTTACTAGCATCCTCACAGTACTTGTGGTAGTTCTGATGCACCTGGGAGGCCATCTTAACTTATTGATTGTAGAAATTAAGTTCCGGGTGGATGCACTGCCAGCAGCAGCCACCACTTTCCCAGTGACACTGCCAAGCAATGCACAGTTGCCAGCCTCTGATTGGCCAGCAGCTCTCACAGGAGCGGGATTTCTGTCGCAGTGCTTGATCCCAGGGAAAGCCTGCCACTAGTTAAATGCCTAAGAGGCACTTAATTCAGTAGGCCCTCCTGAATGGAGGTGATTTGGGCCTCTCCAGCCCATGGATGAACTACCTTCGCTTCCATTAAAATACCACCCGAGGTACTCAGGTCCTGGAACATCCTTGAACATGTGTCCTTCTGATGAAGGTTATAGTGTCGCTCAATATGTCAAGCTGACAATCGCAGAATTTGACTTATTTTTGGTTTCTCATCTTATTCACAATTTGTTGTCCTTCAGATCCCTTGCTAGTACCACTTGCCTGTGCCAGCAAGCTGCCAATTCACTGCTGGTTGAAATTTTTGCTACTGGTCAATCAGGAAAATAAGGCCAGCAATAAGTAGGATAGTGGAGGATTTGGACACCTGACAAATTTAGCACAGAGAAATGTAAAATGATGAATTATGATAGAAAAAATGAGAGGTAATATAAACTAAATGTACAATTTAATGAGAGTGCAAGAACATAGATACCTTGGCCCCCACCCTCAGGGTCATGAGCTGGCAGTTGGGGACAGAGGCATTATTGGCTTACAGCTTTTCAGTCCCAGCAGCACCACTGAGGGGGGCGAGTACAATCGAGAGGTCAGTCGGGGTTTCAAGTGGCAATGGCCCTCCATGGGATACTGGGTGTCCAAACAAGAGGGACCCTCCCGAGCCTGCAGTCAGGCTACCAGGATATACCTAGCAGCCTCACCACATGGTATGGGCCTTCCTCTGCCGCTGTTAAAATATCAATGCCTCAACTTGCCCAAGGGCAGGAAGGCCATCCATCACTTACCCACCACTGGCAAAATACCAATGGAGGATGGCAGGTGACAGGCACAGCACATCCCACATCTGCCAGCCTGCTCCCAGCTAAATTCCAGCCAAAGTATCTCCATTCCTGTACCCCTTTTGTATGATTCAGTTTATATTGCCTCTCCTCATCCTTTCCCAAAGTCGACAGCCCTCTCTACCTGGCTGGCCTGATCAGTTGTATTGGCCAGCCCAACAGTTCATGTTCCTTTATGCAGCGATGTGCCACAGACGGGCAGAAAGCACAGATATCTACAGCTGTTCGCTGGTCCGAATCACAGGTGAAAAGGCTGAACACCACCGTCACCTTTTCCACAGGATGCCAAGGGAGTCCATCACTCCCAAAAGGACTCAGCTCCTGTTGCAGCTTACCATACAACCACCTTTATTCGCTTCCTCCTTTATGCTGAACTCCTCTGGCTGCTGCACAGTCCCTCCATGTGGCTGCAACCCCATCTCTCTGCAACTTTCCTTCTCACCAGAGGAATTGAATTTAGAATGCAGCGATAAAAGCAAAATACTGCAGATGCTGGAAATCTGAAACAAAAACAGAAAATGCTGGAAAAACTCAGCAGGTCTAGCAGCATCTGTGGAGCGAGAAACAGAGTTAACGTTTCGAGTCCACTCTGAAGAAGGGTCATACGGGACTCAAAACATTAACTCTGTTCTCTCTCCACAGATGCTGCTGGGCCTGCTGAGTTTTACCAGCAGTTTCTGTTAGAATGCAGAGACCCCATTGGCAAATGAGCCCTCTACTGCGATGAGATCCTCAAATACTGAGTCCTGAAACCAATTGCCGCTGTGGACTTGAGAGATACCCTTCCATTAATAGCACTTCACATTTGTCCCACCCTCTATAGTACATCCAAACTTGATGGCACCGCTTCTTCAATATACAGCTTCAGATTGTGCCAGCCAATTCCCTCCGCCTCTCAAATGCCACTCTGGAGTTGAGACTCTGAGCCTCCATGCAACCTTTGATAAAAATAACAGCTTTAATTACCTGCCCCTTGCTGATGTGTCTGCCACTGATCCATCCCGCTGCCCACATCTCGGAAGATGGGTCAACATCCTGCCATCAGGGAACCAGCCCAACGTGGACACACACCATTTTAACTGCCCCTACCTCCTATCCCGTTGCCATAAGGTTGGGAAAATCAAGGCCATAGAATTATTACAGTACAGATGGAGGTCATTTGGCCAATCTAGTCCATGCCAGTTCTCTGTACAATAATTTAATCAGTCTCATTCCCCTCTCTATCCCAGTCGCCCTGTAAGCTTATTTCCCTTAAGTGCCTGCCCAATATCCTGCTGAAGGCATTGATGATTTCCACTTCTACCAACTGATTTCATATCTATGCTGCCACTGCTCCTCTAAATTTGCTAACAAAACCATGCGGTACTTCATCAACTGCTTTTTGAAAGCACATATACACATCAAGCATACTACCCTTATTAACCTTCTCTGTGATTTCAGGAAGAACACAATTAAGTTAGTAATGCACAGCAGCCCTTTAACTAATCCATGCTGACTTTCATTTATTAGCTCATGCTTCTTAAGGTACCAATTAGTTTTGTCCCAGATTAATATCTTTTAAAGTTCCTCCGCCACACGCATTAGATTGACCGGCCTGTAATTGCTGAGTTTATTCCCTTTTTGTGAACATTAATAGAACTTTTCCAAATCCCCAATCTTTTGGTACCGCCTGGATTGGAGGATTGTGGGCAGAGCCTCCTCAATTTCAGTCCCGACTTCCCTTAGTAACCTAGGTGGCATTCATTCCCAACCAGGTGACACTGCTATTTTGGGTACTGCCAACCTTTTAAGTATCTCTTAATTATCTATTCGTTCTATCCAACATCACTACTACCTCCTCCTTTACTGCTAAATTGGCAGCATCCTCTTCTCCAGTGAAGACAGGTGATAAATATTTATTTAGTACCCCAGCAAGATGATCTCCATTTTCATCCCTAATTGGTCCATTACTGTTCAAATATTTTAAGAATAAGTGGTCTGCTCTGCGTGCAAGGTCAGAGTGCAATTACAGATCATATGAAGAAATGTGTGGAGATCCAAAATGAAAATAAATATTCCCTTATTTTCCAGTGTAGTGGTGTAAAATTGCTCAACTTCCTTTTTCTCAAACACGACAGTGGCATCGCCATTTGGAATTCCACTCTATCTTTCCTTTTTGGAAGAAGAGCTGAAGCCAGAGGATATCATTGGGGTGTGATACCCTCCATTACTCCCCCTCGTCTTCCAAAAAGGAAAGATAGAGTGGAATTCCAAATGGCCATGCAACTGTCATGTTTGAGAAGGAGGAAGTTGACCAATTTCACACCACTACACTGGAAAATAAGGGAATATTTATTTTCGATCTCCACATATTTGCTCATACGATCTGTAATTGCACTCTGATTTTAGTTTGATGAAGGAACAGTGAATGCAAAGATTTTACTACACAAAGGAAGCAGTGACAGTTATGTCACATGGTGCACAACTGCCCTTAATTTCTATGTTATTCTAAAGTTCCCCATAAGCCAAACAGCCATGCAAAGATCCCTCAATTACATTACCCTCTAGAGTTAGGAATTTCATTAGCATCCCATGAATAATTGGCAAGAGCGTGAGAGAACAACCAGATTTATCAAATTTCTGGGTTACCCAGAGGAGTCCAGGCAAATAATTGTTGGTGCCTATGTGGCCACACACATTTCAACAGGAAAGGACACCACCTGATCATATGTATCACTCAATATTTATTGGCATGCTCTTCAGAGCAGTGGGGAAGAGTTATGGATGAGAAAACAGGAAGTTTTCAATTTTTTTCCTCATTTCCCACTAAAGGGCCAGCCTGATTTGGCAGCCTTTAAGGTGAGGAAGGCTGTGGCCATGGAGCAGGTAGGTCTAGTGATGGGGGGATGAGATGATGGCGAGGGGGTGGGGGTCTGGTAGTGATCATGGGGGCTGCATTGAGTGGGGAGATCAGGGGTCAGATATCATGAAGATTGGGAATCAAATAGTTCACAGGGGGTCAGTGAACGTTGGGAGTGTGAGAGTTAGAGATTTTGAAGGTGGGTTTTTTCCTTTACAGGGCGGCTTGTTAAGCCTGGAAGAAACACTCCAGCTCCATCTGGCCCCCAAACAGTACTGGATCTTGTGAAATCAATAGTTCTCACCTCCTTTTACCTATTGAGTTTGCTAGGGTCAGGAAACCCTGTCGACAGTAGTTAAAAATAGAAATCTTATTAAAATGCTGACATACAGCCTCCTAAAAAGGTTTCAACAACAATCCGTCTCCCAGGAACAAGTTAGAGCATCCATTAAAATTGAATGGGCCAGTTTGAGATACCTTGGGTTTGGGCTTGAAATTTTTTAAATTTTAATTTCCTCAAACATCAAACCCACCCCATTTAGCAGATTGAAATTACTCTCTTTACATCTGTGGGAGCTGCTGAAGGCCTTTATTCTAAAACTGATCACTTTTCCATTACTCTTTGCAGCACATTGGTGATCAAGGTTATCCTGTACAACCATGATTGATGACTCATGTAGTTTTTCAGTATTCCTGGGAGCAGCAACATAATAAGCTCCATTCATATATCAGAGTCATCATTGATCACACAATGTGCAAGCAAAACTGTGTCTTGGCAAGTTGCTGCAATGCATCTTGTAGGCAGTGCATTCTGTAGTCATGGTGTGCCATTGGAGAAGGGAGTGGATATTTGAGATGATGGATCAAGTGCCAATCGATCAGGCTGTTTTGTCCTGGATGGTGTCATGTTCCTCGAGTGTTGGAGTTGCACATATCCATGCAATTGGACAGTATTCCATCACCTTCATGATTTGTGTTTGTAGGAGGTGAAAGATTCTGGGGAGCCAGGAAGTGAGTTACTCACCGTAGAATTCATAGCCTCTAATCTGCCCTTGTAGCCACAGTACTTGTGTGGCTGCTCCAGTTAAGTCTCTGGTCAGTGGTGACCTCCCAGGATGTTGATGGTGTGGATTCAGCAATGGTGATGCTGTTGAAAATCAAGGGGAAGTGCTTAACTCTTATTAGCTATGGTCATTATATGGTCATTGCCTGGCACTTGTGTGGCAGTAATGTTACTTGTCACTTATCAAACCTGAATGTTGTTTCGGGTCTTGCTATTCACGAAGCTGTAGCAAAAATACATTGTGATCTATGGTGGAATCTTCTCATCTTAGTCACAGTCAGGACTGTGGGATCCTTTTTAGTTTGGGAATCCGATTCTCCAAATGCACGCCTGGAGTTGCTCTTTCCCAAGCAAAACTAATTATCAGCCCAATTCAGAATTTCCTGACAAATTAGGGAGGGAGGGCAGGCAGGGGAGGACACACCTAAAGCAGCAATGAGGTATTTCTATTTAAAGAGGACTCACAGTGGCAGCAGTATTTTCAGCAAATAAGGAGTGTGAGGGAGAAAACAGCTCGAGCATGGGTGGAAGACATCGAAAGGTTGCTTCTGGTTCATGGACTCATCCCTGGAGATGACGATTGATGCAGCAGAACATGGTGAGAAGTTCTCTACCCTGAGGGTGACAGGAGGAGGTTAATGATCCTCCTCATCAAGCAGGCTTTAAGTTGCTGAGAATGTCAGTAGATGAAGTGTGGTACCAAGGACCTGCATCCAGCACTGGAAAGATTTAATCACCTCATGAGGCCTGACAAGGTGAGTGTCCTGCAAATCTTGTTGGCATCCATCACTCCCTCACCTCCCTTGCATTCTTCTGCACAGTACTCTTTTAATCTGTACACTCGTCATACACATTCCTTTTTCTCCAATATCCTTCTCTAGCCTCCATCTGAACAGATAACACTCACACTCACCCTCTTCCTATTGTCTTCTCACTCCCATTCCTCATGGTCAGCTTCCTCAAGTGTCTACCATTCATCCTCAGTTAAATCCTCATGCTTCTAACTCTCTGCCATTTCTTGCTGCAAGAGAAGAGAGCCCACAACTCAGGGAGAGGCAAAGAACTGGAAGTGGAACTGCAGCTGTCCCATCCTGACTGCGATGGAGGAAGAAGCCCCGGACAAGGTGGCAACTGCACAGGTGACGGAGAGTTGGGGCTGGCCCAGAGGCCTGGTGATGCCATTAAATATCAAACTGACACTTTGCACTTAACTGTCATTCATATTGAATATATATCATCAATGCATTAAATGCCATGATCTGCACAATGAATTGGAACTCTATTTCACCTAGGTTCAGCACTATACTCACGTCTTTCATCTGCCACAGGTACATTGCTGGAGACAATGCAGACAAGATGAGGAGCCCAAGGAGCTCTCAGAGGAGGACCGCACTCTGAATCATTATGTGACTCCTGCGTCCCTTCCAGCAGTGCAGATACACACACCTCAGTGGTCCAGCTTCTCAAATTTCTCAGGAAGATTTCTCAGGTAACTGGTGAGAAGCACATCAAATCTGAATAGGAACAAGTGCTGGAGACAGGGACAGCAATGGAGAATCCTCATTAGAGGGTGCAGGACCCTTCAAACTTTACTCAGCCAGACACAGAAGCTGAGCCTCAAGGGTCATATACTAAATGGGTACTTGTAGAGCAGCAATGGGAAATATTTTCAGAATTTCCAAAGGCAATGTGCACCCTTGCACAGAAAATGGGGGCGTCCATCTCTAGCATGACAGTGGCATGATGACTCAGGCTTTTGCACTGATGACCACCTCCATGAAAATACAGTCAACTTCATGAAGAGTTGGGCACAGTAGGTCACCCAATGCATGCTAGTAAACACCAATGAATTATGGCTGCCACTTTGATCAACTGAGATCAAAGAATCATCTTGGCAGTTGTTCACCATAATCACCTGTAGTCAAGTGTTTTCCTCCTCTTGGTTAGCAGGGAAGTGCAGGAGGGCATTAAGAGAAAAGATAAAGGATTGATGGCAGTGTGGGTGCTTCCCGAGCCACCCCTACTCCACAGCCGTTGCCCACACCCCTGACAGAGCCACGCATGCTGCATCCTGCCCTGATGGCCAAGTCTACCTCTGCACAGATGTAGGTGGGGCAGTCCTTGGTGGGACCCTTGAAGGCTCAAAACCCAGAAAACATCTGACACTGGCATCTCACATGTCAGAGCAAGAGAACGAGCAGCCTCCCTCTAACTCTGGAAGCCACAGCTGTGGTACATGCAGAAGTAATAGGTGTATGAGGATAAAGTGTTTGTTGGACAAAGGGAATCACTTGGGCGCTTATAACATTAGTGTTCCATTATTTGAATGAAAAATTGAGTTATATAGAATCATGCTGGCACTCTGAAACAGCAACTCACCTAGTCTCATGCCCGGCCTTTATTTTATTTCAAATGTATCAAATTATCTTTTGAAAGCCTCAATTGAATTGCCTCCCCAACACTATGGGGAAGAGAATTCCAGATCTTAATCACCCACTGCATGAAAATGTTCTTTCATGTCATTGTTGCTCTTTTTGCTAATCATCTTAAATCTGTGTCCTTTGGTTCTTGACCCTTCTGCCAACAAAATCAGTTTCTCCTGATCGACTCTGGCCAGATTCAGGATTTTGAAAACCTTTAACAAATCTCCT